>NC_090647.1:152213731-152577481 GCF_040937935.1 Hyperolius riggenbachi | reverse complement strand
ATGAAGGAGCCTATATCAAGCAACCAAAGCTCACTGTTCAGCCTTTACTAAACATAAATATACTAAGTTGCCATGGATTGCCTAACCATATCGCACCTATTCTTCCACTTGCCATGTCACTTTTTCTGATCTTCATCTACTGACCCCTCAACTATTGCCCTAATAGACTGCTGGCACCCCCACTATGGACTATGCAAACCTTATCTATCCTACCTCCTCACTATGCTTTGCCTTTGCTCATCTCTCTTGACCTTTACCTACCCAGACTTAACCACCCCTCCATTGCCCCACCCCATTGTCAACCTCTGGTGTCTGCCGAGGGCTGTGGAGTCGGTACAAAAATCCACCGACTCCGACTCCTCAGTTTAGGATTTCACCGACTCCAACTCCTCGACTCAGACTCCTCTAATTTGCATATTACAATCTTGTTGATTGAAAGTATGTAACATGAAATTCGTCCCTTTAGTCATATACAGTGGAGGAAATAATTATTTGACCCCCTCACTGATTTTGTAAGTTTGTCCAATGACAAAGAAATGAAAAGTCTCAGAACAGTATCATTTCAATGGTAGGTTTATTTTAACAGTGGCAGATAGCACATCAAAAGGAAAATCGAAAAAATAACCTTAAATAAAAGATAGCAACTGATTTGCATTTCATTGAGTGAAATAAGTTTTTGAACCCTCTAACAATAAAAGACTTAATACTTAGTGGAAAAACACTTGTTTGCAAGCACAGAGGTCAAACGTTTCTTGTAATTGATGACCAAGTTTGCACACATTTTAGGAGGAATGTTGGTCCACTCCTCTTTGCAGATCATCTCTAAATCCCTAAGGTTTCGAGGCCGTCTCTGTGCAACTCTGAGCTTGAGCTCCCTCCATAGGTTTTCTATTGGATTAAGGTCCGGAGACTGACTAGGCCACTCCATGACCTTAATGTGCTTCTTCTTGAGCCACTCCTTTGTTGCCTTTGCTGTATGTTTTGGGTCATTGTCGTGCTGGAACACCCATCCACGACCCATTTTCAGTTTCCTGGTAGAGGGAAGGAGGTTGTCGTTCAGGATTTCACGATACATGGCTCTGTCCATTTTCCCGTTAATGCGATTAAGTTGTTCTGTGCCCTTAGCAGAAAAACACCCCCAAAGCAAAATGTTTCCACCCCCATGCTTGACGGTGGGGACGGTGTTTTGGGGGTCATAGGCAGCATTTTTCTTCCTCCAAACACAGCGAGTCGAGTTAATGCCAAAGAGCTCTATTTTGGTCTCATCAGACCACAGCACCTTCTCCCAGTCACTCACAGAATCATTCAGGTGTTCATTGGCAAACTTCAGACGGGCCTGCACATGTGCCTTCTTGAGCAGGGGGACCTTGCGAGCCCTGCAGGATTTTAATCCATTGCGGTGTAATGGGTTTCCAATAGTTTTCTTGGTGACTGTGGTCCCTGCTAATTTGAGGTCATTCACTAACTCCTCCCGTGTAGTTCTAGGATGCTTTTTCACCTTTCTCAGAACCATTGACACCCCACGAGGTGAGATCTTGCGTGGAGCCCCAGAGCGAGGTCGATTGATGGTCATTTTGTGCTCCTTCCATTTTCGAACAATCGCACCAACAGTTGTCACCTTCTCTCCCAGCTTCTTGCTAATGGTTTTGTAGCCCATTCCAGCCTTGTGCAGGTCTACAATTTTGTAGACATCCTTGGACAGCTCTTTGGTCTTTCCCATGTTGGAGAGTTTGGAGTCTGCTTGATTGATGGATTCTGTGGACAGGTGTCTTTTATACAGGTGACTAGTTAAGACAGGTGTCCTCAATGAGGGTGACTAATTGAGTAGAAGTGTCCTAACCACTCTGTGGGAGCCAGAACTCATAATGGTTGGTAGGGGTTCAAAAACTTATTTCACTCAATGAAATGCAAATCAGTTGCTATCTTTTATTTAAGGTTATTTTTTCGATTTTCCTTTTGATGTGCCATCTGCCACTGTTAAAATAAACCTACCATTGAAATCATACTGTTCTGAGACTTCATTTCTTTGTCATTGGACAAACTTACAAAATCAGTGAGTGGGTCAAATAATTATTTCCTCCACTGTACTAAAACTAGTCCTTGGTAAGAGTACTTGTAAAAGGTACAGGCCGGAACAAAGACCATCTATCAGGCCCTAGGCAATGTAACTGTGGGTACATGTAAGAATGATGTGCAGGTACTCTGAAGGGAAATGAGGAGATTCTTCCTCTATTACACATTCTTCATGCACAATCTGAACCAGGTTTATGGGTGATAGACAACACCTCTGTGTTCAATGTGCACAACATTCTCAGTGGATTCCCTGCAGCTCTGTGGAGAGTGAATATGTAGAGTATAGTACTACTGTGTAACAAAGTAAACCTGAGACAGATGAAATTAAAGCTTTATACATACCTGGGGCTTCTTCCAGCCCCCTTCAGGCTAATCAGTCCCTCGCGGTCTTCCTCTGCCACCTGGATCTTCTGCTATGAGTCCAGGTACTTGAGCCAGTGTGGCGTAGAGCACATGCACACACTCTGCTGCCGGGAGCGTACTACACCTGCGCAGCACTGTTGCTGTGGAAGCAGCATGCGGCCGGACTGCGCTGACTGGCCCAATTACCAGGACTCATAGCAGAAGATCCAGGTGGTGGAGGTGGACAGCGAGGGACTGATTAGCCTGAAGGCAGGGGAGGACTGGCCAGGGGGGAAGGGGGGAGATTTCCCCCCAGGCTGCATCTCATTTAATGATTTAGGGCTGGTGCATGGCCTGCTGCATTCAGGTTATTGTATAAGGCAATATGATCCACTAGGTTGGCTGAGGGAAATAAAAGCCCAATTAGCAATTAGAGGACGGGAAAGTAAATATACACAGCATGATGCAGAGCAGAGGCTTGCCTGGAGGGTCTGTGGGAAAAAAACTGTCAGCTCTCTTACCATCATAGCTCCCAACTTTCCCTCTTTTGAAGTGACAGTCCCTCTTTGGATATACAGTAAGTGTGTGTGTGGGGACCATTTGGGCTAAGGCTGCCATGAACATGGGCCTCTTGTTTGTGTTTCCCCCCCAAGCCAAAAGGTCCCAGTCCTCCCCTGCCTGAAGGGGACTGGAAGAAGCCCCAGGTATGTATAAAACTTTTCTTTTCATCCATCTCAGGTACCATTTAATTCGTAGTCACCAACCAAATTATTTGATTTCATGAGCAAAGAACATTTGCATAAATCAGAATCAATGCAGAATCATTTCCATCTCATTGACCAACTCTATTAGTGACACGGCTACACATCAGGCTTTATACTTATAGCATAGATGTTATTTCGTATATATAAGAGATTCCTGTGTACACATATATACAGTCACAATCAGATGTGTTATATCTGACTTTAAAAATACGGGGACTGCTTTATTGAAAGCAGCACAAGTAACTAATTTTGATTGGTTTATTTTATTTTTGTGTACTAAGCACAGCTATTACTGTATGTATAAATTATTTATGATGACTATTATCTGAGAAATAGAACATTTTATCATATTTTCTATTTTAATTACAGTTTAAATTCATTAGGAGTCGGTGCATTTTTTCCCGACTCCGACTCCAGGCACCCAAAATTGCCCCGACTCCGACTCCACAGCCCTGTGTCTGACTACCTGAACCATTCTCACTATTCGACCCGTGCTCAACTGATCTGTTACTATCAATGAGCCTTACAACCCCATTTCTGAGATGAACACCACTTAGAGGTTATGAAGCCTGTATTTTTCGATTACAAAAATAATATAAAATCAGAAGGATAGAGGTGGTTGGGTGAGTAGTTGAGGGTAAAGAGTGGTGACAGAAGGCATGTGGAAAGACAGAAAAGGGTCAGGCAAGGTGACATAGGTGGGTAGGAGAATATATGAGGGGAGGGTACATATGGGATAGGAAAGGTAACGCAGGGGTTGGAGAGACAATGGTTAGATGGGTACGTGAAGGTCGAGAGAGGCAACATGGAGGTAAGTTGAAAAGATTTTAAAAAAAAGGATTGCCGAGTTGATGTGGGTCAGGATGAAGGAGTGGCATAATAAAGGGATGGGGAGTTGAAAAGAAAAGCAAAAAGTAGGTGAGGTCCAGGAAGGGTGACATAGTGGTGGTGGAAGGACAGAGTAGGATCAGGAGATGTAACATGAGGATGGAAATTATGCAGAGATAGAAGGTGTTTGGAGGCAGTGATGGAAATACGATCACAAGTACTAGGAGGTAGTCAATGATGCAGGTGCTGGAAGAGTGATAATGGGAGCCAACTATCGCAGGTACTGGGACAGTGGTATGAAGAAATGATAGCAGTTCCAGCAGTTGCTTCAGATGGTGGAATCATAATGCCCGGGCATCCATACATATAGATGTGGGAAGAGGGGAGGGCAGTTCTAACAGCAGCTGCTTACAGAAGAGAGGGAACACTTCAGCAAGAGGATGGTCTTGAGCAGGAGAATGTAGTGGATGCCAAGACAACTGAGTGGATTGGGTGGTGTTTGTAGTGCTTAGCCTGTCCCAGCTCACTTATCTTGAAGGTTCACTAGAAATACCAGTATGGGTGGTGCAAAACTGATCGCAGCAGAGAAGGGTTGTGAGAGACTTGGAGCTGCTACTGGTGGCAGAATGACGGTAAGCAGATGGAGAGACATGGACACTTCCTGTCTGGGCTGCAGATGGAAGCTGACATTTGCAAGTGTGGATGACATTACAGTGAGAAACCTACGTGGCATCACACTATGCATAATGCTCACTGGTGATGGAGCATGATAGGTTTGTATCACCTCCACTTCAGATGCCCAAAATGAAAAAGTGCTGATGGTTTGTTTGAATTATTAAAAAAAAAAAAAACAAAGGATCCAAAGATGCAGCAGATTTCATACATAATTCAATCCATGCACTCAAAAGTAAAAGGAGGACTGCAAGAGGTTTTACATAGATCTGGGATACACAGGAAAGATACTGTTGACAGAGGCGATCATTTCATTCCCTGGTTTATTACACCACACGGGTAAGAGAACTGCAGATTACTCATTCTCTACACTGAGAATCAATAAAGACACTTTGCGCACTAAGCATTAACATTATGGGCTTATTCACACTAATGCAACCATAATGCTACAGCCGTCATAAATCTGCATGTATGTCTGTATGCAAACCGCCATTAAAAATATGGAAGTGACATGCTGTAGTTATCTCCTCTTCATAGTGACAAATAAGTGACTAGACATCCCCATCTGGTTCTAAGGATTATTGAGATTAGACAATTCCCAGGATGCACAGCTTCCTGTATGGAATGTACATCTGTGTGGGTGGGATCTATGCGAAGCTTCAGAGAAACAGGTCACCCATGCATTTTCAACTGCAGGCATAAAACATCTGGGGACAAGGATACTGACGTTTCCATTGATCTCACCTTATTTGTGATCTCATACCCAGGAGCTTGGCGAACGCAGAATCCTCAGCATGTCACTCCACCTGCAAAACAAGACCACATTGTCATTTAGCTAATCAAACAATATTACATGTTGGCTGCACTGATAGCATGGTGGCTCAACCTCAGCTATAGCAAGCTCTTTTCATCTGATCTTTACACAAAGCTGACACATGGAGTAAACCAATAACTCAAAAGCCAGAGATCTAACCCTAGCCCATTGCTCCCCAGAGACGGCAATCACATCTGTTACGCTGTTGTTTCTGACCTCTTTAAGGTGGCCATACACTGGTCGATGTGCCATTAGATCGACCAGCTGACAGATCCCTATCTGATCGAATCTGATCAGAGAGGGATCGTATGGCTGCCTTTACTGCAAACAGATTGTGAATCGATTTCAGCCTGAAACCGATTCACCATCTGCTGAGCTGCTCCTGCCGCCTGTCCCCCCCCCCCCCCCCCCCCCCCACCCGTATACATTACCTGAGGCTGGCTCCCGGGCATCTTCTCCGCATTGCACGGCTCTGTTCCGGCTCCATTACGGCGCTTCCTGTGTTACTCCGTGACCAGGAAGTTCAAATAGAGCGCCCTCTATTTGAACTTCCTGGTCACTGCAGTGACACAGGAAGCGCCGGGATGGATGGAGCCGAAACAGAGCCGTGCAGCGCGGAGAAGATGCCCGGGAGCCAGCCTCAGGTAATGTATACTTGATCGGATCGGCCTCCGCTAGCGACGCGCACTTTACCCGCGGGCGATCGAGGGTAATTTCCTGCACGGCGCGATCGACGGACCGATCCGATTTCGGGAGGGAATCGGATCGGCGGCTGCGTTTACCGCAAACGATTGGCAGCAGATTCGATCCCAGGATCGAATCTGCTGTCGAAACGGCCGGGAATCGAGCCAGTGTATGGCCTGCTTTAATGAAGTGTGTTCTTTAAGCTCTCTGCACAGCACAATGCACACTGCATTACTGACCTATGCTTCTAGGACATGCAATGTAATTAAGTGTTTGACTCTGTATAATGTGTAATAACCTGATCAGCACAGCGCTAATGCTTACCTCACATAACAGTTGTGCTCAGAGAGAACAGTACAGACACAGACTGGCTCAAGCACTGACATCTGTTATCACTGCTATACAGGTGGTACTATTTCACAAAGGAAGCCAAAAGTGAAAGGTATGGTGGTTACTAGATGTATTCCCTTTTAAAAAAAAAACAAAACATTGCAATGTAACCTGTTATAGTCATCCTCTGCTTCTGATGCTGAGTCACTGACTCAGAACCAGATCAGGTGCTCTGACTAAAGTCAGACACCAATGGACGCATGCTTTTCCAGGTGTGTGTGACGCACAACATTTTGCAATAGCATGTTACTGTTCTCACTACAGGTATACTTTAAATCCTTCCCTCCCCCCCCCCAAAAAAAACAAAAACACACCCATCCTTCCTCAACTAGTCTTGACAATTTTAAAGAGAACCCGAGGTGAGAGCGATCCGATATGGAAGCGGACATATTTCCATTTAAACAATGCACATTGCTTGGCTGTCCTGCTGATCCTCTGCCTCTAATACGATTAGCCATAGACCCTAAACAAGCATGCAGATCAGAGGTCTATGACAAATCTGACAGGATTAGCTGCATGCTTGTTTCAGGTATGTGATTTAGTTAGACCCTACTGACAGGAAAGATCAGCAGGACAGCCAGGCCACTGGTATTGTTTAAAAGTAAATAAATATAGCAGCTGAGCTTCCATAGGTTTCACACCTCGGGTTCCTTTCAAGATTAACATTAAACTGATAAACCCCGGTTCCTTTAAACTTGGTGTGCAGGTCTGCAGGAAGAGTTTTTGTCTGGCCCATATTCAGACGGTGTATAGCTTGCATTAAATCTGCATCATAAACATCTCGCTTGACCTCCAGTAGCCATCCAATTACACAGCACACCGTGCATGCATCCATACACAATCAATAGTACCAGCAAACAGGGAGAAATCTGCCAATGTGAGCCTTTCAGTCGTAGTAAACTCTTTAATACTTTTCTCATTAGCATTATACAGGAAATGGACATTACCCAAGCAATGCCTGGCACACTTGTCATGCACTTCTCAGATTTTTTAAATTTGATACAATTCTTTCTAGAACATCCATACAGTACAATGTTGGGGCCCCTCACACATCATCAGGCCTGGGCCCCCCCTCCCTGGGCCACCCACTGGTTGTTCTTGCCCACTAGCCACCCCACCCCCGTGTCTATGCGCAAAGTGCGCTGCGTGAAAAATGTGCATGGCTCCGACACTGAAGAAAGCGGCATGCACAGCGTGATGTGGCCATGGTATGTTGTGGGTGGAGCCAAATAATAGCAAAATACAGGTAGTACCCTGTTAACAAAAGAGATAGGGATTTGCAGGTCCGTTCTTATCCTTTATCTGTTCTCTTTTGTCCCCCTCTTTTCTTCCTGTGCCTCTTTTGGCGCTTTGAGTCCGCCAGGAGAAAAGCGCAATATAAATGTTCTGTGTTTGTTCTGTCCCCCTCTGTCTCACCTTAGTTTGTGCCTCTTGTGTCCCTGTGTGTGACCTCATGTTCCAGTCTCATCTCTTTTCTCACCTCTTCTGTCCACCTCTGTTCCCCCTGTGCCTCTTTTATCCCCCTGTGTTACCTCTTGTCCCCTTCTGTCTCAGCTCATCCCCAGCCCAAGCCAGGTATAGGTGCCCCCAAGTATAGGTATCTAGGCATAGGTGCCCCCAGTATAGGTAGCCAGGTATAGGTGGTGGCCCAGTATAGGTAGCCTGTAGCCAGATATAGGTAGTGGCCCAGTATAGAAAGTCCGCTGTAGCGGGCTCACTCATCTGCTCCCCACGTTCAAGTGCTGATGTCACTCTTCTCTTAGTGCTGGAACGCAGTGTGCTGGTTAGTGAGCCACAGGCCCGCAGCCAGCACGTGGCCCTTTCAGCGCTGTGGGGGGGGGGGCCCTAGAAGCCCTGGGCCCCTCACTGCAGTGTCAGTTGTACCCCCTGATGGCTGCCCTGCCCTGACTCTGCCCCTTCGGACACTCTGCCAAAATCTGAAGAGTATCACTAGCTGGAGATGTACATTCCTATCACCCAGATTCATGCACAACATTCCCACTACACCAACAGCCCTGCAGCATGTATTACTGCATTAGAATACAAGTTGGCATCCCCTGGGTCATATACTCTCTCCTAAGGTTCATGTGTGTGCATCTCCACCATCATGTGAGCCCTTGGTGTCACCAGCACAGGAAGTGAGGGAAATCAATAAGAGCTTGACAATAACATTTGTACAGTGCATTTCTCCCTTTAGGGCTCAAAGCACATGCCATGTCTCCGATCAGTTATTAGTGGCATGGTGGATTATGTCAGAGGAAAAACAACAAGTTCCTAAATGTCAGACTAAACAGGTGGCCTTTAAAAACTGGATTTAAACACCTCTAGGGATGGATCTATCCTGAGTGGGGATAAAAATCTGACTTTTTAAAAGTATAATACACATCTTAAGGCGGTTTGTGTGCTTGGTGGTATCCACTTCCTGTTTCTAGGAAAGGATTCCGTAGCTACAAAATCAGTAGTAGTAAGATAAACACTCTGGACAAGAGTTTGGCTGTTAAGAGAAATGCCACTTATATGTAAAAAAAAAAAAATTGAAAGGACCTTAAAATTGTGTTTCATGTGCTCACCTTCCACTGATGTGCACAGACCTATTGCAAACATTTCCTAAAAGGGCATGGTGAAACAGGAAGGCCCATCTAGAAATTCCTACTCCATGTAACAAGTTAGGCCTCTTTCAAACACCAGTCAGCTGTTCTCTTGCACTGCCCAGGTGCTTGTTCGGGCTCGATGTTGGCGCTGGACAGGCGCCAATATAGGGGTCACCCCGATAGAGTCATGTCTAAGTGCAGCTGCAGCCATGCTCAGGTGCAACATGTAGCTCCAGGTAATGCACTGACGCACATGGTGTTACTACTTCTATAATTCGGCTGTATTTAAATTGCACCAGAATGGATCACTTGTGGGCGGAAGATGTGATGCTGAACTGCAGAAAAGTAGTTCAGCCGTCCGTCTGAAAGAGGCCTTATGCAGGCAGGAAGATGGGAATTCTGGGGCTCTCTCTACACCAAACCAGAAAAGCAGTTCAGCCGTCGATCTGAAATGCAGAAAAGTAGTTCAGCCGTCCGTCTGAAAGAGGCCTTATGCAGGCAGGAAGATGGGAACTCTGGGGCTTTCTCTACACCAAATCACGTACTGTCAACATGTGCACAAATAGGGGAAATCTAAATGTCCTGTCAACTGTAAAAAGTTATAGCTGGCTGTAAGTGGAGTTGTACATTGTAGTAGACAGCAGCAGTGGAATCCTGCTTAGTTCAAACCAAAAATTCTGGCAACTGAAAATGGCACTAAATCAGTACATTCTAGAGGCCATCAATAGTGAATCTGATGCCTTTACAAAATACTACATACTGTGTGTGGTCATGACATGATGTATAAAGTCTGAAAGAAAGCAGGAATGGACATTTCCCTGGCAGTACCTATCAGAGGTTTATTGCCATTATCTATGCTATAAAACAAACAAACAAAAAAAAAACCTGATAGCTGGAATCTAACCAGTCTTCAGGAGTCACACAAACTTTCCTTCATTTGGGATAACTCAGGCCCCAGCATTCTTCTCTGGAGGAATGCAGGCCAGGAAAGCTTTGAAGTTCACAGTGGGACACTGTTGGAATAGCCCTTCAGTAATATAGAAGCTGTACAAGATCATAAAGCATCTATCAATACGTAAAGAACCATAAATCACAAGAGTGGCTGCTGAGCTACTGGTCAGGGAAATGTTGTATTGCGTAGCAGCGAGGGAGTTAAGGAGAGGCAGAGCTGTCACTTGCTGCCCAGGCTCACACAGACAGCCTCTACCCTTTATCAATTTGGCGCTGCAAGGAATGCCAGCAATATCTCAGAACACTGCATTTCAGACACCCCCAGCCCATACAGCACTACTCCTCCGCACCATGCCAGACTACACATCAGGGGCCAACTCCGGGGAATTGCTGCTGGGTATATCGGAGTAATGCAGCGTGCCGGTGACATGAGGACATTCTAAAATGGAATGAGAGAGCCTGGTTATCTGACCTCAAAACTGCACGCAACAAGGGCCAGCTCCAGTGGCCAGTCAGCTAGAACAGCAGGCAACTAATCTGGATATTGTAAATAGTGAGAACTTTGTGGCTGCTAAACATTTAGAACAGATGTTTAAAGTAAACTTCTGCCTCTGATTGATTTTTCAAGCAGTGTGGGAGCAACCAACACTGCAGAATCTACATCCCACAACTACGAAATTTAGGAGGAAAAAAAACCCAAATAGCTGGATCTTGTAAAGTAATGACACCAAAATATTCATATCTTATAGAAAAACAAATGTATGCATGACATATTGCAAATCTGGTCTGATGACCACTGGGTTGCAAACTAGGACACCTGTGCCTGTGGCCAATGTTATGTAGATGTAGCCAGTGCAGGGCAAAGCAGCTAAATGTATCGCATTAAAAATGGGTGCCCGCTACGGGACCTGTGGCTACCAATAGTTAGCTACAGTTTGAATAGCAGACGACCATCTTTGTCCATGAGGGAAGGGGGAGGGGGGTGTTAAGGTTTTGGACCATGGGGGGGGGGGGGTATTCATTGTCTGTGGGGGAGGAGTTATTAGTTGCCCACTGGGGGAGGGTTCTAAGTGAGAGTACGGTGAGGTAAGGTCATAGTAAAATTTCGGCAAATATTACTGATCTTTCACTATATCAATTAAGTAGTAGTATATCAATAAATTCACAAATATACTACTACCATATGTGCCCTTGACTGACTTTTTTCGGTTCACGTTGTGCCCAAATTAGCACACAGCATTTTGAAATGTACATAGTGCAGGGCTCTACTGCACTAAGTGTAAGATTCATTTCTATGTCATGTGACTGTATCAAACTGTATTGAACCAGACAAGGAAAAATACATGTACGGTAACTCTGTCTGTACAGTCTGTACAATGTGGATTCACCTTACACATGGTCTGCCTCTATAGACTACATACCATCACTAGGGAAGGTCAATGAGATGCAAATAATTCTGAGTTGATGCAGGCTTATGCAAATGTTGAATAGAAATTGATGCAGCTTAAAAAAGGACCAATTGAATGTTACCTCAGCAGGATTCGATTTGGTTCATTTTCAAGCTGAATACATTTGAATACAAAACTTGCATAACCCTGCATCAACTCAGAATTATTTGCATCTCAATTGCCCATCCCTAACTATCAGAATGAAATCACACTTCATCCACTTTGCAGCGTTTCCTCACGGACTCCAGTAGACTCCCATTACCCGTTAGACTAGACTGAGGTCTTTAAATGTGCTTGAGCACCCTTTTAACCAGTGTATTGGGTGGAAACTGCCCTTCCAGAGTCCCGAGTCTGTCTCTGACCGCAGGCAAAGGGGAGATAAATAATGCTCTGTACTGCCACTTCCCAGCCCATTAATTGCTACCTTGTTCCCTTGCTGTATTGGCCAGTTGCAGCTACTGTATCCTTATCTCCCCCCCCCCCCAGCGTTAAAGGCCAAATGGTGCATGGCGTGTAATATCTGTTGGATATACTTTACATACTGTAATATATCATTTCTCAGTATAAATATTTCTTGTCATGTGAAGCATAGGGCCCCATCAGCTAACCATTGTGCCCCCCATAAATCTGAAGCACCACCACCTTCTAGTTCGCTCTGGCCCAAAGGTCAGTCTTATTTTACTGCAGAAGGTATACATTGGAAATGTGGACTGCATTGCCCTACAACAGACAAGGTGAGAGCTGCCTATGGATGTTTGTATGTCAAATGATGCTGTCATTCGGTTTTAAGTTTCAAATTCAAATGAGCGCGTGTTTGTAGATCCCCTATATATCTGCTAGGACTGGTGACCAAAATGGTTCACTGAACAGACAATGATTTTACTTTGGCAGCCAAACTGTTTCTCCAAAAACAAATTACTGTACGGGTGGTCTTCTTTTACGTTTATAGGGACACATGCAAATGCTAGGCTATGATAAATATACCCTTTGTAAGAGGAAATTGTAAGCTTTGGAGGAATGCTTGGGAGACGCTTTCAAACTAAAATATGGAACAAGGCTTATACAGAAACACAGTAATGAAGGAAAAAAAAAGGTTTTATCATTTGCTGCTTCTGTGCAAGACTACAAATGTTTGGAGAAGCGTTTTTAGTCACATGACACTGAGGAAGTGCTCATTTTCTATTGGGGTGGGGGAGGAGGGCAGAGAACTGACCACTGTGCTGTAAGATAAACTCTGAGGAAAGGCTAACTAATCATGTGACCACTACATTTACTGACTTTCACACAAGATAGGTGAATTTTTTTTAAATAAGTGAATTAAGTGGGGTCAGAATCTGCCATATTTGTTAAGTGAGCGTTACATTTAGCAGATCTATACACTTCATTTATTCTGGAAATATTTACCACTATGAATACTAAAATCATTTCTGCACTTTGCTCCCTTAGAGCCATACTGGATTCCAAAAATACTTCAAATACTTGTGTAATTTCACATTAGGGAAACTGTAAATCTGGACATCTGGCTGCCAGACTTCCCTAAAAATTAGGCCTTACAAATTACAATGAAGACAGCAGTCAATATGAGTTGATTTGCATCTATTCATAGCATGGTACATTAGATGTTTCCTATATCCACCACACTATGCATTTGTCCATCTCTTCCCTGAACCGTACACTCCACACCACGTGCGAGTGATTGACAGCTGTGCTTGCACAGGTGCAGTAGAGGATGACCTCGCAAGGTCGTCCTCTGCACCGGCGGCGACTCCAGGCCGGCGGCTAGGAGCAGAGCTGCTGCGAGGGACATGTCAGTTGCAAGGGGCTGGAGGAATCCCCAGGTAAGTAAATGTCTTTTTTTAACCTGCCTGGACATTCCCTTTAAGTTTGAGTAAATTACAGGTAGTACTAGGTTAACGAACTAGATATGGACTGTAGATATGGATATGTACCTCCTCTATACCCACCTTTATTTTCACCGCCTCCCCCCCCCCCCATCATCATCTGTGTCACTTGTATTTCCCCATGACTTCAGTGTCTCTCTTTGTCCCCTCACTGTGTCACCTCTGTCCCCCAGTGCCATCAGTGTACCGCAGCAAAATGCAATTTTGCCAGTTTAAAAAAACTTTTTTTTTTATTGATGTTCTCAAAATCTTTTTCACTTGATCGCACAGAATCAAATTTCACATTTTCAGGCCGTTCGTACCAGCGGGTCATTCATAAGTCAGGTGTTTGTAAGTCGGGGACTACCTGTATAAGGATATCGACTATGTTCTACTTTCATGGTGCTAAAGAATATAATGATAGCCAAATGAGATGACAATTATTCCGAGTCGATGCAGGATTATGCAAATGCTATACGCAAATGAATTCAGTTTGAAAATAGACCAATCAAAATCTCACCAAGGGTTAATGCATTTTGTTCATTTTCAAGATGCATACATTTGCAAATGGAAATGCAGAAGAAGAAGAAAAAAAAAAAAAAAAGTTATTTTCTAGGGATGGTCAATCAGATGCAAATAATTCCTGCTTTTGCAAGATTATGCAAAGTTAGAAGTACCTGTAATCTATTATTTCTATCATACAGTTTTAGAAATAAATGGGCGAACCCTGACGGTGCAGGTTTAAAATGAAATGCGCGGATTCGTGCAGGATGCTCTGCAACAGTCGAAGCACCACTGCTCCTATGCCTGCCTGGAATTGAAATATGCAACCAATTATGCATTTAATAAATAAACTGTCCAAATGTTCACTGGTAGATTCACAGTGATTGAGTATTCAAGGAAACCAATCCTGTGTATGGCAAACTACTTCAAGATGCAGAATTTCATCTTTATTTGAATTCTTGCAGTTTGCAGGATAAGGTACATACACACGTCGGATTTTTCCAAACGGCCGGTCGTTTGGATGTCAAATCGGGCGTGTGTACGAACGGTCGTTCAGCTGATAACACTGGATTTGACCGATCCGCCAAGCGGATCCGTCAAAAGCAGTCTAATCAGCTGAACGACCGTTTGTACATACGCCAGATGTGACGTACAAACGACCAGTCATTTGGAAAAATACAACGTGTGTACGCACCTATAGAGATGAAGCCTTCTCCTCTAAGCAAACACTGAACTGATAAGAAAGCAACTCAATACCTAGAAGCACAGTAAACAGGTAGCACCATGCAGAGAGAATGTAGAGAATTTTACCAAACTGCTATGAACAGTGCTGCCATTACAAGCAAGATGGCAGCTCCCATGCTGGAAAAATCAAATCTGGAAAAGTGACAATTGTGGAAACTCTAGTAAGGACATAAGCTCAGAATGCAGAATATGTCACAGGTTTCAAAATATGCATAAAGCTCAGGTTTGTTCTATTCCTTGTAATAGACGTGACACCAATATATCAAAGAGGGTACAAAGGTCCAGAATAGCAAGATACTGTATGTAAATTGACAAAAATACATGGGCCAGAAAAACTGAACAATGTCATGACACATTTACAACATTTTGTAAACGCTCTGCTTTCATTTGGTTTAAAATCTCCACTGAGAATTAGGTAATAGTACTGCACTGATAAATTATCCATCTCCTCCATATCTAAAACATCATTATTCTGCAGAGAAAACTTTAGGCTTGTACACAAACAGGGAAAAACATCTTCTGAAAGAAACAATGAACTTATTGTTCAGATACAGTGCAGTGACACCAACCAATGGGTTAGACCAGGGGTCCCCAACCTTTTTAAGCCCGTGCCCACTATCCCGACCAAACTTTTCTCTGGGGCCCCCCGGGGGGAGGGGGGCTTGGTTAGTGGCGGCGGCAGCCCCCCCTCTTTTCCCTAATTGAGTGTAGTATATAGGTAAGTAGGTATCTAGGTATAGTTGCCCCCAGTATAGGTAGCTAACACAGTTGCCCCTGTATAAGGACTATAGTTGCCTCAGTATAGTTAGGTAGTATAGTTACCCCAATATAGTTAGTATAGTTACCCCAGTATAGTTAGTACAGTTACCACAGTATAGCTAGTACAGTTACCACAGTATAGCAAGTACAGTTACCACAGTATAGCAAGTACAGTTACCACAGTATAGCAAGTACAGTTACCACAGTATAGCTAGAACAGTTACCACAGTATAGCAAGTACAGTTAGCCCAGTATAGCAAGTACAGTTAGCCCAGTATAGCAAGTACAGTTAGCCCAGTATAGCAAGTACAGTTAGCCCAGTATAGCAAGTACAGTTAGCCCAGTATAGCAAGTACAGTTAGCCCAGTATAGCAAGTACAGTTAGCCCAGTATAGCAAGTATAGTTAGCCCAGTATAGCAAGTATAGTTAGCCCAGTATAGCAAGTATAGTTAGCCCAGTATAGCAAGTATAGTTAGCCCAGTATAGCAAGTATAGTTAGCCCAGTATAGCAAGTACAGTTAGCCCAGTATACCTAGTACAGTTAGCCCAGTGTAGCCAGTACAGTTAGCCCAGTAGTTACCCCAGTATAGCTGCCCCAGTGTAGCTAGCAGAGGTGCCCTCTCCCCCCCACGGCCGCCGCTCCTGTTACCTTATGAGCGGGCGTCCGCTTCCTTCCTTATATTCCTCCAGCCTCGGCTCTCCTCTTCGCAGCATGTCGTATTACAGCAGCGCTTCCTGGGCGGCTGCTGTAAGGAGGGAAGGAGGTGGGGTAGCGGCTTCCTGTAGCGGCGATACGCATCACCGTTACTATGGGAACCGCTGTCCCGGCTCCCTTGGCTCCTTACGGCAGCCGTGCAGGAAGCGCTGCTGTAATACGACATGCTGCGAAGAGGAGAGTCGCGGCTGAAGGAATATAAGGAAGGAAGCGGCCGCCCGCTCATAAGGTAACAGGAGCGGCGGCAGCGGGGGGAGAGGGAGTAGCCGCGGCCCCCCAGAAATCTGCCCAAGGACCCCCAGGGGGCCACGGCCCCCAGGTTGGGGACCCATGGGTTAGACCACAGGTATCAAACACAAGGCCGCAGGCAGAATGATGCCCTCATTGCCATTTTATATGGCCCTCAAGAGCTTCAAATGTGCATCATTTTAAGCAGTAAAACAACAACAGCACACTGCCTTTCCAACCAGAGGAGCACACTGGTTTAAACATTGTTGAGGTGGGGCGTAGCAACAACCCATGGGGCCACTGAGCAAAATTGCCATGGTACCCCCCTCTTGACATCCAAATCCCCTTAGGAGGTTAGCATCTTGCCTTGGGCCACATTTCATCTTGAATAGTTTCTGCTGAAGCAGCACTTGTGCAGGTAAATATTAAACTGCTTAATTGCGCTATTCTGCAGAAGGGGAGAAGCTGCCCCCCCCCCATGTTTGCTATGGTTACCCCACTTAGTTTGAGACTGCTCAAAAAAATGTAAATCTCAATAAACAATTTGGCCTGTAACGTAGACTAGGTTTTAGATTTTGGCCCCTTATGTGATTGAGTTTGACATCGCTGGGTTAGACGAACGATCCAGGACAATTCTCATGAGTTTTGAAGGATTGCCAATGCAGATCACTTTGCCATGTCAGCAGTGTGCACAAAGCTATGAATGATTATTAAACTTCGTGTCCGCAAAGTTTACAGCACCTCGCCTAGATCCACCATCATTAAACCATTTGGTCATTTAGCGTACCATCTTTTAAAAAAAGTTCACATCATGTGGATATATTGAAAGATAGATTGTACCACGATCATTCATTGATTGTAAAGCTAGATTGTGAAACGAGTGTTCATTGACTGTGCCACACGATCGATCTTTCAGTGGGTGTACCTAGCTTTAGTAGGACCAATGGTCAAAGCTGGGAGAGAGTGTAGGACAGTATGTAGAGGGAGACTGAGCTGACTGCAGTGTCCTTATAGGACTAGCACTGAAGTAATGAAGGTTACTGCCTTGTCAGGCACTAGTGTTGCAAGTTTGAGCTGATACAACTATACAGCTGGTAAAAAAGTATCATAAGATGTAGATGTTATAAGACAAAATGTAACCATTGCAGTAGTGCTAGAGATACTAAATCATTCACTGCACTGCCCAGCACAGGGATGCTTTTATGTGGTTAATTGCACAGAGTGTGACTCTGCAAACCTTAGCAATGCAGAAAATCAGAATGTGCAGTGCTACACTGACACCATTACTGCTGGCATAATCATAATCACCAAATTGCTTAGGCACTTACACATTAAATCACTGTTGCCGATTTGCAGAGCATTGCGACAGATGTGCAATCTACTAATAGAACACAGACCTTAGCCAATGCAAAACTGCACACAGACCACAGTTCTCTATTTTGCGTTAACCCTTCTCATCTCAGTCTGCAGCCAAGAATTCTAAAACAGCTATACCTTCCTATGCGCTCACATCACTAAAACACACTTACTCTGCTACAAGTGTCTCAGAATGGATCAGCTGGGACAAGGTTCCTCCGGAAAGAGTAGTCTGAAGGGCTGTGTTAATCAGAAAATGCTGCGTTCATTGTGCCACTGGGATACTGCTGACATAAGGTAACGCAGACAAACTCCAGAGAACGTGCAAGGCAGAGAGTGGGTGACCTTCTGCAGCATGCCCTATTGCCAAGCCAGAGAGAACGCAAGGGCACACCTGATCCTTGTTGCCAAGCACTGCTAGACTCTGCCTCGCTGCTCATCCATGGCACAGTGAGCGAGAGAGAGAGTAAGAGCACGCAGGAGAGAGAGAGAGAGAGAGAGAGAGAGATATCCTCCAGACATTCTGCAAAGACTTCAGGAGATGCAGTTTACAACTTTCCAACAGTCCAGAGGACACACACCACACACACCCAAGAATTTTGCTTAGTAGCCAGCTACGCTAACAGCAAACCGATACCCAGAAGTGAGGTGCCACTGGCTGTCTGCCTGCTGAGATTTGGCCAACTCTGCACTATGGGTTCCCACTGGGGATAATCCATGGGGTGTTAAGGTTTCTGACTTGCATACAATCTTAATGCAAGTTGTATGCAAAAATGAGCATCTGGCTGACTAGCTTTAGTTCCCAGGACATCACATTGCTGTTGCCCATTCTGACAGTTTTCATCCCTGAACTTCCAATCACTCAAGGCTACATTGAGCCCTGAATAAACTAAAATGATCGTTAGCAGGGTATTTGATGTTACTAGGTAGCTGCGCTCCTTCCTGATCTGTGTGGTTGACTCTAGTTTCAGCTGATTACTGGACAAACACACAAACGCTAGACACTACAAACTCATAAGAACAGCCATATAGTCAAGGGTTACTGCATGAGACTACTATGACTGCACAGGGTGGTACTCAGTGAGAAAACGAACCCGGAGTTGACCTCAAAAAATACATCTACTGCCCTTGTCCCTCTTGTTATCTCTACAGCATGAAAGCTGTGGCCTCATAATATGCAGAATCCAAATGCACACCTCCGACCCAGAGCCAGCAATTGCCTATGCACTAGTTGGCAGTGGGGAGTGCACATCACAGCTTGGGTAAAATTGCTAAGCTTCACTGGAAGGCCAACAGCCCATGAAACCCACCACTTAGGCATTTATGACGTGCTAGCAGCTTTTGCTGTTATCACAGAAAAAAATGAGGACAAGATAAAGAAGCTGGTTCCTTTTCTAGTATTTTGTAAGTCTGAGATGAATCATAGCCTCTGGTAACACAAATGCGATAGGATTAAATCATCTAAGTGGCTCAGCATTACTCTGGTAATATTACATCAAGCCAGTATCCCATTCAAAACAGGTCCTAGTCCTAGCATTGCTGCAACGTAGCCAGTATGGCACCCTCTGCCACTACTGGTACTTGTGAAATAGGTACAAATTTACTAGAGTAAAACACTGCAGAAGTACACAAAAACTAATTCCTGTCAAATGAACCAAGGCCAGCTGTGATCACTTCCCATTTCTGCAGAAATTAGATTAAAAAATAGAAATGTAGACCTCTACTAATTCAATGCACAGGACAAAACGCTTTGCAAAGTCCTACAGGCAAGACAGGTCACAAAAGCTGCAGATGCGGTGAGATCTCAAACTTGGAACAAGACGGTCACTAGTAACCCCTAGTTTCCTGCTGCAGTTATCTTATCAACCCAACACAGAGCATGCTTAGAAAACTCTGCAATGTTCACCATTGGTAATCTATGTTTTGGGAATCCCCCATCAATGCGGTCTCATCACATGGTACAAATAAGAATGCCACAGTCCTGCTACAGAAAAGCACTACCAACATATACCATATACAAGTTGCTGGAGCAGCCTCTGTGGACAGCTGAGACTATCCGGCAGACAGGAAGACTTGTGCTAATACAATGAAGCCACGGATGTATATTCTGGAAATCTAACCGTACAATCGTGTTAGAGCACCCAAAGCAAACAAACAAGCTGAACTAACATAGCCAACTCACCTCTCGCCTGCTGCCTTCTTTGCTTTCACTTCATGCAAGCTCTTTGAGAGCCGGCTGCCTTGGTTATTGTGCTGCATTGTTAGCTAGCACAGGCGCAGCGGGGAAGAAGGGAGGGGGCTGAGGGATGTGGTGGAAGGAGGGGGGGGGGGGGGGGGGGGCAAGGCTGGATCCCTGTCAGGCTCCGTGTGTGCTCATCCTGGCCTGTAGCGCCAGTCCCCCTTCCGCCTGTAGTATGATGTAAAGAGGACCACATCATATACATACACACATGCTCTGCAGCCTGCACTCCCCCAGAGGGACAACCCTTATCCCAGCCAGATAATAGCAACTGCTCTCCCTTCTGTCACATAAAGAGGGGGGTGGGCAGGGCCACATGAGGAAGAGTTTTCTTGGTCAAGGTCAGGGCCTGTGCATGAATTCCTGTCATGATCTTTTCAAACTTCATTCAGACCTATAGTCGCCATAACATGAAACCGGTCTCTTTTCCTATGGAAAAAAATCCCTTTTCAAATGAAACCTAACATAACGCCTGGTGCACACCATGCAATTTCCTGTCAGATCGCATGGTCGAATTTCCAACAGGTCCAAACAATTTTCAAAATCGATTTTGAACTGAAGTGACCAGAAAATTGATCGGAAACCTGATCAGACCTGTCAAAAATTATGGATTTTACCCGGCGATCTGACGGGAATTTGCATGGTGTGCACCAGCCACAAGGGGACTATATCTAAAGAAGGTATGATTTATTAACAGATCACCCCTCCTGATATTTTCTTTAGCACACTTGCCATTTAGGATTGCCATATTTATAAATCGGCAATCTGCTTTTTTTATGGTGGCCATTATTGTGTTGATTGCTTAGCATAATTACCCTAAAAAGGAAATCTTGAATAGCGCCTTAGATCAGAAGTGGTTCATGGAGCACTTGCCAAATAGGCATCTCTGCTGAAAAATAAGAATATAGGATTTATAGTTCTAAGATTGAAAGTCTGGGACAGTTAAGGTGCCCATACGATTCCCAGCAGATTCAATCACTATGATCAATTCTGCTAGATATCGATACCCCAACATGCGATTGTATTGGACAGGATGTCAACCAATTGAGGGATGTCGAAAGATACAGTTAAAGCCCATCTCCTGGTATAGCCTTGTATACTCCCTGTAATAGCTGGATAATCAGAGTGCTGAGGTGGCTGTTATTTTGTGTGTGGAATGAGGCTTCTGCATTTTAAAATACGGTTTTAAAATTGGGATCACATGAGCAGAAGCAGCAGACACTGGACTCACAATGGACAAGTACAAAGGATTGATACTTTTGCATATATCCATTGACACGTCTGTTGCAAATGTGTCCCCTGCTCTACAATGCTGCACTGCTTATTCTTCTGGAGAGTAGATGCCCTACCAGTTATTTAATGGATGGCATACATCCAAAGCCAAACAATGGAGTGGCATGCCAAACACACAGTGTTCCTCTGGCTCAGATAGATAGATAGATAGATAGATAGATAGATAGATAGATAGATAGATAGATAGATAGATAGATAGATGCACAGAATGGACCTCCTTGACTGCTGAACTCTGAGGCTAGGAACACACTAGGCAGCATCATTCATACTAAGCACAAGCACAATGAGATTTTGAAATTGGATACGGTGCGATTTTATGTTTGCATTTTTGCTATGCATTGGCATTTGTGATTGTGTTTTTCAATGCGTTTGCATTATCCTTGTGGTTGGTTAAACATCTTTCAACAGGAAGTTGCAAGGTCTCCTGGGATGTTACCTTGGAAAACAAAGCAATACAATAGCATCGCATTTTTGTATACAATTTTTCAAATGCAACACTCAAAAATCGCTGCAGTCACTGGCTTTGCACCACTGTATAGAGTCACCACAATTTACAACATTTTTAAAAATACTTTACGATTGAAAAAGAAAAAACGCATGAGTTTATATAAAAAAAAAAAAAACACAATGCAGCCAATGTGTACAGGCCCTGAAAAATAGGCAAGCTTTGGAATCCGTACAACCCTCTCATCGAAACATCAAGGGTTTAGGGAAAGTACAAATTGATCTTCTGCCTTTACCTTCTCATATACAAAGATCAGTATTGGCAGGTCTTCCCACATCTACAAACAAAAACAGAATAGAAGGTAGCATAGCTTTACCAGAGAGTACAACAGAGACCTCTTCTTTCTGCACCTGGGTGTATCAGTTTACCTCAATGTATTGTAAACATGGTAATACAACCCTTCACTTCAGATGTCAAACAAAACTGGGAAAACCATCTACAAAAGACTGACCAATAATGATGTGATTTATCTGGGTCAGCATGCAGCACATTACTGCACAGAATACATACAGTAATCGTATCTACAACCAAAGGTGCTGCTGTTCCTTCCACGACATATGAACAATCAGAAGGTGCCCACTGCATTCACGTGTCCTGCGCGATACTAAGTGTAATTAATCCAGCAAGCGTTCCTTCCACCTCTCATTATACACTGTACACTGCTGGATCTAGGACAGGTACTCGGATTGCTGCCTAGGGACATCACTAAACCATCACTGAAGATAATGAACGGCTGCAGTTATCCCTCTTGACATTAACAGCTTTGTACACCAACCAGTTCCCTGGCAAAAGCACGAGCGTAGAAAACTTCTGGATTCTGGTCATTGCATTTCATCCACGCATTACATCTCCATGACTGCTTGCCTTCACATCCACTCAGCAATAAACTGGGTTCAAAATTATTTCTTTTTTTAAATTTTTTTTTTTTACTAAGGGCAGATTTTTTTTTTCTTTTTAAATAAAAAGGGACTATACACATCAGCACGATGAATAAGACTGGCATGCAACATTCCCCTCAGATGGCTATCTGAAGAATTAACTAGCCAAGCAATGAGACGTCCATTTTGTGGGCAGTGTGTAGCAGCACAAGCCAGTGGAGGACGGAGCCTTCACCTCTCCTCTCGCCCTGCGGCCTGATTCATACAAGCCATTGTGCTCCTATACAGCAGCTGTGCATGGGTTATGTAAGGCAATATATACCCCTCCTCCTTCCATACCTCCGACTGAGCTGGAAGATTCATCGTTACATACAGACATGTGGGGTCTCAGCTGTACATCTGGAATCTGCCAATCCCACTGCACCTTGGCTTGGAATCCATGTGCCTCACAGTGTGTGCGCATACTAAGTAAACACACGTGAATGGGCATCCAAGCGCTACCCATTACTTCTGCTTACATGAAACTAGGAAAACATTTATACAGCCTGGAAATGGCAAAGTCTCCTACAGAGAGGATCAAATGTACAAATCACATCATTATACAGCAACATCAATAAATAGAGAACTTCATTCTCTCACTCGGAAAAGTGGAAATGATATACATGATATAGAAAGAAAAATAAAAACATCTACCTGAACGTGTATGAGAGCGCGTCCACACACAGTGTTTTCTCACAGCACTGAGGCCAACACTGGTGCATTCACACAATGTGGTGATTATAATGCTAGTTACAATTGCACAGCAATGCACTGCAATGGTCCCACAATGGGTGAATTCACATCTATGCATTGCCTCTGCAGAGCATTGTGTTCCATCAAAACAATGTGCTCTGAGCTGTGCGCTACTGGACACCACACGCGTTATTTATAAAGCGCCAACATATTCCGTGGTGCTGTACAAAAGTAAAAAACAAACATGGGGTGCAAAATTAAACTGACACTAGTATACACCAGTATACAAAATACAGAGTTGGTACAAAATACAGAATCGGTACAAAGTACAGAATTGGTAAGAACAGTGATATATATGGTAATTAATATGAATAAATGTGTAACAAAATCCAAAACACAAAAAGGTGAGAGAGCCCTGCCCTTGTGAGCTTACAATCTAAAGAAATAGGTGGGAATAAGAGGTGGGGTAGTGTACAATATTCATACCTAGAGGCAGTATGTTTTAGGTTATCTGGGAGGAAGTATAAATTAGCCAGAGGTCAAAGGTGAACTGGCCTAAAGTAGAGAGCATACTTGAAGGGGAAAAAAAAAAAAAAGTTTTGAGGGCACGTTTAAAGATATTAACCACATAACGACCGCCCCCAGCCGATGGGCGGCGGCAAAGTCCGGGCCCAAACGACCGCAATACGCCCATCGGCGGGGGCGGCATCAGCGGTGGCTGTGCGGCGATCGCGTCATCAATGACGCGATCGCCGCCGGCAATAGGCTCCGCCCACTCTGCACGGAAACCCGCCGGCCAATTAGCAGCGCCGGCGGGTTTCAAATGCGGCGATCCGGCCAATCAGAGGAGTATAATACACTTTGTTATTGTAACAAAGTGTATTATACTGGCTGCCTCCTCCGCTGATGGTCACTCGTCGTGCGACCATCAGAGAGGACGGCAGCCCTTACTGTGAGCATATCAACACCCGTTTTTACCCACACAGACCACCCGATCGCCCACCCCAGCCCTCAGAACCCCCCCTGCTCACCCCAGCACACCACATTTTGCACCCAAGCACCCCCATAAAACCCATCAATCACTCCCTGTCACTATCTAGGGACGCTATCCCCTAGGTTAGGTCCCTAACTGCCCCCTAGGGTCCCCTGATCACCCCCCCTACCCTCAGATCCCCCCCAGACCCCCCTCCCAGACCACCCCCCTGTATAGTGTATACAGCTATATAGCTGCCTTACCCACTGATCACCTGTCTATCACCCATCTATCACCTGTCTATCACCCCTTGTCACCACCACCCATCAGCGCAGACCCTAAACTGTCCCTTGGGGGCACCTGATCACCCACCCAGACCCTCAGATTGCCCTCAGACCCCCCCCTCCTGATAACCTCCCCAGTGCATTGTTTACATCTATTCTCCCCTGTAATCCCTCACTGATCTCCTATCGTCACCCCCTGTGTCTGCCACCCACCAGATCAGGACCCAGTCTGCCCCGTGCGGGCACCTAATCAACCCCCCACACCCTTAGATCGCCCTCAGCCCCCCCCCCCCCCAATCACCTTCCCAGTGCATTGTATTTGATTGTGCTGCAATTGTATTTGATTGTGCTGACATTCAATTTCATTGTGCTGACATTCAATTTCATTGTGCTGTAATTGTATTTGATTGTCCCGTGATTTTTTTGATTGTCCCGTGATTGCCCTGTGATTGGCCTGTGATCGTCTTTGATTGTCCCGTGATCGGCTTTGATTGTCCCGTGATCGGCTTTGATTGTCCCGTGATCGGCTTTGATTGCCCTGTGATTGGCCTGTGATCGGCTTTGATTGTGTCGTGATTGGTTTGATTGCCCTGTGATTGGCCTGTGATTGGCCTGTGATTTGCTTTGATTGGCCTGTGATCGGCTTTGATTGTGTCGTGATTGGTTTGATTGCCCTGTGATTGACTTTGATTGTCCCGGGAATTGAGTGCCCTGTGATTGGCCTGCGATTGCCCTGTGATTGCCTTTGATTGTCCTGTGATTGTTTCTGATTGCCTCCGATTCCCCACTCGCCACCACCCCCCTGTCACTATCCAAGTGATCTAAAAACAGTGAAAACTGTCACTTTTTTAGTATCACTAGTGTTAGCAGTTAGGCCAGTTAGCTAGGCCCCTTTGTAAGTGTCAGTTAGTGCTCAGCCCACTGCACCACAGTCACTAATTAGCGTCATCACTGTCGCTAATCAACATTGGTACTATATAGTATCTGTAAGTGATCATTACTGATCGCAGTCAGATCTATTAGGGTCACTAGGATCCACAAAAAAAAACGCAGTGTTTGCCCGATCAGGCCTGATCGTTCGCCTGCACTTGCGTTCAGCCCGCCCCACCGCAGTGACAGAATTTTTTTTCTGATCACTGCAAAAAACACTGTACAATAGCTGTGGCACTGTAAACCTCAGTTTTGATTTATTTTTTTTATCAAAACTCAGTGAGCACAGCTTTCTACCTCTCAAATACTCCCTTTTGCTAGGTAGGTGCTCTTTTTTCTGCGTAGTCTCAGAGGAATACCCCCTAAATTTAGCAGCCCACCATGGCAAGAAAGGGGTATTCCGATGATGAGGTTCTCAGGTACATGGCCCAGTCGGATGAGGACGATTGGGACGCCTCATTCGACGAATCTTCCGGGTCAGAGTTTGAACCTGAATTGAGCAGTGGCTCACTGACCGATAGTGATGACGAGGTTGAGGTCCCGGCTAAAGCCAGGCGTACCACACCCCATGTTGTTGGACCGCAGGTGGCGCAGGATCAGCCTCAAGGGCAGCAGAGTGGTGTTCGTGCTGGTCTGAGATTTCATAGTGGGGCAGGCACCAGCAGCACAACATCTCCTGGACCTAGCACCAGTACTTCCGTAGACCCTGGTGAAGTGGCGAGCACCAGCATGGAAGTTGAAACTGGTTCGGTGGCACGTGCAGTAAGATCCCAGTCGCAGCCACCAAGAAGACGGGCCCGTACTACCCCTAATTTACCAGAGGTGCTGGCAAACCCAAATTGGCAATCCCCTGATTCCGCCGCACCCGTACTTCCCCCTTTCACCGCCCAGTCTGGAGTCCAGGTGGAGACAGATAATCTAGGATCGGCCCTAGACTTTTTCTATCTGTTCTTCACCCAGGATCTCTTGGACTTAATTGTGGCAGAGACCAACCGTAAGGCCACACAATATATAACCGCCAATCCAGAAAAGTACCTTGCCCAGCCTTTTCGGTGGAAACCAGTCCAAGTTTCCGAAATGAAAATTTTTTTGGGCCTTATCCTTCACACGGGACTAGTAAAGCAGAATGTGTTGCGGTCTTATTGGTCTACGGACCCAGCACATCATGTTCCCCTGTACTCTGCTGCCATGTCCAGGACACGATTTGAGAACATCCTGAGCTTCCTGCACTTCAATGACAACGAAACCTGTCATCGAAGTGACCACCCTGCTTTTGACCGGCTCCACAAAATTCGACCCCTCATAGACCACCTGTCATCCAGATTTGCAGATGCTTATACCCCTGACCAGGACATCTGCGTAGACGAGTCCCTCATACGCTTTACCGGGCGCCTTCGCATCAAACAGTACATCCCAAACAAGCGCGCCCGGTATGGGGTGAAACTGTATAAGCTCTGTGAAAGGGCCACAGGCTATACATCTTATTTTAGGGTCTATGAGGGAAAAGACTCAAAATTGGAGCCGGTCGGATGCCCTGACTACCTGGGGAGCAGTGGAAAGGTTGTGTGGGACTTGGTGTCACCCTTGTTCCAGAAGGGGTACCATCTTTTTGTGGACAATTATTACACAAGTGTGGCCCTCTTTCAGCACTTAAAAATAGAAAAAATCCGATGCTGTGGCACCGTGCGGCCTAGTCGCCGGGGCTTCCCCCAACGGCTCATTACCACCAAACTTCAACGGGGGCAGAGGGCCGCCTTGTGTGCTGACGACCTGCTCGCGGTGAAATGGAAGGACAAGAGGGAGGTTTACTTCCTGTCCACCATTCACGCAGACACGACAGTTGAAATTCAACGGCGAACTAAGGTCATTGAAAAACCCCTTGTCGCCCACGAGTATAATACTAACATGGGAGGGGTGGACTTCAATGACCAGAGGTTAGCGCCCTATTTAGTTGCTCGAAAAACAAGACGCTGGTATAAAAAAGTGTCTTTTTACCTCATTCAATTGGCAATTTACAACAGCTTTGTTCTCTACAGTAAGGCTGGGAGAACTGGCTCGTTTATTCAATTTAATAAACAGATCGTGATGGAACTCCTGTATCCAGGAGGTGCCGTGGCCCAACCCCAAGATGCAACTAGCCGGCTACATGGAAGGCATTACGCCTATCCAATTCCGACTACCCCAGGTCAACGAATCCGAAGAAAACGCTGTCGTGTCTGCAGCAGGGCTGGAATAAGGCGTGACACCACTGTTTATTGTCCCACCTGTCCTGACCAGCCTGGCCTATGCCTAGGGGAGTGTTTTGAGAGGTACCACGAGCAGGTACACTATTAGAGAATAGGGAACTCCACACACAGCGGTAGGCACACAAGGGTCTCTCAGTGCTATTTCACACTGCTGCGATGCGTTAGGGCAAAATGCCTAGCAAAAGTCACACTTTGCGGTCCCCCCCTACGCCGGAAGTGCTTGACTTAACGCTAGTGCATGCCTACGTTACTGCGTGGCTTCTGTGGCAATATCGATCGGCGCGGAAGTCATGTTAGTCTATGGCGACGCAGTTCATTACTAGGCCGAATGCTACTCTTGTGGTATTGCCTGAAGGTCTGTTTTGGACGATACGGTGCGGCGGGCTCGACCCACCGGATATGTCAATATGCAGTGTGAAACCAAACATCGGGTTTCCAGAGACCCTAATACACAGGGCTGCCAGAAACCTCTCCTTTCACTTGGGACAAATTGCGGAATGTATTTCGCCACAACTCTGTGCGATTTGCACTTCGCACATTGTTCCATGGGGGAGGAGAGGTTTGTCCTCGGGAGGTAAGTTAAAAAAAAACAAAAAACAGGTAAGCAAAGAAGTTAATGTTTGGTTTGCAATGTTAAGTTTTTTATTAAAAAAGTTCAAAGGTTATTAATGTTAATGAAGTAATTGCTTTGCTGCTTGCTTGTTTTTTGGGTTTTTTTTTCTCTTTTTCCATCCAATAACCTTCCAGGTGGACCGAGCGAACGACTAACCAGCTGCAGTACTGATGGTGCATCCTGACAGAACGTTGCGCGTCTGTCAGCTTACACACAAGTCGGTGCATGCAGCGCTGCAGGACGAGATTTCTCCTCCGCAGTCAAAAAGATACGTTTGCCGAGGCATATGGGCCGAGGAGTGGTGTTGGGGATTCATATGCTTTGGCAAACACTTTGTATCAAAAAAGAACTCTGGCAATGATTTGTTCATCCACATCGATCGGTGTGAATGGATAAATCAGGTTTGCCAGGGCATACGAGCTGGTGGGTTTGGATTTTTGGGGCGGCAGCTCCTATGTCCTGGCAGACGCCTTCCCCTCCTTTTTGTATTGTTTTGTCTTTTTTTCTATCCAGACCGACCAATCAGCTGCAGCACTGATGGTGCATCCTGACAGAACATTGCGCGTCTGTCAGCTTACACACAAGTCGGTGCATGTAGCGCTGCAGGACGAGATTTCTCCTCCGCAGTCAAAAAGATACGTTTGCCGAGGCATATGGGCCGAGGGGTGGTGTTGGGGATTCATATGCTTTGGCAAACACTTTGTATCAAAAAAGAACTCTGGCAATGATTTGTTCATCCACATCGATCGGTGTGAATGGATAAATCAGGTTTGCCAGGGCATACGAGCTGGTGGGTTTGGATTTTTGGGGCGGCAGCTCCTATGTCCTGGCAGACGCCTTCCCCTCCTTTTTGTATTGTTTTGTCTTTTTTTCTATCCAGACCGACCAATCAGCTGCAGCACTGATGGTGCATCCTGACAGAACATTGCGCGTCTGTCAGCTTACACACAAGTCGGTGCATGTAGCGCTGCAGGACGAGATTTCTCCTCCGCAGTCAAAAAGATACGTTTGCCGAGGCATATGGGCCGAGGAGTGGTGTTGGGGATTCATATGCTTTGGCAAACACTTTGTATCAAAAAAGAACTCTGGCAATGATTTGTTCATCCACATCGATCAGTGTGAATGGATAAATCAGGTTTGCCAGGGCATACGAGCTGGTGGGTTTGGATTTTTGGGGCGGCAGCTCCTATGTCCTGGCAGACGCCTTCCTCCTCTTTTTTTTTTTTCAAAATTTTTTGGCATCCACATTGATTGATTGTTTGACGTTCATTTTTCCTTTCAGCCCACAGTGCATTACCCTTATGCCCAATATAAGGAGTATAGCAGAAACTCCTAATACTGGCCATACATGTAATGATTGCAGAGACCCTAAAATGCCAGGACAGACCCCACGAATGATGCCATTTTGGAAAGAGGACACCCCAAAGTATTCCGTGAGGTGCATGGTGAGTTCATAGAATGTTTTATTTTTTGTCACAAGTTAGCAGAAATTGTGGTTTTGTGTTTTTTTTTTTTTTTTCACAAAATGTCATTTTCCGCTAACTTGTGACAAAAAATAAAATTTTCTATGAACTCACCATGGCCCTCATGGAATACCTTAGCGTGTATTCTTTCCAAAATGGGGTCATTTGTGGGGTTTGTTAACTGTCCTGGCAAGTGGGCGGGGTGCTAAATTTTGAGCACCCCTGTAAAGCCTAAAGGTACTCATTGGACTCTGGGCCCCTTAGCGCAGTTAGGGTGCAAAAAAGTGCCACACATGTGGTATCGCCGTACTCGGGAGAAGTAGTATAATGTGTTTTGGGGTGTATTTTTACACATACCTATGCTGGGTGGGAGAAATACCTCTGTAAATGACAATCTTTTGATTTTTTTACACACAATTGTCCATTTACAGAGTTATTTCTCCCACCCAGCATGGGTATGTGTAAAAATACACCCCAAAACACATTGTACTACTTCTCCCGAGTACGGCGATACCACATGTGTGGCACTTTTTTGCACCCTAACTGCGCTAAAGGGCCCAAAGTCCAATGAGTACCTTTAGGATTTCACAGGTAATTTTGCGGAATTTGATTTCCAGACTACTCCTCACGGTTTAGGGCCCCTAAAATGCCAGGGCAGTATAGGAACCCCACAAATGACCCCATTTTAGAAAGAAGACACCCCAAGGTATTCAGTTAGGAGTATGGGGAATTCATAGAAGATTTTATTTTTTTGTCACAAGTTAGCAGAAATTGATTTTAATTGTTTTTTTCCACAAAGTGTCATGTTCCGCTAACTTGTGACAAAAAATAAAATCTTCTATGAACTCACCATACTCCTAACGGAATACCTTGGGGTGTCTTCTTTCTAAAATGGGGTGATTTGTGGGGTTCCTATACTGCCCTGGCATTCTAGGGGCCCTAAACCGTGAGGAGTAGTCTTGAAACCAAATGTCGCAAAATGACCTGTGAAATCCTAAAGGTACTCATTGGACTTTGGGCCCTTTAGCGCAGTTAGGGTGCAAAAAAGTGCCACACATGTGGTATTGCCGTACTCGGGAGAAGTAGTATAATGTGTTTTGTGGTGTATTTTTACACATACCCATGCTGGGTGGGAGAAATACCTCTGTAAATGACAATCTTTTGATTTTTTTTACACACAATTGTCCATTTACAGAGTTATTTCTCCCACCCAGCATGGGTATGTGTAAAAATACACCCCAAAACACATTGTACTACTTCTCCCGAGTACGGCGATACCACATGTGTGGCACTTTTTTGCACCCTAACTGCGCTAAAGGGCCCAAAGTCCAATGAGTACCTTTAGGATTTCACAGGTAATTTTGCGGAATTTGATTTCCAGACTACTCCTCACGGTTTAGGGCCCCTAAAATGCCAGGGCAGTATAGGAACCCCACAAATGACCCCATTTTAGAAAGAAGACACCCCAAGGTATTCAGTTAGGAGTATGGGGAATTCATAGAAGATTTTATTTTTTTGTCACAAGTTAGCAGAAATTGATTTTAATTGTTTTTTTCCACAAAGTGTCATGTTCCGCTAACTTGTGACAAAAAATAAAATCTTCTATGAACTCACCATACTCCTAACGGAATACCTTGGGGTGTCTTCTTTCTAAAATGGGGTCATTTGTGGGGTTCCTATACTGCCCTGGCATTCTAGGGGCCCTAAACCGTGAGGAGTAGTCTTGAAACCAAATGTCGCAAAATGACCTGTGAAATCCTAAAGGTACTCATTGGACTTTGGGCCCTTTAGCGCAGTTAGGGTGCAAAAAAGTGCCACACATGTGGTATTGCCGTACTCGGGAGAAGTAGTATAATGTGTTTTGTGGTGTATTTTTACACATACCCATGCTGGGTGGGAGAAATACCTCTGTAAATGACAATCTTTTGATTTTTTTACACACGATTGTCCATTTACAGAGTTATTTCTCCCACCCAGCATGGGTATGTGTAAAAATACACCCCAAAACACATTATACTACTTCTCCCGAGTACGGCAATACCACATGTGTGGCACTTTTTTGCACCCTAATTGCGCTAAAGGGCCCAAAGTCCAATGAGTACCTTTAGGATTTCACAGGTCATTTTGCGGAATTTGATTTCCAGACTACTCCTCACGGTTTAGGGCCCCTAAAATGCCAGGGCAGTATAGGAACCCCACAAATGACCCCATTTTAGAAAGAAGACACCCCAAGGTATTCAGTTAGGAGTATGGGGAATTCATAGAAGATTTTATTTTTTTGTCACAAGTTAGCAGAAATTGATTTTAATTGTTTTTTTCCACAAAGTGTCATGTTCCGCTAACTTGTGACAAAAAATAAAATCTTCTATGAACTCACCATACTCCTAACGGAATACCTTGGGGTGTCTTCTTTCTAAAATGGGGTCATTTGTGGGGTTCCTATACTGCCCTGGCATTCTAGGGGCCCTAAACCGTGAGGAGTAGTCTTGAAACCAAATGTCGCAAAATGACCTGTGAAATCCTAAAGGTACTCATTGGACTTTGGGCCCTTTAGCGCAGTTAGGGTGCAAAAAAGTGCCACACATGTGGTATTGCCGTACTCGGGAGAAGTAGTATAATGTGTTTTGTGGTGTATTTTTACACATACCCATGCTGGGTGGGAGAAATACCTCTGTAAATGACAATCTTTTGATTTTTTTACACACGATTGTCCATTTACAGAGTTATTTCTCCCACCCAGCATGGGTATGTGTAAAAATACACCCCAAAACACATTATACTACTTCTCCCGAGTACGGCAATACCACATGTGTGGCACTTTTTTGCACCCTAACTGCGCTAAAGGGCCCAAAGTCCAATGAGTACCTTTAGGATTTCACAGGTCATTTTGCGGAATTTGATTTCCAGACTACTCCTCGCGGTTTAGGGCCCCTAAAATGCCAGGGCAGTATAGGAACCCCACAAATGACCCCATTTTAGAAAGAAGACACCCCAAGGTATTCAGTTAGGAGTATGGGGAATTCATAGAAGATTTTATTTTTTTGTCACAAGTTAGCGGAAATTGATTTTAATTGTTTTTTTCCACAAAGTGTCATGTTCCGCTAACTTGTGACAAAAAATAAAATCTTCTATGAACTCACCATACTCCTAACGGAATACCTTGGGGTGTCTTCTTTCTAAAATGGGGTCATTTGTGGGGTTCCTATACTGCCCTGGCATTTTAGGGGCCCTAAACCGTGAGGAGTAGTCTTGAAACCAAATGTCGCAAAATGACCTGTGAAATCCTAAAGGTACTCATTGGACTTTGGGCCCCTTAGCGCAGTTAGGGTGCAAAAAAGTGCCACACATGTGGTATCGCCGTACTCGGGAGAAGTAGTATAATGTGTTTTGTGGTGTATTTTTACACATACCCATGCTGGGTGGGAGAAATAACTCTGTAAATGGACAATTGTGTGTAAAAAAAATTAAAAAATTGTCATTTACAGAGATATTTCTCCCACCCAGCATGGGTATGTGTAAAAATACACCCCAAAACACATTATACTACTTCTCCTGAGTACGGCAATACCACATGTGTGGCACTTTTTTGCAGCCTAACTGCGCTAAGGGGTCCAAAGTCCAATGAGCACCTTTAGGCTTTACAGGGGTGCTTACAATTTAGCACCCCCAAAATGTCAGGACAGTTAACACACCCCACAAATGACCCCATTTTGAAAAGTAGACCCTTCAAGGTATTCAGAGAGGGGCATGGTGAGTCCGTGGCAGATTTCATTTTTTTTGTCGCAAGTTAGAAGAAATGGAAACTTTTTTTTTTTTTTTTTTTTGTCACAAAATGTCATTTTCCACTTACTTGTGACAAAAAATAATATCTTCTATGAACTCACTATGCCTCTCAGTGAATACTTTGGGATGTCTTCTTTCCAAAATGGGGTCATTTGGGGGGTATTTATACTATCCTGGAATTCTAGCCCCTCATGAAACATGACAGGGGGTCAGAAAAGTCATAGATGCTTGAAAATGGGAAAATTCACTTTTTGCACCATAGTTTGTAAACGCTATAACTTTTACCCAAACCAATAAATATACACTGAATGGGTTTTTTTTTATCCAAAACATGTTTGTCCACATTTTTCGCGCTGTATGTATACAGAAATTTTACTTTATTTGAAAAATGTCAGCACAGAAAGTGAAAAAAATCATTTTTTTGCCAAAATTCATGTCTTTTTTGATGAATATAATAAAAAGTAAAAATCGCAGGAGCAATCAAATAGCAGCAAAAGAAAGCTTTATTAGTGACAAGAAAAGGAGGTAAAATTCATTTAGGTGGTAGGTTGTATGAGCGAGCAATAAACCGTGAAAGCTGCAGTGGTCTGAATGGAGAAAAAGGCTCTGGTCCTTAAAGAGAATCTGTACTCTGAAATTCTTACAATAAAAAGCATACCATTCTATTCATTATGTGCTCCTGGTCCCCTCTGTGCTGTTTCTGCCATTCTCTGCTGCAAACCTGGCTTGTAATTGCCAGTTTTAGGCAGTGTTTACAAACAAACTAACCAGCTTCTAATAGGCTCAGCTAAGCAGAGTGTGTTAGTCACACAGAGCCTGCAGGGGGTGTGTACAGCTTCTAGCTAATCACAAGCAGCCCTGCACATTCCAGTCTGACTGCCTCAGCCTGACTGTGCCGACTATAGAGAGAAGATTAGATCATATAACAGAGATAACACAGCTACTGTGCAATTAGGAAAAGCTGCAGTAAGCCAGACCACATTAGAAAAGGCATAGGAACTTATAGCATAGAAGAAATAAAGATAAACAATTTGTTACAGAGTCTCTTTAAGGGGCGAAAAGACTGTGGTCCCGAAGTGGTTAAAGGTTGGGGAGTGACGGATGTGTTGTAGCAGAGGATTACAGAGGAGGGGCGATATCTTGCATACGTGAAAGCGAGGAGGTGATGTTACACTCATGCTGCAAATGAATGGCGATGAGGTACCATGCGTTGCCAAGGGAGACTGGTTTGGCAATATGTTGCTATGTGCCAACATGCACATTACAACGGATTCAGTGTGGAGTTGTTGTGTTAGCCGCTGGCTATTATTATGTATTTATATAGCGCCGACATCTTCCAAAGCTGGGTGCAGAGTATATATAGTCTTGTCACTCACTGTCCCTCGGAGGAGCTCACAATCTAGTCCCTACCATAGTCATATCTATATTGTGTAGTGTATGCATTGTAGTCCAAGGGCAATTTTAGGGGGAAGCCAATTAACTTATCTGTATGTTTTTGGGATGTGTAGAAACATCCCACAACACCAGTCATTTGGACCCAGTTGTATAGCCATCACAATTTGGCTTTCATCTGTTGCCTTTAAGACACAATCAACCGACTCTTCAAAGACTCTAGTGTGTGTACAATGGCCCCCCAATGCCTTGGCCAGCGATCCGCCAGGTAGATTCATCTGCGGCGATTGCTGCCAGAGAGCACTGTTCTCCTCATTTACTCCACCTGCTGCGAGACGTCACTTACATGCTGCTCTGTCAGCCCTCCACCCGAAAGGCTAGCAGTGTTGGCCCCGCATTATAGCCATGGGAATAGAATGGCCTCGCTGGCCACATTTCTTGTACATGTGTCTGAAGCTTTATGCTTCTTCACTTGCCACCTCATACATACCCCCTTTAACAGACACTAACATAATACATTATTCGTATTCACTTCATTGGTTAGCAGTTTCAATTGCTGTGCATTGTGTGTTGAACAGCGTGTATGCGCATAACACAGTATATATTATGTGTGGATTTATTATTTTTATTTATAGCGCCAACATCTTCCGTAGCGCTGCACATAGTACAAAACAAATAGAGGGAAGCACAGATACACGAGAAGCTAAAAACTCTGTACAATCAGGACATCCAGTAATACAAAGAATAAATGCAGTGCATACATGGATGATGTGTGGTTTGAGACATCACCAATGCCAGTGTACATGTTCATATGATAATTACATCAGAAACACTAGGAGGAGGTCCCTGCCCCTGTGAGCTTACAATCTAGAGGGCAGTGGGCTGGAGACATTAGTGAAGGAGACACAGGGAGTTTTAAACAACTCAGATGACACAGATGTCAAAAAGGTCAGATTTGAAGTGTGAATGCTTTACAGATAACCTGAACTTCTGAACTAGTAAAATCACAAGACATCACTAAATCCACTCATCCCACCTCTGTAATGTATGAGAGACACTGATAAAGCAGTATAAATATAGGGCTTTTTAAATGGGGGAAGTACATTGTTTATAAATGAAAGCCATTAAGTGCCCAGTGAAATCAGAATGTAAAGTGCAGGATGTGTGTGAGTATTTTCAACCGGGTGGAAGTTAAAAGCAAAATAGGGATATTATTGTCTTCTGACATCCGCTGCCAGAAGAAGACATCCTTTGTGTTACTGCAATCTGCGCATATTGCTTGTAAGAGGACTTGTGATGCTTTACTATATAGGCAATGCTCAAATATTAATAAGACGACTTTAACAAGATGACTGCAGACTGCATGAATCAAAATCAGGTAGAAGGGAAGAATGCAACATAATCAATAAGTTTCACCTAAAAATACATTGACAACATCTGGACATTCTATTAAAGTTACAAAGGAACACACACATTCAGTGGAGGTACAGCCTTTGTAAATATCTGTAATAAAGAAAACTCACATTCATCTTTCATCTGTAGGCATAAAGGGCTATGCTCATTCCTAGATATCTTCCCACCTCTCAGATCAAATCTCATCTTCCCAACCTTTATCTGTGGGGGTACCACAAGGCTCTATCTTTGGTCTCCTCCTCTTTTCTATGTACATACATGGTCTTGGCAACTTAACGCATTTGGTTTTCAATACCACTTTTATGCAGATGATACACAACTGTAACTCTTGGCCCCAGACCTCAACTCCCTCCTCACACCTGTTCCTGACTGCTTTTCTGCTTTATCTTCTTTGTACCTCTTCATGACCTCTTAAAAACTTAATAGGAGTAAAACAGAACTAATTATTTTTCCACTCTCTCATATAACAACAAATGTTAATAGCACCCCTATAAACTTCAGTTCCCAAAGCATGCCTCACATTCACTCCCTAAAAAACGACTCTCATCTCCAACTCAAAAACATACCTTGCATCAGACCTTTTTTCACTCAGGACACTACTAAAATGCTAGTACATAACCTTATAAGAACTCCTTTGGACTATTGTAATATACTGCCTGGCCGTCCTGCACCCAACTGCCTCATCTGTTCCTATGTATAGTAGTAAGAGCCTACTGCACCAATGGTAAAATGAAGATGTGCTGCGATCACCTCTGGAACCACAAGTGTCTTGCATTATATTCCATACGATCCGCACCATGAAAAATAGATTCTTTATTAGCTCAGTTAAAACATCATAAACAGATTAAAATCCATAAGTGGGTCTGTGCAATATGATGACGCACCGGCGTCGGGCCGTAGCAGGTCCTTTATCAAATCATGACCAGCCCAGTTGGCTGGTCATGATTTGATAAAGGACCTGCTACGGCCCGAAACGCCTGTGCGTCATCATATTGAACAGACCCCCTTATGGATTTTAATCTGTTTATGATGTTTTAACTGAGCTAATAAAGAATCTATTTTTCATGGTGCGGATCGCATGGAATATATTGCAAGTCATCTGTTCCTATGGGCATGATCATGTGATTGCATATAGTACAGCAGACATGCAGCAGGCGAGGGCAGTGACACCATCCAGTGTCCTCAGCTAGGGGCACAGTGACAACAGAGCAGGAAGAAAAAGCCTTAAAAGAGTCCAACATACTACTGTTTATATGGAGAGCTCAGTTTCAGACAGATCCAGAAAACTTCTGACCACAAAATATATATTTTATGCAACTGGACAAAAGATTGCCAAATCCTGGAAACAACCTTCCCCGAGCTTCCTGGAAATGAAACCAGCTGGAAATAATCACACTGTAGATTGACAGAAATGTCTTGGTACAGTAAATTACATAGATTTATAGTATATAAAACACACTCCTATCTGGCTGTGAATGTCCCATGCAGGTCACGGTCATACCTGGTGCAACTATATTCCATGCAGACAGAGAACTTGATCATCAATGTTTCTCATTAAAAGATTAATTCAAAAATCTACTGGCAGGAGAATGTCCAAAACTGGCTGATTCATGTGACTGCATGGAAGACTGGACTGCAAGGTCATTCAAGCCACTTTCCAGACACAAAGGTTTTCCTAGATCGGGACAGGAACTCCGTTTTAGGGTTTGTTTTCATTCCCAGAGGCTCCTTTATTAGGGAATGTCAAATCATCTGTAAAATACCAAGTCAGGAGTTCAGAAACTAGCAACTTCCTGCAGCAGGCTATGAATGAAAGTCTGTGCTATATGCTGCAATTCTCTCAAATGATTCAGGATGTGCCTTCCCTCTTGCAGTGTACATAGTCTGATGTAACCAATGCTCCTCCTGCAAAAGCTATATCCCATAAAGCCTAATTTTACACAACACTGACTACTAAGCTCTATTCAATGATAGATTTAAATCTGTGCCTGGAGATCAAACGTTACGCTCCCAGCACTCACAGTGGGAGTTGTGTTGTGTTCCCTGTAACAGCAGGAATGCAAATGCAACAGAATCGGAAAGTGGTGCCGCGCGTTGTGTGTTGCATCACGTGCAGTGAAGCATACGGTCAATGAAAAGTATGCTTCACTATTATGGTTAATGTGCAGGTTTTGTGGTAGTGCACCATATGCAGTGCATTACGATTCTGCACAAAAGTTATATCGCAACGCACCCACCGCACTGTGAACGGCGTATAGGTCTTGCCTTGCAGTGTAGAAGGCAACAATACGAAGCAGATGTTACGCCACACAGCAACACACCACTGTAAACCTAGCCCAAGACACGGCAGACTACATTAGTAAACCATAAGGGCCTGAGCCCACTAATGCAGTTGTGCGCAGTTGTGTCTGTTTTTCAGCAACACTTCAATGCTACAGATGCTGAAAAGCGGACACAACTGCATTAGTGGGCTCAGGCCCTAAGGAAATTTACACCAATCTAGGACTTGTACAAAGCCAAATTTTACTGGAGTTTTTAGCATTTGTCCATATTTGCTGATGAAAAACTAACTGTACTGTATGTATCCACTGTATATATGTATGCGCTATATGTATCTACTGTGTATCTACTGTATGCTGACTGTTCAATTTCTGTACTGTACCACCACCGACCCTGTTGTGCCAAAACCAATTCCGGGTTCAACTCACGTTGTACTTGGCGAAATAAATGATTCTGATTCTGAACTGTATCTCACTGTGGATCTCATCAAAGCTCTTTGGCTTTTTCTGGGCAGTTCACTAATATAAACCTGAAGGTTTAGAGTGATTTTTGGCCACCTGCTGTACTAAGCAACAGGATAAAAGTTTAATGAAGGGACTACTTAACGTTACAATGAAAGACTGTCAAATAAATGATTAGGCTTTCATAAAGTAAGTCATCACCATTACCAATCTCAGCGGCTGATCTAGAAGCACTGTGGGCGCTTATTCGGTGAGATGAGACTCTTGTTCAGGGAGATGTGACTCTTATTCAAGGAGATGTGACCTGAACGTGGGCAGCAATTCCTGATCGTATACTTCATGCATCCCTGCAGTCAGGGTCAGGATATTGTCAGCCTCCCACTTTCTGAAGTAATATCAAACAATGTTAGGTATTAAATATTACCGTACATCTGGTAGCGGGATAATCACCACGACTCTGCATTATAAACATAGGAGTGGTCCTCCATTATTTAGGGGACACGTCTCAAAGGTTTGAGCTGCTTATGGATAAGTGTACTTATAAATGTACTAAATCATCTGCAGAAGCCTTTAGGATCAGTGGTGGATTTATAATCAAAACGCAAGATATTGCTTACTTCAAGAGATCTAGAACCCCTCAAATTTGCCTATAAATTACAAACTCTTCCCCATAACCAGCAGTGTGTATCCTATAGACATGAGTGATATGACTGCTGGCAGCTTCCCTGCTTCTCCCTCTGCTCTCCACAGTACAGGTTTACGAACCTATCTGCTCTTTATCACATATCTGCAATCTCCACATTGGGTCTAGTTTACAGCTGCTTACACACTGGTAACTTGTTACCCAAATGATCCTTTCTGGTCATTACAGATAATATCTGTGTTACCAATATTGATGACCTCCTAGCCAGCTATCCCTCAAGCTGGAAAATCCTCAGTTAATTGTGATGGCATACATTGCAGGATGCAACTCCAGTTCATAATTCCTCTACCTTAAAGAGGAACTGTAGTGAAAACATCATAATGAATAAAATTGCTTACGATATTAAATTTGTAGATTTAGTCAGTGCTTGCCCATTGTAAAATCTTTCCTCTCTCAGATTTACATTCTGGTGACATCTTTAGCTCTGCCAGGTGATCTGTATGGAATGCTCATTTATTGAGAGTTCTATGCACAGAGGGAGATATTGCTTGCTTGGTAGATGGAAAAAGCTGTTATTTCCCACAATGCAACAAGGTTCACAGACCACAAACTGTCAGGACCATGGTCATGACATCACACAGTGGGAGGTGTTTCACTACAATATCAGCCACTCAGATCCCCCTGATGATCTATTTGAGAAAAGGCAAAGATTTCTCGTGGGAAAGGTGGCATCAGCTACGGATTGGAGTGAAGTTCATTCCTGGGTTTTCCTGGCTCCTCTTTAAGCTATATACACTTCAGTGTTCTCCCCAGGCTCTTTTAACCAGGTGCTCCACCCAGCTAGTTTTGGTGAGCACCCTGCTGTCATCAGCTCACCTCCTCCTATGCTGTAAGCATAGTTGCTCACAGAAGCACTGGCCCAGCATTCTCTCATCTCGTCCCACCTGGCTACTTTTTCATGCCGCCCGGCTACTTTTTCATGCCACCTGGCTGGAAAAAAAAAAAAGTTTTGGGGAGTCCACTGCACTCACTAAATTTTTGTTGCCCAAAACAACAGTTCATGATGGTCTCAGGCCATGGCAATGAGTACAGGTGCCCCAATGACATCAGCAGCCTTCTCTTTAGCAATCTAATAAGTTGGATAATACTGTCAACAGCTATTTTAGAAGGACATAATCTTCTGCCACTGTTCCCCTCTCCATATGACAGAACTGCAGAGACCCAAAATGCTTACATGTACAGAGACCACAGAAACTTTACCTGAAGCAATCACAAAAGATCATTTCAGGCACAAATTGTCCTATGTGTAAAGCTTTAGATAGCCAGTGGTGGGCTGTTTGAAGGGCAGATGGTCAGGAAGGGAAGTGGACAGCAGCCACCCAAATGCAGTGAGAGAAGTATCAGTGATAACATTCAATATACAGTGCAGATCTAGATGCATCAACATTTTTTAGAAAATTTGAACTCCTCAACTACATGTAGAGGATTAAAGTGATATGCTTCATGCTCCTCAATGTGTCATAACTAAAAGCACCAACCAGGGGGTAAAATGTAAACACAGAACTGCAGATATTGAAAAAGCCAGTCTCTCCAATCTAGGAGCCAGCAGGGATTGTTTGGGAGTCCGCACAACTGACACCAGTTAAAGAAAAACTCAAAAGAGAACTGTACTTTTTATGGAGATTTGGCTGAATGGCTTCTGGGATTGGTTCAGCCCCATCATGCCTAGGGATTTAAGGCATTAGATTTCAGTCAGTGCTAGTGTACTTATGCTGGGCATACACAGCTTGATTTTGCCGCTCGATTCTTCTGATCGGTTCCCCACTCGATTCTGCAGGTGATTATCTTGCACTAGTTTTTCTTATCTTTTTCCATTGTCCTCAATGCAGAATTGAGCAGCGAAACGATCGGGCGGAAGACCGGACGTGTCAGAAATGATCTATCGAGCCATCTAAAGGACTCAGAACCGAGCCGTGTATTCCCAGCAGAAGACACCCCCCCCCCCCCCCCCCCCAAGCACTCTATACATAACTGTTGATATGGCACACCAAAACCTGCCAGGGACAACCACAGTGTCAGAGTTGCAAGAAGGGGATAGGAACAGTGTGTTAAGGATTACTACTATTCAAAGCATCTATAGAAGTGATTATTACCAGCACAGGATCAACAGAGAGCTAATACTGTGATAGAGGGTGGACCCTTCGGGGCCCCTCTGTCCCAAGGGCCCCGATGCGGTCGCTACCTCTGCAGCCCCTATTGCTACGCCCCTGGACAAGACTGTTGTCAGTTTGACTGCAGTCCAGGGCGGCACGACCATATGATGAACCTGAAAGCATAATTTGCAAGGGCAGAATCAGAAATCTGCAATGGGTTATTCAGATTTGAGAATTGCTAATCAATTAAAGGGGTACCTGACCAGCTGATGGTAATTTATCAACAGTTCCTGAGTCTAATTTGCCTCCTGCATGTTTCTGGCTGTGGTTCTGCCTCGGTATTCAACATATGGCAGATCTTGGTGTAACTGTACAAGGCCGTGGTTAGAAGAATTCTAAAAAGATTTGATTTGATTAATTATTAAAAGTTTTACCCAACAGCAGAAGACAAGAGTTTTGGTAATCATCCTCTTATCTTAGAGAAATCAGTGTCATAGCCTGTCCTGTTTTACATAAAACAATTACACTGCAATTATGAGTTAAGCACAGCAGGAAAACACAAGTACCAGATAAGATGTACCTGGAGCTCCATGAAAAAATAATTTTCGAAATAAGTGGCTGGCTCAAACAACTAAAGAATAATTACACTGATTACATTTTTCTTACTAACCACACAGGACAAATTAAATGTAATTACTGTCCCTCTGGACCATGCACCTTTATAATAAGTCTAAATAGAAACTAGACATTAACATATGTGACTCCTTACTTTTAGGCTGTCTATATGCCACTCTTTATTTTGTCTGAGATCCATCAAAAGCAATCAAACTTTTCATGGTATATTGATTTTCCTTTTACAACATATTCAAGTCCTAATTCAGGTATGGTTGTTTGTTTTTTTTAAGTACATAATGTGTTGAATACAACAATCTGCATCAACTAATGACAGCCATGCACCTTTATTAGCAATGAGAAATGCAGGTAGAATTGCACAGCAGGCAGCACAGTGATAAAAACAGGAACACAATAGAGAGCAGAAGTTGCATCGCAAGTTAAGCAAGCATTGCGTCACATACAGTGAAGCATATAGTCAATGAAAAGTATGCTTCACTGCCACTGTTAACATGCATTATACCATGAACTTAGCCTTAAAGCTTGAACAATCCTATAACGATCTTACTTCATGATTTTATATTTACAGCTGTTGCTCAGGAAATATACAAGAGGGGAAAATAAATTAGAAGTGCACACAGAATAGCTCCAACATTAGTCTAAAATTCACCATTATGTTTGTTTAGCGTTTTAGATTACAGGACATAAAGGTTTCCACTCTACACAATAGTGAGTTAACAGTGAGATGTTCTGCATTAGAATTCCCTCTATCCAAAATCTGCAAAGCACTACAAATTGTTTGATACACAAGGAATAAGGCCATATATTAAAAAAAAAATTTTTTTTACTACGTTATTAGTATTGGCTCATTTCACAACATATTCTTCTCATTTAGAGTTTCTTTCTTGTGTACAATTCACTAAATACAGAAGAGTATTGGCCGAATATCCGATGTGTGTGTGAACAGTAGCCCCTGACTTCTGTCCTACAAGTGATCAGCCAGGTGATCAACGTGGCCAAGCGATGGCCACTTCCTTTGTGCAACCGGTTCCCCTCCCACCGTGTGACATCACGCACACGCCCCCTCTGTGGGGCCCTCCATCCTCCACACAGCAACAGAACATGCTATCAGGTATACAGCTGACTTCACATCTGTCCAGCCTGGTCCAGCAAGGATGTCAAAGGTGTGTACAGGCTTTTAGAATAGCAGAAAACAGTAAAAGATACCATGCATTTGTGATATTACATTAACTTATTTATTCCTGATTTCTGGACATATCCATATCGACCCATGTTTGTAGAGAACAGAGGCGCCAGCAGGATAAAAGTCAATAAAATTTTTAAAAATTGCTTGGAGGAAGTGGTGGGCTGGCCTCCCAAAAGCAGACACGAGATCCTGTCTTCATATAAATCAATACATTTATTATACGGTACCCCAAAAACAGTGCAACGCGTTTCGCAGGCCCAGCCCGCTTCATCAGGCAATAAAAGTGGGGACAAAACAGAATTTCGTCAATAGCAGGTCAATAGCAGGTGTCCCCACTTTTATTGCCTGATGAAGCGGGCTGGGCCTGCGAAACGCGTTGCACTGTTTTCGGGGTACCGTATAATAAATGTATTGATTTATATGAAGACAGGATCTCGTGTCTGCCTTTGGGAGGCAAGCCCACCACTTCCTCCAAGCAATTTTTAAAAATGTTATTGACTTTTATCCTGCTGGCGTCTCTGTTCTACATACAAATACTCTGTGTCTGCTCCTGGTGGAGGGGAGTGCTACCCACTTTCTTGTTTCTTTACTACAGAGAGCGACTTCTTAATCCTGAGTGAGGACAGGTCTAATCTCCTCACCTGCCTATTGAGTGGTTGCCTGAATGGTAACCCATGCTTGTGAGTATAAATTCTCTCACTAAACCACTTACCAATTGTCTTTAACATACTACACCATATTGGGCTCTCGTTTTTTTTCTATTTTATCAGGACTCCATCATTATAAATGGTAATGGTATCTCCTGATGATTTTGTGTGAGCCTGTGCATGAATTATGTGGATTTATTTATCATTTATCTTAGTTTCCCCATTTCTTATTTTTCCCCTTTTATTTTGCTTCACAAATGAATTAGCAGTGACCTGTTATCTATCACCAATGGAGGGAAACAGAATACAGTACCCAGAATCCCATGGTGACCCAGAGCCAAAGGAAAGGGGCTAAGAGACTGAAAAGCCCTCTCACTAAAAAGCAGCGCTAAATATTTTACCTTCTTAAAACAGTCGGTAATTTCTCTTTACATGAGTAACTGTGTTTTCCCAGGATGCATCACTCCTGAATATGCAAATCATCTCTTTATTCCCCTGTAAGCAAGCCTGCACATCCAGAACTGCTGATGTAAAGTGAGCTTATAAATTTTGTACAGCCCATGAATCCAACATTTATACAGCCTGTTTCAGACTTCTGGTCCTCATCAGTGCGTGGAATGGATTGATATGGCACAACAAAAGCAACAACAAACTACAACAAGAATTACTCTGTTAACATATAGTGTGTCAATGCTGTACATCATGGCCCCTCCCACATCCTCACCATCTCCCTCTAACCACCACTGGAGAGGGCATAAAACCCGTTACAAAAGCATTAAACTAGAGAACAAAGGGATCCCTTGTTGGTTATTTGCATCCAACCCGGTGATCTATATTTTACTAAACAGTGCTGGCTGTACTCTTTTCCATATACTTCTCCATACATAAGTTTACAGCCTTCACTGCTCTACTTCAGGAAAAATAACAGCCTTCCAGCCTACCATGATCAGTAATTAATGCTAAGCACACATGCTCGATAAAGAAAAGATTTTGCATATGAAAGATACCTGACCAATGAATGATATCTGCAAATAATGTGAGGTGCATTCACGAGGGTGCTGTGGAAGCCGTTAGATTAAACTAGCATCACTTCTACAGCCTCACAGGGAAGGGGTAGGGAGGGAAGGGGATTTATGCTGTAAAAGCACCATTTAGGGTGTCCTATGAGGGAGTGTAACAGGTCATAGAACTGATCAGAAAGAGTGAGCCCATCAGTATTGAAATCTTATTTGTAAGTAAACCAACATAAACTTATGTAAAGTGTAGATGTCATAACCGTGACTGAATATTGAAACAGGGCAGTGGAGTCGGAGTTGGAGTCGGAGCAATTTTGGGACGCTGGAGTCGGAGGTTTAATGCTGATCAGTCGAAGTCGGATGATTTTTGTACCAAATCCACAGCCCTGGTAAGTATTAGACTAAGGAGTTGGAGTCGAGGAGTGGGAGCCATCTTGGGTATCTGGAGTCAGTGGTTTCATAAACTGAGGAGTCGGAGTCAGAGGATTTTTGTACCAAACTCCACAGCCCTGTATTGAAATTTTAATTTGCCACAAAGCCACTTCTAAGGTTATGAGGTAAATTTGAGTGAAGCCCCCTCTTTTACTATATTTATATTATTCTGAAAACAGATTTTCATCTAGTTCTATATGCTTTGGAATCTCTGGATGTTTTTATTTTGCCTTTAACCCTTTATAAACCCCTCATTGCTTCACTGCAGCATGCTTCTAACACGTTACCACTGCAGTGTATAATCAATGGCAAAATGCAAACCGTGTATAAGGAAGCATTAGGGAAGGCCAAGGGCGTACAGCTGAATACCTCACAAGCCAGATACCAAGTCTCAAACACAAGTATTTCACATCTGCTCTGACAATGCTAATACAGTAGGCTGTAATAAGGAAGAGACCCACAGCAGTTTAACGGCGCAGAATTACTAATCAGCTGCAGCTTTAAAGTGTAAAAATTTGCAGGAGTATTCATACCTGCTCTGCGAATACAGATATACTAGACTGATAATGGGCAGGAAAATACAGGTACACAGCCACATACAAAGTGATGGATACATTTAATTCTCTAATTGGTTGAGGCGGACAATACTGGACATAAACCTGCAATGGACTGCAGGGCAGCACAGCAAAGGGAACTGCAGCATCGGCTCTGCATTGCGTGTCTTCATTGAATGTATTACTCTTTTCAGTCAGGAATTTGCAATTAATCGGGACTTCCTATAGCTAGGGTGAGGAGCAGGAGGGGGAGGGGTGGCAGTATAAAAAGGGAGCAGCGCCAACACTAGCTATTTTTAGCAGCCCAGGCATCTTTTTTTTTTTTTTTTTTAAGAAGCCGTGCTCCTAGTCTATTAAACAAAAATAAACAATCCGTGCTGACTAAACTTTCTGCTTAGTTCCCATCCTCGGAGAAATATCTATCGTACCACCTCATTGTGCTGTAGCGCAGTACTTTTGGTCTATTAATTTGGCCTACTTTGACTGTTTCTCTCCTAATTAAAGTTTACGTTCATGGTAATTGGCTGTGGAAGTGAAGTCATACTTTAGCTATAGTCACATCATTCATTCCTGGATTACTAATGATCGCTGTGAATCAAAGAGCTCACTCATTAAATTCATGCAAAACAACAAAAACAAAAACAAAAAAAAGGGGCCAAAATCAAAAGGCAGCCAATAAGATTACTAGAAAATATGAATGCTGCAATCCGCCAGCTGTTCCATATAGGGCGAGAAAGTGCATTATTGAGGTTGGAGTGTGTTTTGAGGTGTCCCACCATGCATCATTGCTGAATATGCAAATGATCTGTAGGAGTTCTGGTTCACCACGAGCTTGCTGGGCAATCTGTAACTCTGGGTGTTTCAAGTCCTACCCCATAGAGCCACATTAATCCATGCCGTGCGCTGATAAGGATCAACCAATTTGAAACAGTCTGTATCCATGTAGGATTATTGTGGCTCTGTACAATCAACAAGCTGACACATCATTGCATTTCAGCAGTTCTGGAGGTGTGTTTAGCCATCAGGGACAACAAAGAGAGGACTTGCATGTTCAGCAGTGATGCATTGTGGGACATCTCATATACACTCCAACTTGAATAATCGCAAATACCTTCTGTTTTAAAGAAAACCTGAACTGAACATTAAAAGTCAAAATAAACATACACAAGTCATACTTGCCTCCTGTGTAGTCTACTCCTCAATCTATTTTTCCTCTCCTGCACCCTGTTTGTCCACTGTGATCAATGGAATTCTCCGTCCTCCATTTTGAAAATGGCTATTACCCCATAACAGCTTCCTGGTCAGCACATTGTTAAACTGTAACATAGCCCACTTGTGCCATAGGGAAACATGGACACATCAGTTCTCCTCTCAGCTGTAACTGACAGCAACTCATATATAACTGACAGCAACTGATATATTTCAGTTCTGACAAAATGTTGTCAGAACTGGAAGGGTTCACTGTAAGAAGAAAATGGTGAGCTTCTGAGAGGAACTGATGGCAAGGTGACTATGTAATGTTCATTTGAAGTTACCTCATGTGTTTATTTTAAATAATTTTACTCAGTACAGGTTCTCTTTAAGAAGGCAAACTTCCACCACTACCAAGGGTTAGAGGGCAAGAGAGAAATAGTCTCTTTATTTTGCCAGGAAATCTACTTGCTTCATAATGAAGCGGTGTGAATACTGCACTGCTACAATTCAAATAAGTAAGGAGATGCATTGCCACAAAGAGCTGTCCCATCTCTCTATTCCCCAAGCTGCAGCTGTGCATATGAACAATACAGAGCTTTTGTTAGATTATCACAAAGGTGTTACAAAGCTTGTACTAGGATCTTTCTCTTCCCTGGCAGTAAAGAAATGCCAGTGTAACCTGATCTACACTTGAACAGTTTATGTCATAAAGACATCTGCTTTTGGCAAAGGAGGTGTTAAGAAAACCTTGCCCTTCAATAAGCAGAGCGTTTCATCTTGGTAGCCCCCTCTTGAAGAAACAGGAAATCAGTCAGGAAAGGCCACCCCATCAGAGACTGTAATCAGTCCAGCACAGGAAGTGAGGTGCAGTCTGCTGAGGAAATGGTAGCCAAAAGCACTGCCACATTTATCCTCCATTAAGAATGCCACTGCAAGCAGGCCCGGGCCTTGTAATCTATTGCCTCAGGCTAGAATTGACAAGATGTGTAATACTTCAAAGCGTGTCTACGTTTTTCTTTTCCCTATGCAGACATGCAAAGTAGGTTTGGATGAAAATGAATCATTGCAGAACCCCTTGTTACAGACAATGTTCGTGTACTCATTGATTTCTAATGTTAATAAAAATGGCTGCTGGCAAAAATTCATTAGCATCATGAGGCTTCCAACAGCAGCTTATAAGATGGCCTGTAGACTTCCTCTCTCAGCAGTTTCTACACCAATATTACAATGATCAATTACACTTTTTTTTTTCTTTGTGCTCATTCAATGCCAAGTATATATTCTGCAATTAAGCTCTGGAAGAAGCAATGTAATTATGTTCGACAAACAAATATAAAACATAGACTGCATTCTAATGATGTAGCAGTGCTGTGATGAAGAAAGGCACAAAATATTTGATATTTATAGCAGAACTAAAGTCATGTAAACAGTTTTACATAATGCAAACGTGCAGCTGCTTCAACATCTTTGCTTTCAAAATGTCAGTTTGTAGATATTAAAATGATCCTTAATTTGAAGTGTTGGTGTGCTTCAAGTGGGTTTTGTTCCTTCAGTCCTATAAATGAATTAAATGTGTGTTTACTATACTCCCCAACCCGCTCTCTCTGCTCCTCCAACAATCTATGGACATCTACCCCTCATCACTTGCCGGAGGATTTGCAGCCGACAGTCCCCCAGTATAATTTTTTGCGATCTGATAGTTGTAATAGCTTCAGCTAGCACTAGGCTAGCTAAGCTAGAAGTGGTGGCTGGCATCCTTAGATTACTTTCGACCCCCACCCCCCCACCGCCGCTAAATATGTTACCCAGCCTGGATCCAGTGATCGCTGCAGCCTCTCCAGACTGTTCCGCTCTTTTCTATGGGGAGGATCGAGCATGACGACATGACGTTGGCGACGTCATGCGCAAACCCGATCTTTCTCATAGAGAGGACCAAAGATGTGCAGGGAGGCTGCGCCGTCGCTGGATCCAGGGCGGGGGGGGGGGGGGGGGAACGTAATTAGCGGCGATCGGGGGGGATCAAAAGTAATCTAAGGATGCCAGCCACCACTGCTAGCTAGCCTAGTGCTAGCTGAAGGGGACTCCTGGGGACAGCCGGCAGTATACCCGACACAGTGTCGGACATATTGCTATGGAAGTTAAAAGGAAATGTCCATATCCCTCTCAGTTAAGGTTCCCTTTAAAAGCTGGGATCTTCGTTACAAGAATAAAGTCTCTTGCGTAGTCACATACACCACGTAGAGGTAGCCCAGTGTCTTATGTGTCCTAACTCTGGCCCTGTAACATACATAGCACCAGTGGCGGACACAGCCAGCAGTGGGCCCCTGTGCAAAATTGTAATTGTGGGCCCCCTATGACCTGCGGCGCGCGTAGCGCGCCGCGGCAAAATATGGGCGTGGCTACAACCTGCGGCGCGCGAAGCGCGCCGCGGCAAAAATTAGTGGACAGAACCTGCGGCGCGTAGCGCCGCGGCAAAAAAATGGGCGTGGCAATGACCGGATGAGGGCGGAGCTAACTGTAACTTAAAGCGAACCCGGGGTGAGGGTTTATTTCCTTTTAAACAATACTAGTTGCCTGGCGGCCCTGCTGATCTATTTGGCTGCAGTAATAAACTGAATTACACCAGCAACAAGCATGCAGCTAATCTTCTCAGTTCTGACAATATTGTCAGAAACCCCTGACCTGCTGCATGCTTGTTCAGGGTCTATGGTTGAAAGAATAAGAGGCAGAGGACCAGCACGGCAGCCAGGCAACTGGTATTGCTTAAAAGGAGAGAAATATGGCAGCCTCAATATTATTCTCACCTCAGGTTCCCTTGAAAAGTGCAACGCAAAGACAGTGGGCCCAAGTTTTGGTGACCCTTTCCCCAGAAAATTCACATAATTGTGCAGGTTTTCTCAAGAAAATACACATATATGCCCAGAAAATACGTGCAATCATGTCGGCAGATATGCCCAGAAAATACGTGCAATCATGTCGGCAGATATGCCCAGAAAATATGTGCAATCAAGTCGGCAGATATGCCCAGAAAATACGTGCAATCAAGTCGGCAGATATGCCCAGAAAATACGTGCAAACAAGTCGGCAGATATGCCCAGAAAATACGTGCAAACAAGTCGGCAGATATGCCCAGAAAATACATGCAATCAAGTCGGCAGATATGCCCAGAAAATACGTGCAAACAAGTCGGCAGATATGCCCAGAAAATACGTGCAATCATGTCGGCAGATATGCCCAGAAAATACATGCAATCATGTCGGCAGATTTGCGAAGAAAATACATGCAATCATGTGGCAGACCTGCCCAGAACATACACCTGCTAATATAAATAAAACAAAAACATTTACTCACCTGCAGCAGCAGACCTCCTGTCCCAGCCTCCATCCGGCGCGCAGCTCCCATGGGTGGTTGGGTGGATAGGTAGCCTAGTGGGTGGGTGAGTGGGTGGGTGGGTTGGTAGCCTGGTTGAGTGGGTGGGTAGGTAGCCTGGTGGGTGGGTGGGTAGGTAGCCTGGTGGGTGGGTGGGTAACTAGCCCGGTAGGTAGGTAGGTAGCCCGGTGGGTGGGTAGGTAGGTAGCCTGGTGGGTGCGTGGGTAGCCGGGTGGGTGGGTAGGTAGCCTGGTGGGTGGGCTGGTAACTAGCCCGGTAGGTAGCCGGGTGGGTGGTTAGGTAGGTAGCCGGGTGGGTGGTTAGGTAGGAAGCCTGGTGGGTGGGTAGCCGGGTGGGTGGGTAGGTAGGTAGCCGGGTGGGTGGTTAGGTAGGTAGCCGGGTGGGTAGGTAGGAAGCCTGGTGGGTGGGTAGGTAGCCGGGTGGGTAGGTAGGTAGCCGGGTGGGTAGGTAGGAAGCCTGGTGGGTGGGTAGGTAGCCTGGTGGGTGGGTAGGTAGGTAGCCTGGTGGGTGGGTAGGTAGCCTGGTGGGTAGGTAGGTAGCCGGGTGGGTAGGTAGGAAGCCTGGTGGGTGGGTAGGTAGCCTGGTGGGTGGGTAGGTAGGTAGCCTGGTGGGTGGGTAGGTAACCTGGTGGGTGGGTTGGTAACTAGCCCGGTAGGTAGCCGGGTGGGTGGTTAGGTAGGTAGCCAGGTGGGTGGTTAGGTAGGTAGCCGGGTGGGTGGTTAGGTAGGTAGCCGGGTAGCCGGGTGGGTGGGTAGGTAGCCTGGTGGGTGGGTTGGTAACTAGCCCGGTAGGTAGCCGGGTGGGTGGTTAGGTAGGTAGCCGGGTGGGTGGTTAGGTAGGTAGCCGGGTAGGTAGGTAGGTAGCCGGGTGGGTAGGTAGCCGGGTGGGTAGGTAGCCGGGTGGGTGGTCAGGTAGTTGAGTGGGTGGTTAGGTAGGAAGCCTGGTGGGTGGGTAGGTAGCCGGGTGGGTGGTTAGGTAGTTGGGTGGGTGGTTAGGTAGGAAGCCTGGTGGGTGGGTAGGTAGCCGGGTGGGTGGTTAGGTAGTCGGGTGGGTAGGTAGGTAGCCGGGTGGGTAGGTAGCCGGGTGGGTAGCTATCCGGGTGGGGGGCCCGACTCCTATCCTCCCTCCCTCCCTTCCTTCCTCACCTCGGGGGGCCCCCTCCCGATATGCGCGGCGGGAGAGTGAGCGGCAAATGCAGGAAGTCTTCAGGGCTCTCCAGGCATCCGCTAGAGGCCCAGCCGCTGAGTCTCCAATATGTCTCCAACTGGAGACATATTGGAGACCAAGCGGCTGGGCCTCTAGCGGATGCCTGGAGAGCCCTTCCTGCATTTGCCGCTCGCTCGCTCTCCCGCCGCGCATATCGGGAGGGGGCCCCCGAGGTGAGGGAGGGAGGGAGGATAGGAGTCGGGGGGCCCCCGGGAATAAAATAATAATAAAAAAAAAAAATATTAAAAAAAAAAAAAAAAGTACTTAATGCCATGGGCCCCTGAAGAAAACGGAACTTCAGGGGCCCTCGTGCGGCGGCACGGCCTGCACGGCCGTATGTCCGCCCCTGCATAGCACAAACATGCACGCATTCAGTGCATCAAAACCTATCTAAGGAATAGGAGCACATAGCCTTAACGTCCTCCCTGGGACAGATAGTGCATCTAACTAACCCTGCAAGGGAGCGGCTAGTACCTACATATGTACCATGTGAACACACCGGTAAACTGTGTGATAAGATCACTAATAGGGGGAGCAGTAGGGAGAGCACTAGATAAAATCGTAGCCACAAAGGATCAAATTTATTTATTTATTATTTATTTATTGTATTTATAAAGCGCCAACATATTACGCAGCGCTGAACATTAATTTAGGTTACAGACAATATTTAGGGGTGACATACAGCAATATGACAATACAGGAATACAAGAAAACCAGATCACACAGCACAGTATGAGTACAAGGTAATGCTTAGTCAGTCACTGGATGGAGCATGGAGATTAGGCAAGTTAGGTTCACTCAAATGCATAGCATGGGTGCACAGTAATGGAGGTGCATGATCAGGTAAGACACAAAAGGAGGAGGACCCTGCCCAAAGGCTTACAATCTAGAGGGAGAGGTAAGGACACGAACGGTAGGGGACCAGAGTTCAGCTGTGAGTTTAGAGCACTTATGAGTAGTAGGCCAGAGTGAAAAGGTGAGTTTTGAGGGCTTTCTTGAAGATGTTGAAGGAGGGGGCTGCCCTAATGGGTGGAGGTAGGGAGTTCCATAGTGTTGGAGCAGCTCTTGAGAAGTCCTGGAGGCGTGCATGGGACTGAGTGATGCGGGGGGCGGTTAGGCGAAGCTCATTGGAAGAGCGGAGTGAGCGGCTAGGTGTGTACCTCTGAGTAAGATCGGAAATGTAGGTTGGACAGGTTTTGTGGACAGATTTGTAGGTCAGACACAGTATCTTGAATCTGATTCTGGACTGGATAGGAAGCCAGTGGAGGGATTCTAGGAGGGGATCTGCCGTGGTGGAGCGATGGGAGCAGTGGATAATTTAACTACTTAAGGACCGCCTCACACCAATGGGCGTGACCGATCGCGGCTAGCAGGCTGCTTGTAAACGTAAGGGGAAAGAAATCCCCTTTGTTTACAAGCATACAGCGCTGCCGGGGGACGCTGCGCTGGACGAGATCGGTGATCCCCTGCCTCTGATTGCCCGGGAAGCGCCCTCCTCTCATAGGCTGAAGCCTATGAGAGGCGGAACAGGACGGATCGCCGTCCTGTTCCAAATTAGATGCCGGAGGGGAGGGAGGAAGGAGAGGGAAGGAGACGCTGGGAGAGAGAGCCTGCAGCGATCGGACACATAGGGCAGCATGTCCCCTTAGGGACAAAAAAATGAGGCGAGTCCGATAAGCTGAAAAGCCAGCACAGCCCATCACTGCAAAACTGAGCTCGATCTTTAGGTCTTTAGGGGAGTGGGGGTTGTTTGGGGGGGGGGGGGGGTTTACCACTGCGGTTGTCAAGTGGTTAAAAAACACAAAATTCAGGCTCAAGGTGAGGAGCCTGGATTTTGTGTGTTTTGAAGAACCAGACTGGACAAAACTGAGCCTATTAGCGGAGCTGATCATGGCTGAATGGCAGACCGCGGAAGGACAGTGTGGGACTCGCACATGCTTATGCTGCTGGAGGAAGCCGCGGGTAAGTATCGAGTTTTGCACTTTGCTCAGCTCTGGTACACTTTAAAGTGAACCTGAGGTGAGAATGATACGGAGCCTGCCATATTTATTTCCTTTTAAACAATACTAATTGTCTGGCAGTCCTGCTGATCTATTTGGCTGCAGTAGTGTCTGAATTAAAACAGAAACAAGCATGCAGCTAATCTAGTCAGATTTGACAATACAGTCAGAAACAAATGATCTGCTGCATGCTTATTCAGGGTCTATGGCTAAAAGTATTAGAGGCAGAGGATCAGCAGGATAGCCAGGCAACTAGTATTGCTTTAAAGGGAATAAATATGGCAGCCTCCATATCCCTCTCACCTCGGGTTCACTTGAATAAGGCTGCATCATCGATTTCAGCTGTGCAAGCTACTACAAGTATGCGCTAAGAGCATGCAACACCTGTTGATGAAATCATAAAGATGGTTCATTAACCCATTAACCTACCCAGCGTTCAATTTCCCCAGGATTTCTGTGCAAACAGTGATAAAATGTATTTTTAAAACTTTTTTTTCCCTGTAACTTGCCAAAATGTGTCAAGCAAGGGTCTAGTATACAGTGCAGGAGAGTATTGATGTGTATGCACGTTTATACTGTTCACAGCATGTTTTTTTAAACGGACATTTCTGTCCATACCGCTATGGAGGTTAACTGTATTTTAACATTTAATAATGAGTTCATGGTGTGTGAATAGAGTGGGGTATATACTACTATATTAGCTAGGCCTATTTTTAACAGTCTCAAGCAACCAAAAAACATGCTTTCTAAGAAGATGACTGAGCTATGGACACTGAGGTTTTACATTTGTTATCCAACATGAAACAATTTTGACATTTTCTGCAACTATTTCAGTAGAGGTTTGTCTACATCACTGATTGGTACTAGCCAGCTACAAAGCCCTCTCCTGTCTTACAATATAAACACCCAAGTCTACTGCACATAAAAATAACAAGATCACCTCCTCTATTTAAAAATGTAAAATACCATCTTAATGAAGTGACCCTGACAACAGCACCTCCTTGCAACCAAATGAATGAGAGTTTCAACAGGAATGCAAAGAAAAAAAAAACAAAATTTCATGGAGAATTGGAACTTCAAAGGATGTGTCGTCTTTGATGTTTAATGGCGGGAGCCAGGGAGACTGTGTTTTCCCCATAAGTGATGACAGCTTTGTATGGCTTTTCTGCCTTCTAAAATAAATATGCTCCAGCTTTCTGCTAACTTCAAATGCAGTTTGTGACTTTAGTGAATATAAAAGTCAAAATTAGTTTAACAAACTTTTTTTTTTTTAATTCTTAAGTTTTGTGTCGACTACTGCAGATAAGGCTGCATTGTTTAGTGTTCTCTGATATGGGTAAACCAAGATAAGCTGAGGCTGGAGGGGTCATCTCCTGCTACCAGAATAGGTTTGTAGATATTCAGCACAATCTGGTCATACACATTCATTTCAACACAACCAGGGCTGGGCCGAGGCAGAAGCTGGTGAGGCACCAACCACATCTCATAATACTTACAGTACATCTACCATAATCTACGAGACATTTCATTGAATATTTTTGCTTATCACTTTTATAGTGAACATTCTTTAAACAGGCACCGTAGTGAATTCCCCTCCAAGAGCATTCTGGGAGACCAGGTATCATTTTCACTGGCTTCGAAACTCTCAGTAAACAAACATCCAGCAGAAATGCACAAGACCACACGCGTTGCTACCTGTGATAAAATTTCAGATATTAAAGTGTAAATTAGATACTTCCCTAAAGATTGGGATGCCTCAGGATCCTCTATTGGGGCTTCCCTCTGTATACTAATGTCCGCGTTGCTGAGTGTTCCCCCCTCCCCCGGAAGATTTGCAACAAGGCATTGGGGGGCTGCGCAGCTCCTCTTCCTGCGGCGTTGCCGAGCGAGCACCGTGCGCACATGTGCAGTAAGCAGGAGCCGCCGGTGTACAAGCAACTCTGTGCTACTGTGCATGCACGGCCATTCTCATAGTAGAGGAGAAGCGCAAACCCGATCTGAAGGGGTGCCAGTGACAGGGGACATCTAAGTAGTACGGGAAGCCTCAATAGGATCCCGAGGCTTCCCTCTCTTAAAGTGGTATCGTCACCATAAAAATTAAATTTCAACAGCAACTGGTCTGAGTGTATTAAGTGATAAAGATGCTAATCCTGCATTCAAAACTTTTTCTGCTTTTATGAATTGGAGTTATCACACACTTAAGGAACACTGGCCCTTTAGTAGTCGTGCCAAAGAATTGCATGCTGGGGGTTCTTTTTATCTATAATCTATTCCTCCTCTTCCCTTTATTTCCCTGCCAGCTTCTTATCTGAAACCTAATCCCCTACTCACTTGTGTTTACAAGCAAGGCTGAGGCGACTCAGCAATTGGAGGAGACAAGAAAAAAAGTAAAGGGCAGAAATGACATCACGAGTTAGCCTTAACTGTGGGAAAAAGACATGGCCCCCACCAGGAACAGAATTCTCGTAATTTACTATACAAAATTCACTGAAATCAACACGTGGACAGTACAATACATGTTATGTAAGTAGATCAAGTATTTATCTACTTATATATGTGTTTTTTTCCCTGGCATAGTATGGCTGATCCTACTGCTTTAAAGTGGACCCAAATTAAAAATACAAGATTTCAGAAATAAAATCTATTTTCTAAATTATAATAATAATTAGCAGCCTTTTTTAAGCTGCATGATGACAAATATAAAATAGTTTACATTTATTGGAGGAACCCCTCCCTTCCTTTCATATTGCCTAGACAGTATCCGGCAGACTGGTGGAGTAGGAGGTGTCCCGCAAAGGAGGAATTGCTAATGGCTGCCACCAGTATAACTCCTATTAATAAAAAAAGAAGGGTGAAAAGCATGCACTGAAATGCTCATAGGCTTGAAGGAGTGTTTATTTATCTTTGTATGTGTCAGAGTATTGCAACTAAATGTTTTGAATTTAAAAAAAAAATGTTTAGTTTGGGTCCGCTTTAAGGTGAGCATCTAATTTTGATATGGAGCTTCGGCTCGGAATGGCTTTACATGAGGGTGAGGAAAGGCTTTACAATAAGAAAACACTGAATAAATTCTTTATAAAAAGGATAAAAAAAAGAAAACAATTTTATTCATTATGTTATTTTCAGTACAGTTCCTCATTAAGTATATGGGAAGTTGAAAGTGAAATATTAAATAGAACAGAGGAAACAGTTTAAGCAAATTAGGTGACAGTACACCAAATGAGTAGCACAAGACAACATGATTTCACAAGTATCCACACGGAAAATGTCACGAGGCACAGCATCTATGCACAGTACAGTGCAACAGTTTGACATAGTTCATTATGGCCTCTTATCTCCGTTTAAGAGATTCTGAGACAAGTAATTTGAGTAAAGGTGCCCATACACACATCGGTGTTCCTATTCGATTCCCTGCAGATTTAAGCACTCTGATTAAACAGGATGGGAATTTATTCCTTCAAATGTTCAAGTGATTAAATTTCGATCAAGCTTGCCGAAAAATCGATCGAAAGTGTTGATCCGACTGGATGGAAGATCCAGGTCGATCTGGAGAGGACCGTCAGTATATCAACGCTGCAATAATCTTCAATAGATTCCCTGCTGAAATATATTTAAAAAAAAAAAAATCGATGTGCCGTGACTGGTAGGAGTTCATTCCTTCTAATTTGATTCCTTTATGAAAGAAACATACTGTATCTGTAACTGTAAGGTAGAATTCTAACTTCCTAGCAAAGACTTCCATATTTAAAATGGCATGTGTTACAGCAGTCACGGAAATAGGTTTTAAAGAGGCAGAGTTGCTCTTTAAATGCTAGCACATAGTAAAAGACAAAATACCTCAATGATAACATTCCATACAATGCCCTGGGTAACCTATCAGTTTCTCGCTGGCGGTTTCTCAGTAAGTTGTCAATGGAAGGAAAACTATAACAATACACACTTCCTGCTTGAAAACACTACAGAAACATTCACCTGATTTTAGGCCCCATATCGGCACTTAAACCCACAATCTGAACTCCATAAACTGTATAGCCCATGATTAATAACCTCACTGGAAGATTATTATCCATAATGACTCCAGACTGGCTATGCAGAATTGTATTTGTTTTTTTGCCACAATCTTCCATCATGCTATGTGGCAGAAAATATAGATAAATCACAACACCCAATTATTGCCTTATACTATAGGGTTACAAAGGAGTTGCTAAAGCCTGGCACACACATTCAATTTATTATGATTGATCAATCTTAGTACTTTAGTACTTCCATGTGGTATGAGAGCTTTACACCATCTGTTCATAGTATACAAAATCTGTTGGCCCTCACACTACTTGGAAGTGGTAAAAAAAGTCAGTGATCAGCTATATATATATATATATATATATATATATATATATATATATATATATATATATATATATATATATATATATATATATATATATATATATATATATATATATATATATATATATATATATATATATATATATCCAATGATTTACAATTTTAGTTAAGTGCTTTACAGTTACATGCAGGGCTGTGGAGTCTGAGTTTTAATCACGTAAAAAAAAAGTGTATAGCTGATAAGGCCAATCAGCTATATGCACTTTTTTACGTGATTAAGGTTTTTGTATACAAATTTCTGCACCTTTTTGCAAATTAAAAAGTAAGTATTTTTTCAATTTTTTGGTTTCCTGTGTCTTCAGTATATCCCTGATTATTATTTAGATTTTGCTTGGTGTTTGTGGTGCACCTACAGGGATTTATTTTGTTTTTGTTTCTCCCAAATACATTAACTACGAGTCTGAGTTGGAGTCAGAGTTGAGGAGTCGGAGAAATTTTGGGTACCCAGAGACGGAGTTGAAGTTAGTGATTTCATAAACTGAGGAGTCGGATGATTTTTGTACAAAATCCACAGCCCTGGTAAGTATTAGACTAAGAGCTGGTCCACACTAGGTCCGGAAACGTATCCGTGGCTGCGTTTTTCAAACCTGATGAAAAACGGAGTCCCGGATACTAATGTTTAAAATAGCAGCCAGCCTCACCCAAGTAAAAAACGGATCCGTCTGCGTTTGCGGGGATCCGTTTTGAAAACCTGAATGGAAGGTCCGGATCTGCTGCATTTTCACGCAACGGATCAGGACCACGGATACACGCAGGGGTAGTGAAAGCAATGAGAAAATGCATCTCCAGCTCCACAGGCAAAAAACTGATGTGAAAACGGATAGCCTGAGCTTTATGATTGGCCCAAAAAATCCTCCCACTCCTTCCTAATGATAGAGACGTTTTCTGTCAGGGAAAAACCTGAACGGATACAAAACTGATGCAAAACTGATGCACTTTCATCAGTTTGCAGTACGGTGGGTACTTCCCCTGATCCGGACTGCAGGGTCCGTCCTGCAACCGGGTCTAGTGTGGACCCAGCCTAAGAAGTCGGAGTCGAGGAGTAAGAGTCGGAGCCATTTTGGGTACCCGGAGTCTGAGTCGGTGGTTTCATAAACTAAGGAGTCTGAAAATTATTGTACAGACTCTACAGCCCTGGTTACATGTTTAAATTCCTTCACAAATGATTGAGTATTTAACACAGACTGCAACCATCTTACTTAAGATCAATAAAGCTTTACAAATTAAAGGGCAACTGTAGGGAGAATATGGAGGCTGTCATATTTATTTCCTTTTAAACAATACCAGTTGCCTGGCTGTCCTGCTGATCTATTTGGCTGCAGTAGTGTCTGAAACACCAAAAAGAAGCATGCAGCTAATCTTGTCAAGGCTGACAATGTCAGAAACCCCTGATCTGCATATGCGTGTTCAGGGTCTATGGCTACAAGTATTAGAGGCAGAGGATCAGCAGTATAGCCAGACAAATAAATATGGCAGCCTCCATAGACCTCTTGTTTCAGTCGCCTTTTAAGTGTTGTTCACACACTAGAGCAGGGGTGTTAAACTCAAATACAAAGTGGGCCGAAATTGTACTCTGGGGCCTAGTCATGGGCCAACCTCAATGTCTACTGGCCTCCTTCCTCCCTTATAAAGTTCTCTTGTGTCTAAAGATCCTCCCTTCCCTATATAGTTCCCTGGTGTCTAGTGCTTTCCCCTACCTCCTCCTTATAGCTTCCCTGGTGTTCTAGGGCTTCACCTCCAATATAGCTTCCCTGGTGGTCTAGAGTGGGGTAAACATAATGAAAGTGGCCCGCGGGATGGAGTTTGACATGTATGTCCAAAACGTTCTTGTTTTCCAAACTGGGGTTTTGCTTTATTGACAAATCAAATATTTACACTGCAGAAAGTTTTTTTGTTTAAAAAAAAAAAAAAAAAAAAAATCTGATTAAAGATTTGCATTAATCCTGTTTAATCCTGCACTGCTCAAAAATACAAATGACTGGAATTAAAGAAAAAGATGCTTGGCTTGTGGACATCCGTGCCATCCAGAAACACACAGAAACCAGCTAAAAATCAGCTTTGAGTATTCTGCCCACTCCAAATTTTCTGATGGGGTCTTTGACCTATATAGGTTTTTCAGCACATATACCACGTAAATTACAATGAAAATTAGAGGAAGTCCAGTTCTAAAAGAAATTAAGCTGATTAGTATAAAATGATTAATATACATTTGGAAATTAACTTTTGAAATGGAGAAATCCTTTGTGTAGCTGTGTTTGCTGCAGCTGTGCCTGTTATTTCCTAATAAGAAGATTGGGTCCTGTACCTACTTCCCATGATCTGCAAAGTCCTACCTACTAACTGCTTGTATTGTATTGCAGAGAATCAGGGCCGGTGGTGTGTCGGATTACGCTGCCTGTGGATTTGCGCTGCCCCGCATGCGCAGTAGGAGACTGTGCGGCCACATTTCCTATAGAATGATGCTGCTGGATGTAAAATACTAAATCTCTCCGCTCCCACACCTCTTACACTCCCCAAATTTTCAGGGTAGGGAGGGGACCCCCCGAACGCCCTCTATGCTAAATTTCCGCCTCCGAGACCCGCTGGTTCCCGAGATAGATTTCTCTAATCTATCTCCTGAACCAGCGAGTCTCGGGGGCTGTAATTTGGCATAGAGGTCGTTCGGGAGGTCCCCTCCCTACCCTGAAAATTTGGGGAGTGTAAGAGGTGTGGGAGCGGAGATATTTAGTATTTTACCTCCAGCAGCATCATTAACTTCACACTGAGCATGCGTGCTTCTCAGTGTGAAAGGGAGCTTCCGGGCAGCGCAATCAGACATTACACTGGCGTTAGGTTTCACAGCGTCCTAAGTGAAACCTGATTTTGTGCCCCCCTCATCCCCTTCCCGTGCGCACACACACACACACACACACACACACACACACACACACACACACACACACACACACACACACACACACACACACTTTCCTCCTGAGTTATCTCCTAGGACAGCAGTGGTTCCCAACCTTTTTGACGTCATGACATCACGCCAAATGCTCAGATCTCCGTGACACGTCACATATGTATAATAGAAAAAATACTATTAATAACCACGAATGGATGGAAAGAGTGCATTATCTTGAATATACTTAAAAATGAAGGCTAGAACCTTTCAGGAATATTAATACAAACAAAATCAGTGGGACAGTTAGCCGCCCTCCCATTTAGAATAATAGCACAGCACCGACAATTTGCACCACGCGTTATAGCCGCAATGTGCCCCCTCCCCCCCCAAAAAATGCTCTTAGACTCAGTATAGGTAGGTAGCCAGGTGTAGGTGCCCCCAGTATAGGATCTCATGTTCAGGTGTCCTCAGTATAGGTAACCAGCTATGGGCGCCCCCTTGGAAGCTGGCGCTCTGAGTGTCCGCTCTGGTCACTCAGGTCAAAGGCCAGCTATGCAGAGAACCATAGTTCAATATCTGTTCTCCCTGCTTTCTGTGTCACGTGGTTATACTTGATAATCAAATCCAACAGCTGCAGCCAGAAGGGAAATAAAGTTGTAGAAAATAATAAAATAACTAGTATGCATACAGTGGCACCAATGCGCCACAGAGACCCTGAGTGGCAGATTGCCTCGCATGAGCACAGGCCAAGCAAATGGTTTCCTCCTTATCCCTCCCGCTAGATGCTGCTCAGTCATGTGCCGCGCAGATAAAGGCAGACTGGGCAGGGTGAGTAAAACAATGCCCCTGTCCGAGACAATGCACCAGGCTGATTGTTAGTCAATGCATCAAGGTGCAGGGGAGCCGCTGTACCAGGACTGTGGAGTCGGATCAATTTTTTGGTGCCTGGAGTCGGAGTAGGTGGTTTCATAAAATGAGGAGTTAGAGTCGCATGATTTTTACACCAACTACACAGCCCTTGTTAAGTATTAGACTAAGTCAGAGCAATTTTGGGTACCTTCCTCTCAGACTTCAAGCAGGCCACTGTACTACCCCTGCTCAAGAAACCCTCTCTCGACCCCTCGCTACCCTCCAACTACCGTCCTATCTCCCTCCTCCCCTTTGCCTCAAAACTCCTTGAGCGTCTGGTTCACAAACCCAGTACCTTAATGCCAACTCACTGCTAGACCCACTCCAATCTGGATTTCGGCCTGCCCACTCAACCAAAACTGCTCTCACCAAAGTGGTCAACGACGTTGCCTTCGCTAAAGCTGAAGGTAAATACTCCATTCTCCTCCTCCTTGACCTGTCAGCAGCTTTTGACACAGTAGATCATCCCCTACTCCTCCAGTCTCTCCAGTCCTTGGGCATTCACGATCTCGCCCTGTCCTGGCTTTCATCCTACCTCTCCAACCGCTCCTTCACGACCGCCTTCAATGAGTCCTCATCCACCCCCAACCACCTCTCGGTGGGAGTCCCCCAAGGTTCAGTCCTTGGCCCCCTACTGTTCACCCTATATACATCCTCCATTGGCAAGGTTATCTCCTCCATGGGTTTTAACTATCATATGTATGCAGATGACACCCAGTTCTACCTCCACACCCCTAACATATCCACCACTACCATGGACAAGGTCTCCTCCTGCCTATCAGCCATCTCCTCCTGGATGTCCGCTAGGTTCCTGAAACTAAATCTAGACAAAAACGGAATTTATGATCTTCCCACCACAGCCATGCACGAACCTCCCAGATGTGCATGTCACTGTTAACAACACTACCATTTGCCCTACCTCAAGCCCGCTGTCTGGGTGTCACCCTGGACTCCGCACTCTCCTTCACTTCTCACATCCAAAACCTCACAAAGTCCTGCAACTTCCACCTTCGTAACATCTGTAAGATTCGCCCTTTCCTGACCTCTGCCACCACCAAACTCCTCATCCATGCCCTCATAATTTCCCGCCTTGACTACTGCAATGCCCTGCTGTCTGGTCTCCCTATGACCCGAACAGCCCCACTGCAGTCCATCATGAGTGCGGCAGCCAGAATTATCCACTGCTCCCATCGCTCCACCACGGCAGATCCCCTCCTAGAATCCCTCCACTGGCTTCCTATCCAGTCCAGAATCAGATTCAAGATACTGTCTCTGACCTACAAATCTGTCCACAAAACCTGTCCAACCTACATTTCCAATCTTACTCAGAGGTACACACCTAGCCGCTCACTCCGCTCCTCGAATGAACTTCGCCTGACCGCCCCCCGCATCACCCTGTCCCATGCACGTCTCCAGGACTTCTCAAGAGCTGCTCCAACACTATGGAACTCCCTACCTCCACCCATTAGGGCAGCGCCCTCCTTCAACATCTTCAAGAAAGCCCTCAAAACTCACCTTTTCACTCTGGCCTACTAACCCTCACAAGTGCTCTAAACCTACAGCTGAACTCTGGTCCCCTGCCATTTGTGTCCTTACCTCTCACTCTAGATTGTAAGCCTTTGGGCAGGGTCCTTTTGTGTCCTACCTGATCTTGCACCTCCATTACTGTGAACCCATGCTATGCATCTGAGTGAACCTAACTTGCCTAATCTCCATGCTCCATCCAGTGACTGACTAAGCATTACCTGGTACTCATACTATGGTGTGTGATCTGGTTTTCTTGTATTCCTGTATTGTCATATTGCTGTATGTCACCCCTAAATATTGCCTGTAACCTAAATTAATGTTCAGCGCTGCGTAATATGTTGGCGCTTTATAAATTCAATAAATAATAATAATACCTGGAGTCAGAGTCTGTGGTTTCATAAACTGAGGAATCTGAGTCGGATGATTTTTGTACCGACTCCACAGCCCTGCGCTGTACACACACACTAAATTCTTGTCAGAGGCAGCCCCGACCATCCAACCACCATCTAGCATGTATAGAAGGCTTTAGAAGAGCATCTGCCTGACTGCTACATTCAGAAGCTACTCAAAGAGTAGCTGGAGCAAGACTGCACAGTCCACACGTTTCTGGACAACTGCAGGATCAAAGGAGAAGAATAACAGCCTATAATAGGCTTTTTCTATACAAAACTTGGGATCCTACACATTCCTTTCAGTTTACTCTACCTTTAAAATTAGGGTTAAAACAAAAACACTGGTGCTCAAATGAATAACATGCTAAAACATGGACTGGATTTAGAACCTTAGCAATACTCCCTGGTTCTGGTAGAAAAACAAAATGAAGTGCGCGTACATAACACACACACTACAACATCTGCTGATCACTTGGCTCACTCCTGTGTGAGCTCATCCCCCATGTTTCTTCAGCAAGCACTTTCCAGTCATTCCTGAACTGACCACATATATCAACACATTCCCCAAACACAGGCCAGATTTTTACCTCTGTAAAATCCGAGGCTCCACAGTCCACACCCCTGCCTGAATTTAATAAAATAATCTAATCTAAACCTAGCTACATGTCATCAAAATGCACAAGACGTGCAACTCACTTTTTTTGGCTTACATAGATGAGAAAAAAAAAAAATGAAAAAACACAACACAGACAAAGATGTAGACTTTGCAAAACACCCACATGATGCTGGCAACAGGTTTCTCCTACATAACAGAATCGTACAGTTCTCAACTATAAGCAAAATAACACCCATCACTTCTGAGGGTACACAAAGCACAATGCTTGCATCATTTTCCACTAGCTGCGTACACAGTGACAAACATACTGTACATTGCTAATGCATTTGAACATCAGTATAAACTCTCTTGTAGTTTCATAGAATTGCAGTTTTAAAGGGGAGCCGTAAAGGAAAAAAAAAAAAAAAAAATAAGTGTCCCATGGGGGGTGTACGGACCTTGGGAGGGGGAAGCCTCTGGATCCTAATGAGGATCCCCTCAGTCCTCAGCAGAGAGGATCCAGCGCTGGCAGCACCCGAAAATCCACCAAAAGGATTGTTGGCGTGCAAGTAGGGGTAAGTAGGGGCTTCAGCACGCGGTACTTTTCACCAATCCTCGCTCCTGTGCAGGTGCAGTACAAGCTTCCCTTCGGGCTCCAACAGGAATAGCCAAGCCAGATTGAGTTCGCTCTACAGTGCAGGCGACTTGCGCGGCTATTTCTACCAAAGCTTGAGGGGAAGCTTGTACTGCACCTGCACAGGAGTGAGGACTGGTAAAAAGTGCTGTGCGTTGATCGGGGGCCGCCCGCGCTGGAACTCAACTAGCCAGCAGTCTCAATCAGGAAGCACAAATCACCGGCAATACTCACAGAGGAGAAGGACAACTTTTTAGGTGGTTTGTGGGCTCATGTTTAAAGATAGGGCTCCATGGCTCCTCCAAGGTTCACATACTTTCAATTACTGTATTTCAACATTTAATACAGTTTATAGTATGTTTATTGAGTGAGAGATATTGTAATGTATTAGCTAGGCCTACTTTTAACATTTTAGTCTCAAGCACCCAGAAAGCATACATCAGCCGATCCCCCATCAGTGCCAGATAACCAAGACTCTACTATGTATAGCAATTCTGCACCACTTCTGTATTAGGTACCAACAGCTCTATACCAATGTCAGCATTTTTAGATACTAATGTCCGTTTCCTAGTTCTTATGCATTACAGAAGATGATGACACTATTTAAATCATTAATAAAAATAAATAGAAGCATAAGCAAGATATTCTCTCAAACATATAATGAGTTGAAAACATGGTAGGTCTCTTTTTTATCGAGACTATGATGTTTTATATGACTATAGCTGTATAAAAAGGTATATATTAGGGCAGACACAGGCAAGTACACGGGCTAAGGAATCTGAGGAATGTGTAATTTTATGTAACGTCAGCCACCAGTTCGCCAAGTATCTGTTTTACTGTCCCTGGAAATTATATGTCTGCAGCTCCTTTACATCCACAGGATGTGAAGAATTTGCGGTGATGCCATCCTTGCTCATAGGGAAACATGTATGCACTTGGAGAGAGAGGCTGCATTGCCAAATAAGATGGGGCAAAAGGCAGCAACAGTTGCACTATGACTAACAGACCAGAAAGGCTTCCTGTCTAACTAGAACACATGGGAGCGCTGATTATGCTAGGACTGAGATTCAAGTAAACTTGCGTAAATCATATTTTACTGAATTTTTCACGAAATATCACAGTAATTGCTATACTTGCGTAATGCCTTATGCATATTCTCACCTCTTTACCGTGCTAGAAGTGTGACTTAAAGCAGGAACCTTTCTGCACGACTCATGGGTGATTCTAGGATTGTATTCTAGAGACAAGCATGTAATCTCACAATAATATAAATAGAAACGTCTGCAATGATGTCCCACATTCTAGTGAATGATGAGCTGTGCTTACACTACCTCAGCTGTGTGTCATCAGGGGTCACATTGCAGATCATATTGTAGTGAGAGGACTTCCAATGGAAGGACTGCAGCATGACATAGGACTGCAGTGCACATAGGAATGCTGTGGACCTAATGCTGGGAATACACGTTTCGTTTTTGCCTTTGTTTAAACCTTCGTTTCGATTGTGCCTTTTGTCCTTTTCGATCCCGAAATAAGCGACCGTACGGTTAATATCACCACCCACGGTTTCGGTTTTTTTTTTCGATTCTGATGGTTTCGTTTTTCCAATGATCGAAGGCTGCAAAGAAACGAAATGTAGTACAGGGACGGACGGCATAAACTAATATATAATCGATCTGAACAGCCATCAAGCCTACCAATGGTTCGATTAGATGGATAAAGAGAGATAATATCAAACATGTTCGATCACTAGTCGTTCGTTTTTGGGGTCTATTAATCGAAACTATAATGAGATTATGACTATTTTCACATACGTTTTCAACACTCGATTCGTTTACCGAACGAATCAAAGGCTAAAACGAAGGCAAAAACGAAACGTGTATTCCCAGCATTAGGGCTCATTCACACTATAAGTTGCTGTGAGTTTTGAAGCACTGTACATAGAGCGCGATAAACATGGTAATATGAAAGCCCATAGACTTTCATTTGAACATTCACAGTACAGCGGTGAGTTGCTTAGCAGTGCATTTCAAAGTGTTGTGAGTGACGGTAAAGCGCACTGTAGCGCATAGTAATGCATTCTAAGTGCGTTTCAGTTCATGGATCATGCAGATAAGCCCATGAATCAGCTGGTTTCCTTTCCCTCCAATCACATCAAAGTGGTTTGACAATGCAGTAAAACGCATAGAAATGCATGGAAATGCACAATGAAATGCACAAAAATACACTGACAAATTAATGTGTTTTTACATGCATTTTAAAGCATTTACAATTGTGAATGAGCCCTAAGGACTGGAGTACTGTCCTCAGCTGGTTTCAGTCCTTCCTGTCTGGCAAAAAACACAGAAAGTGTGCCTGGGCACCCTCTACTGTAATCCAGTGCCACTTGCTTGTGGAGTCCCACACGGCATCAATCCAGTGCCACTTGCTTAAAGCTAATGGGAACCGTTTTTTTTTTTTTAAAGTCAGATACTCACCTAAGGAGAGGGAGGCTCTGGGTCCCATAGAGCACTCCCCTCTCCTCTCCCAATGCCCGCTGCTGTCCTGGCTCCCACGTTTCGGTCAAATACCGCTGTCTCCCGGCCGAAGGGAGGCTTCGGAAATGCTTCAGGAGCCTGAGTGCTCCCAAAGACGGGCAGCTCTACACTGCACACGCCCTCTATGACGTGTTCTCCGCCTGTCTTTGGGAGGACTCGGCTCCCGAAAGACTTCCAAAGTCCCCTCAGCGGGGGATACGAACGGAGGAGCCAGCGCAGCACCGGGGGCACCGGGAGAGGAGAGGGATGGCTCATTAGGACCGAGCCTTCCCTCTCCTTAGGTATCTGCTTTTTTTTTTTTTAAACCGGGTTACATTAGCTTTAAGGAGTCCCACAGGGTTCTGTGCCATCACCATTACTCTTTGCAGTCTACATGCTCCCAGTGAGCAAATTAGTCCAGAACTATGGCCTAGGATACCATGTTACGAAGACAACACACAAATGTATCTGTCCTTCAAGCCTGGCACACAAAACCCATCAGCATACATCAATGCCTGTCTAGTGGAATTACAAAACTGGATGAACACCAGCTGGTTGAGGCTGAACTCTGACAAAACCGAGGAGTTGTGGTAGGCGGTCCACACATGATGGATAAATTCCAAAAGTCTTCCCACTTCAAACTAGCAATTGGGGGAGATACCGTGCAGTATAAAGACTCTGGCCCATATGCAATTAACTTCTCCCAAATTTTCTCCTAGGTAATATTTTCACACCTTGTCATAAAATGACTTTTAAACCACCAGCAAGCAAGAAAATACTCAAAATAACGTTGAGAGAACTTTTTCACCAATGTTTAGGTCCTTTTTCAATTGTAAAATGCTTAAAAGTTATTTTAAAATTAGAATATGAAAATTATCTCCTAGGGGATAACTCAGGAGAAAAAAGTTAATTGCATATGGGCTTCTGTGAGAAACCTGGGGGTAATCCTGGATGGCAAACTAACACTCAGACAGCAGGTATTGGCTGTCATCAAATCCTCATTCTTCCATCTTAGAAATATACAGCGAATTAAACCCCTTATCCCAGCTGAAGACCTACCTACTCTAGTCTATGCATTGGAATCCTCCCGCCTGAACTACAGCAATGCTCTATTCATCAGATCACTGAATAAAGTTCTGTGCCCCTTACAAGTAGTACAGAATGCAGCAGCCAGACTCCTAGCCAATGACCCCACCCCAGCTCTGAAATCTCCCCAGTACTGCAGAATCTTCACTGATTAACAACAAAGTGGAGAATCCATTTTAAGGTCTGCCTGCTGACATTCAATGCTCTAAACAACATGGGACCCAAGTACCTAGCAGATCTATGGAAACGATACACCCCCTCCACACAACCTCTGCTGCTCTGGAAATGAGATGTATTTAGTCATTCCCAGGATCCACTGAAAAACATTTGGTGCTCAGGCCTTTTCCCATGCAGCCCCTACTCTACCACAATCAGTGCTAGAGGCTCCATCTCTGGACAGCATTAAAAAAAGGCTAATAACCCACCTCTTTTCCCAAGCCTTTGAGACCGCAGAAGCTTTGAGTCCCCAGGGAGAAAACCGCTATAAATATACTATTCTTAAATCTATATCAATTAGCAGTTGGATGTGTATGTGGAAACCCATCTACCACTCTTCTTGCTACAAATGAAAATAAATGCTTGGCTGAGCATGAGCGTTTCCTGTGATAAGGGAAGGAAAAAGGACCATGAGACCTTCCAGGCTTATCCATATCCATGGGGCATCAGTCCTGGGAATGACCAAGCTTGGGGACTGCAGCCCCTACCGACCCCAAAGTGAGAGAGAAGTGCTGGCAATAGTCAGGAGACATGTAGACACTGATTGGGAGACAACTACAGTCTCTATACTACAAACAGGGGCGTAGCAATAGGGGGTGCAGAGGTAGCGACCGCATCGGGGCCCTTGGGCCAGAGGGGCCCCATGGGGCCATTCCTAAACCAAAGTATAAGCTGGTTATTGGTCCTGTGGTGGTAATAATCACTTCTATAGATGCGTTGAACGGTAGTAATCATTAACAAACTGCTCCCCATTCCCTTCTTGCACCTCTGATACTGTAGATGACCTTGGCGGGTTTTTTTGCGCCGTATCAAGTGTTATGTATACAGTGCTTGGGGGGGGGGGCAATGTAAATCTCGCACCGGGGCCCTGAGCTCCATAGCTACGCCACTGACTACAAAGGCTCTATAAATCGCTGCAAGATAACTATGCAAAAGCCAAGCTGTATGCTGGGCTGCTTTAATAAACACACAAGACAAAATTCTTCCAACAAACATGATACATCTACAGCTATGCCAAAGGTGGAGCATGTGACACATTTGGAAGAAACATGGCACCTCTGCAGACTATACTCACAATTTTGTTTATACTGCTACAACTTATTGTTCTGCTTGCTTTTTCCACAGTCATAAGGAATGCCTGAGTGAAATACTGAAAGTGCCATCTCAGTACACCCTCTAGGAATAGCCATAAGATCTCCAAATACCACATTAGCAGACCTGTCAAGTCTCATTGATATTCAAAGATTTATCTTTCCATCCCCCAGCAAGTAAAGGCTACATCTCTAGGCAAGCTGGACACTGGCTCTAGTGAGCTGGTGAACTTTTCAGTTGACAACACATCCTGCTTCACAGTACAGTTGATTGCCACAGAGGAATTTTACCTCCCCTGACAGATTCATTTCTTGCTGCCTCTACATTTCACCCTGGTCATGTGATCTGCATGGCTGTCTGTGACCTGAGCTAGGTGACAAGACAGAAGGAAAGGTTATGCTGAGGTAAAACCAGATGCCAGTCAGAAATGATCTGAGGGCCAAGGGTTATTATCTTTCTTTAGCATCAACAAAAGGCATTCCCAGAAGCTAATATAGCCGGATATAAAGGATTGGAGTCTCAAATGCTTAAAGTGGACCGGAACTTCCTCTCTGCTCTAAAATATAAGCAACAGCATAATAGAAAGAAAAACCATGTCTGTTACAGCTGACACAAATCCCGCAATAATTCTGCAGCGTGTCTACTTCCAGCTTTCATGGCAGCAGACAAGGTTAACCTATCCTGTGTCTACAAATTAGCTGCTCTGCGAGGTAGCCAGCTGACATAGCTGAATGATCAAATTACAGTTGTGGTTAGTCACAGATAAGAGGTAATTAGCAGACTAGAGTTCAGGTCCTCTTTAAATGTAGAGCCTAGTACACACCATACAAGTTTCCCATCAGACCCCATTTGAGCAGGTGATGAGATATTCAGATCTGACATCGATCGGATATAGAAGAAGCTAGCATACACACGTATGTGTGGTTTTTAATTAATCAGATTTCCATTTTGAATGGATTGGATAGTGATCAAACTTTGATCGAAAGGACATATACACACAACAGCCAGTATTTTGTTCTATCTTTCTCGATCTTTTCCAGATCGAGAAAGATCGATTTGGAGTGGCTGCTGGCAGTTAGTAGGCTGCAAATCTTTTGTCTGATCTGACAAGTGAAAATTGCATGGTGTGTATCATATATGGTTTGTTACTATTAAAAAAAACCCTGGCCAGGCGGTCTTCATTGCTGCTATAGTGATACTGATCACTACATGTCCTTTGAATAGCAGTAATCACTAAAGGAAACCCAAGATGAAAAATGAATGGTATGAACAATGTTATCTATCCTCCTGCTCCTAAAAATGACTTTTAGAATCTTGCACTTTTATTTTATGTGTATAAAAATAAAAAAATAAAATTGTATGTTTAATGTTGTATTGTCTCATATGCTGACAGTCTTTCATCATTCCATAAGCTAAAATATATAAACGGTTGAACTTTTTTTTTTTTTAAATCGATCCCCTGCTCTCAAAAGCGGTCCTCTTCCAGGGAAGCGTTTTATGGCTGTAATTCCCATCATTGGACGGTTACACCATAGTCTGACTAGGTCCCGACTGGAGAAAAACTGTCACTTGCACACCTGATGTTTAACTCTTTCAGGCAGAAAAAGAAGAAAAGGAACAAAGCATAATAAATTGCATTGTAGGCACTATACATACACGTCTATCTCATCATGTCACCTCCGGTACATGGTAAATGGTTTCCTCCCTCTGCTTACACCTCTAATGTGGTGGCTTTGCTTGGTAGATCAGGATTTGGCACACTGTATTATGCAATTGTTATGTAGGGGAAGATGGTGGAAAAAGCTATGCCACTGACATAAGCTAGCAGCCAGTATCTACAGGCTAATAGGGTGGTGCCTCCTAATATACAGCGTAGTTAATTTTAGCAGTCTGAACTTAAGATAGGCGTTTTTCAAAGGGATACCTCTTGTGAATTGTGTGTAAAGACCCAAGATATTTAACATCTCAAGCTGCACCGAATTTTCTATAGGTTAATGTTTCCTGGGGCGCCAGCTCATTGTTGGTATTTGTGTTCACAGTGACTAGCCTTCTATAATCTAGTAGACATCTGTTTTGCACTACACAATAACATGTGACGGCATTTCCATTGTAAGAATATTGCTTCACAAAAGATGTCCCGCAGAGAGTATACAGAGTCTTTTCAGGAAGATTGAGAGATAGAATGAAGTCAAACACTGCTATTGTTTTTACAGGTCTCACAACTGTATCCAAGCACTCCAAGGAAGGGGTTTATTTTGCGATTGTGTTTATGTAAAAAAAAAAAACAACATACTAATTTTACCTGAAGGGCGCCTGTGTGAAAGAGGATCTGTGTGAGGTTCACACCAAGAAGCGGAGTGACAGCTCAGGCTGAATGGGACAATAAAGGCCAATTGCACTGCAATGGTTTACGAGCATGAAGCCGTGGATGTGTAGATCTCTATGCTTGGAAAGCACATTGAGTTTATGGCGCTATTTGACACTATCCCTGTGCATGTTGTTGCAGAGTAGAAAAATGCTGCTTGCTACAATCTGGGGTTTGTGACTAGTCGCTGCTACAAAGATACTAAGCAGCTGTTACTATGTTGAAACAATGACCACACCTGGATCAGGCGTCTAGGGTTTGGTGAGTGTCCAGGGAACTGGCTGCCACCTCTCCTGGAATCCTTGCCCACTTCCTAACAAAGAGGCCAGGTGACTAAGGGTGCCCATACATTACTTGATATTGGAAGCCGATTGACTTTCCGATTCGATTATTTTTTCAAACTGAGGCCACAACCTGGATATATCGGTTATTTTTCTGATCTTCTAGGTTATGGCCAAATTTGTCAGTTGAGATTAGCAGCATGTGCCATGGCCTTTTCCTCGTACACCAACCTGATTTAAGTTGGCTGAGGCAGGCAATGATGACCGTCCCAGCAGACAATAAGGCATGTACAGCACCCGACGACCCCCAACCTGCAAGTAATCCACCAGACTGATCTTCTCAACCCCAGCAACAACATTTCCCCCCCTCCCCCCGCCAATTCCATTGTTCATGTTGCTCCACCACCTGCCTCGTGATGTCACGCATGCGCCAATCGTAATCCCTCCGCCCCCGACATAGCAACACAGCGAGTTGTCAGCTACACAGCCGACTCCCAGTGATGTCACCCAAGCGGATCAGCTCCTGATCCCCGACGGGTAACATCAGTTGGGCATGAGTACCAGCCCTTTATGTTTCAGGTGCACCTGTTAAGTAGTAAATAGAATGCTGCTTGGAAGGCAGGCACTGTCCGTTTGTCTCCAGATTTTTTCTTTATTTTTGTGTAAATAGCACCTGTCATCTATTAGCAAATACTATGCTGCAAAGGAGGCTGGTGTGAAAGGCAATAGTAATTAGGTCTATTGTATATGCCCATCACCATGGAAAGGTCAGAGGGTTAGGTCTAGGGAGGCTGAAGTGGAGAGAAAATTCCCTTAAAAATTAATATGAGAAATGGAATCAGTCAGAACAGAAATATGACAGTGGCCATGTAGATGATTTAAAGATGCAAGCTCCTGGGTTTGAACTACTGGACTTAGGGCAGCCATTAAAATGTACGGTATATGTTCTAACCCCTAAAGCTTGTAGACAGAGTTAAATATTTACTCACAATGGACAATCTTCCTCAGATTGTCCACTACTTGAGGGTTAATCTGCTGACCAATAGGTAACAACAAAGATTCTATTGTTATTCTATAGAGTTACAAATGCAAACAGACTGCCATTTTCAGCATGTATAAATAGTGGTTCAGAAGCTTGTGTAATCTTTCCAGCTATCTCCACTGACAGGACAGTGCTCCTCTATGGCAGTGTTTACTCCAGAATATGAGGAGACCGGCAGAGAAACTAGAAAGAAACATTTTGGTGTAGAATGTAATCAAAACAACCTTAAAGGTGCCCATACACTCGTCAGATTGGCAGCAGATAGATAAGAAATGCATCTGATGATCTATCTGATGCGTTTTAAGAACATTTTTTACCAGGATAGAATTCCAATAGATTTCAGTTTGAAATCTATTGAAATTCGATCTGATGGCATTTTTTTGCCATCAGATTTCCATTAAGGCCAATGCAAAATGATAAGCAATCTCATCAGATCGACCTAAATTTTCCATCCTGCCAGTTCGACAGAAATCCATCGAAATCGATCGAAATCGGCCATCGATCGGTCGATTGGCCAACCGATTTTTAATCGATCGATCTGGATCGATCGGTCGGCCAGAAAATCGGCTCAGTGTATGGGCCCCTTTACGCTCACTTAGGGCCGGTGCACACCAAAAACCGCTAGCAGATTTTGAAACGCTTTTTTTTTATTTTTCTATGGCGTTTTGCTAGCGTTTTGCGTATTGCTGCTGTGGTTTTCAGTATAGTAGATTTCATATATTGTTACAGTAAAGCTGTTACTGAACAGCTTCTGTAACAAAAACGCCGGCAAAACCGCTCTGAACAGGCGTTTTTCAGAGCGGTTTGCGTTTTTCCTATCCTTAACATTGAGGCAGAAACGCATCCGAAATCCAAAAAAATGCCTCACCCCAGGAGGATTCGTTTCTGCAAAACGCCTCCCGCTCTGGTGTGCACCACCCAATTGAGATACATTGACCAAGCGGATCCGCAGCCGCAAGCGGCTGCAGAAACGCTGAAAAAGCCGCTCGGTGTGCACCAGCCCTCACACTTCCACATTTGTATACCATTTGAAAAAAAAAAAAATATGAATGACACCATTCAGACTTAGGCCTTTTTCGCACTGTACACTGGAAACAAAAATGTTAAAGCACAAATAGTGGCATGTCCATATATACCATAAAACACTTTTCCCGGTGTCCGTGTCCACCAGGGCCCCCCAACCGTGCTGCAGCTTCTTCGTTCCTGACACTGAACTGGACCCATGGCTGGGAAGGAGCGCCTTTGAATTGGGCATGCACAGGTATATGAACCGAGCATGCCCAGTAAAAGGACACAATCTTTCATAGATGAAGACAGACATGCACAAATGCTTCCTTTTACTGGGCATATGCGATTTGAGAAATTGCACATACCCAGTTTAAATGCATTTGTTCCTATGCACTTGGCTTTCACAATTCATAACCTTGGACATGTTCAATACAAATGTGATCGTTTATGGTGGTGGATGCTTCCCGGTTGGCGTTTTTAGGTATATAAAATGTTCTACTACATGGTAGGTACTATTTAAAGAGACACTGAAGCGAAAAAAAAAATATGATATAGTGAATTGGTTGTGTACTATGAATAATTACTAGAAGATTAGCAGCAAAGAAAATATTCTCATACTTTTATTTTCAGGTATATAGTGTTTTTTCTAACATTGCATCATTCTATAATATGTGCCGATTACACAACAAGGGCCCCTGGGCTGTCATGTGGACCAGTGTTTGTCAGATTACACAACACTCAGCATTCAAAATGAGTCTTTCAGAGCAGTCTGAAGTAATGACCTCTCCTCTAGCAGAGAAAAAGTAAACAGTTCACTTACAGTTGAGATAATAAAAGTCAGATAACAGCCCTCTCCACTACTAACTTAGTCGGAGAGCTTAATGGCTTGTTTGCATAGAGATAACAACTGGAGTTTCTCAACTCTTCCTGTACTGGAAACAATTACACTGATGTATCTGATCTTAATGTGTTATTTCTTAGCTGTGCTACACATACAAATCATAATATCATTTTTTTTTTCGCTTCAGTGTCTCTTTAAAAGCACTGTATGCTGCATCTTCAGCCAAAATAGCTATGAATAGGGGTAGGGTAGGGAGCAAATAAGAAAAACACAATACATCATTGAAAAGGAGTGCTTACACACGATTACGGTCACTTGCAAGGATCAGAACTTGAACCCTTTGGATGACAGTTTGGGGCAGAGTGCTGTACAGATGCATTACTAGCTTACAGGCTAGCAACACATCTGTTGTTATGAAGGAGGTACAACAAAGTGGCCTCGAGCAGGAGGGGAAAGGAGGAAAACAATGCAATCTGGCGGGATGACACACACACACACACTAGATTCTCAGCAGATATGGTTCTGGTCTGCCATCTCGGCTGAGAACCATTTAGTGTGTGTTGGAGACTTAAAAAGGGCAACAGAAATGAAAACGAGATCCGCCACCGACTGCCTGTGCAGGGCTAGGAAAACATTTACAGTTTGGCTTTGAAATGTTACAATATTCCCCCAGTAATACACAAACACACACGAGAAACAAACACCTGAATTGTACATAACCAGAAACATTCCGTCAGTGGAGTTTGGCAATGTAAACAGCATTTTACAGAGGCTAGCCTTTCAACATACTGCCTGTCCCGGGAAATCTGCGAGAGCTGGAAACATTTCATTTTTATTTTGAGAAGTATATGCAGTGTTTTTCTTTCCCCAAATCTGGGCTCACTAAGCTTGTAGGTGGAGCAAGAAAAGTTTCAGTTCTCTGTACAGATATAAAAATAGCTAAGCAGTTTGCAGCTGAGAGGGGAAAGTGTCTGCACATTGCTTGTTTCACCAGTTACACAGCAATACTAGCAATATTCTAGATACATTATACCAAGATAGAGAAAGGCACACCATGTTCACTAGCAATGCCCAACATGCAATGACAACACACACCAGACACCATGCTCTGGTGAATACACAGGCGCTGCAGTCATCTGGGTGCCCGATGATGGCACTAGTAAATAACCAATGGACAGCACTGTGGCATAGTGGTTAGCACTCTTGCCCTGCAGTGCTAGGCTACTGTTTCAAGTCCCAGCCAGGTCACTATCTGCATGGAGTTTGTGTGTTCCTCCTGCGTCTATGTGGGTTTTTTCACACATCCCAAAAACATACAGAGAAGTTAAATGGCTTCCCCCTAAATTGGCCTTAGACTATAATACATACATAGACATGTGACTATGGCAGGGATTAGATTGTGAGCCTCTCTGAGGGACAGTTAAGTGACAAGACTATATATTCTGTACAGCGCTGCAGAAGATGTTGGCGCTATATAAATAATAATAATATTCTACTATTGGGCAGTGACTAATACTGATAGTATAATATTGGTCATTTTACCGATACCGTCATGTTAACTCTCAACCCCCACTCTTGCTCTGGAAAATGGCCTTTCCTGTTCCATTCTTGATCTGCATGGTGGTTAAGTGGTGGCTGTGCCATGCCCCCTTCCCACCACCTACACTGGGTGGTGTGGTGACCAGCAGTGCCATCCTGCATCCCCTCCCACAAGGTGACATAGCAGTCAGGAAGGGGGAAGTACATTTACAAATATTTGCATGGACAAGGTTGTAAAGGCACACTGGATACTTGACTTTTAGGATCTATTAAGCCCACTGTACAGAATTCCTCTTATAGATCCCCTTCTACTGTCTGACGATTGAGCCTCTAGAAAGCTAAAGCCTATTACACACCATACCATTTTCTGCTAGATTTTCTGTTGGATTTACCTGCCAGATACCAATCATTTGCTTTAGTGCCAAAAAGACCTTATTGGCCTTGAAGTTCCCATTAAGATTTTACACTGGCACCTCCTGGCCTCCAGAAAAACCTGTGCTCTTCAGCTATGTACAGAGCATGTAGCATCTTTACAGGTGTCCCACATCATCGTCTAGTGATTCTGCCACATCACCATCTACTAACAGGAACAACATCTATGGTTCAGGACTCCTTGCAGGTTCTCCCTTTATAACCAACCTCTTCTCCATAGAACTAAACAGCATGGCTGAATGGTAATCATTCCTAAAATCAAATAGTATCTTTGAAAAAAAAAATTCTGCTCCCATATTGAGAACTGGACATACACGTACATGAGTGATTCAAATTCATTCTTCAAATATAACTTAGTTTGTGGAAAAGGTTTTCCTCTACTTTCTCAAATAGCATCAAAATAGTTTTCAGCAATCATTTAACATGTATGCAAAAGGCAAAGACAGAGTGAGAGCTTGGCATTAAAAAGGAAACAAAAAACTAAACAAACTAAAATAGCATAGCCTACTCTGCAAGGCACACTACACACCTGCCTTCTGCCACACCCAGTCCCCTGTAGGCATCATATTCTATAGAAAGATATCACGATACAGTATTTACCGTACATTGCTGTATTTGGCAAAATGCTTAGTTTGAGTTTAGTTTTTCATTTCCTTTTTGAAGCCAATCTCTCTGTCTTTGCCTTTTGCATACATGTATGGTAAATACTGTATCTTGATATCTTTATATACGATATGATGCCTAGAGGGGCAGGGGACTGGCAGAAGGCAGGTGTATAGTGTGCCTTGCTGAGTAGACTATGCTATTTTCAGCTGCAGAGTTGTTGCAATGCCTTAGGTGACGAGGTTCTTGAAAAGATTTCCCTGCTGTGCATAGTGATTATCATTAATTTATATCATTTTCCTTGGTACTGTAAAATTAACTTGATACACAAAACAAATAAAAACAGCTTACGTAGACAGGAAGGCAAATGCATGCAGATCTCTAGCAACATAGAGATGTATAGCAATAACCTGAAGATACACAAGGTGCTGCTCACAGAAGTCTAACAGTGATATATCATATTGCTGTAGCTAAAGTTCTCGCCAGTGCCATAATTACTGGCAGAGCAGACCCCCTCATGTACTCCCCCCACCCCCACCCCCCTCCAATGCCAGAGCAGCGGAGCACAGGCCATTTACCCTCTCCAGCATTAGATCCCTTGTCATCCTCACTGCAGTCTGCAGTTACCGGCTGATGTATAGCCTTGCATGGCTCCCAGTGTCCCCTGCATGTCACATGACATGCAGGAACACTGGGAAGTTGCACATGACTGTGTGTCAGTGGATAGCTGCAGAAGGCAGTGAAGAGGAGAGCGGACCCAGCACTGGAGCAGTTACACATCATGTGCTCTTCTGCTTATGCAAAGGGGTAGTTGGGGGACATGTTGGCCACAAAACCGCAACTGTTATGGGGAAGAGGGTAGGAGTTATGGTGGCCATACTTGTTACAGCAGGAGAGGGGTGGAAGTGGGGGGGGGGGGGGGGGGGTAAAAGGATATAGAGAAAGGGGAGGGGAGAGGTGTCAAGATGACCACATTTGTAACAGAAAAGGTGAGGGGAATGATGATGACACTTGTTTGTCTAATATGGCACCTGTCATATCAGAGGCCCTATGATTTTTAGTCATACCCCTGCCTCTCTGCAGACCTGTACCTGCACCATGTGTTTTGGTACAGCCCTGTATGTTAGTGAGGCAAACTGTATTGTGAATACACAGCTGTAAGGCTATTAAAAGACAGGGACATGCTAGAGAAGTACAGTAATGAAGCAGGCCATACACTACTCGGTTTTACCAACGATATGCAGCAGATTCAATCACTGTGATTGAATCTGCTGTGATATTGGTAACACAAACATTGCCTGATTGATCAATTTCTGTCTAAAAATCAATGAATTTGTTTCCACCAGATGGAAAATTGTGCTCAATCATCGGTGGGCAGGAATTAATTCTCTAGCAGTGTTTAATTCACACATAATAGCAGTAGTACTCCCACCTGAAGGCAGGTGCGTGTCTGGTCTTTTAAAGCGGTATTAAACTCTGACATAATATTCAATAAAAATGTAGTTTCCTACTTTTTATATCCCATACAGTTATCAAATTTGCTTTTGTGCATAAATATTTATTTAGAAATTACAAGTTCCCAAAGTACAGATGAAACAGGGCAGGTCGCTACAACCACTCCACTCCTAGGTCGGAAGCAGGACACCAGCAAGCCATATGTATTGTAGAAGAGAAAAATCCCGCTGCACCGGAAGTAGATTAAAACGCCATTTTTTATTTAGCAATGTAGACCAACAACATAAAACAGCTCACGCGTATCAGAGCCAACTCATGTCTCCTTAATCATAGCGCAGTGTTCTCCTCAGAAATTTTTTCCAGCCGGGTGGCATGAAAAAGTAAGGACAATAATGCTAGGGACAATAATTGAGAGTGTGTACACAGCCTTAAAGGCCAAATCACCTTTTTAAATGGGTAACTATTTTCTTGTAAAAAAAATAATAATACTTGCAATGGTGAACCAAAGTCCATAAATATTTACACCTGTAATGCTTATGGGGTTGCATACCTTTTAAAACACAGGATCTGCAATGCTCGCTCCACTTAGCTTTGGGGCAATTTGCAGGGTGTTTATAATTGACCAGGCAGGACAGTGAGGAGCCATTAAAAGGAGCACAGCCCACGTTACCACACAGCAGTGGTTTGGTCAGGTATTCTGCAGCCACTTCCTCTTCCTGTTGGCACCTCGTGAATTAATTTGAGCCCCACATTTTATAGGTGACTGGAAGACATTTTATCCAAAATATAAACATCGCTTAAGACTTTAATGTCCCTTGCTGAACTGCCAACTCTCACATGTTAATTCCTAAACAAGAAGTTTCTGGAATTAGCACACGCATCCTCCCCCTCACCCATATTCATGACTGCACTTCCACCCTATAACTGGCCGAGCACTACGGTGAATGACAGGGCCTGCTATGCACAGCCAGGTAGTGGAGTGGAAGAGATGAATGGTGTGGCGGCATATTCAGATTGGTAAATAAAAGGTCTCTGTGGTTACCTAATGGCACTGGTTGCATTATAACAAGGCCACCTTTATTTTACCCACTTCATAAACGGTTTAACAGTGTAGAACCTATCTGTACACAGGTTCTCTTAATCTTTAATCCCTCCTGTGCCTCCATACACCTTCACAGATATAAAAATGTGACAATACTGTGCAGGCTGATGCTCCACTTTATCCAGCGTCCCAGCTAAAGCAGGATTACGAAAGACAGTTGGTAGTATTGTCCGCAGGAATTACTGGAAAGGAAGTCAGCTGTGTGTATTGTAAGAAAATATCCCCCCATAATAGCACATTAACCTCAAATTCCTTCAGTCCTCACAAGCTCGCAAAACATCAACAGTCTTGAGGAAAGATGAAAACAGCTAAATTATACAGATTAACTGACTGCTGCAATAATCAATAGAACTGCTGCCCGTTACTTCACAAACCGTAAATAAAAGCCAAAGGGTTCATTTTCTTCTGTGATAACATCCCAAGAGAAATTCCAACATTCTTGACAGTAAATGAACACAGCAGCAACTTAACAGCTGTTCTCCACGTCCCACAATTCCACATTGCGCAACTGGAGCAAAATAGCAGCAACACCCAACAATGCTGTGATGACATCTGCATTTTGGGTAACTTTCATACTTGTGAAACCTGCTGCATTTATTGTGTAACTTCCTCACATCTTTCACAAGGTCCAGGTTGCCAAAAGGCTGACCTCAGAGGTAGGGAAGAGGCGCAGATTTGATGAATGGAAGAACTATTGCAATATTGTATCATTTTGTTACAAAACACACACACACCTTTTGTGATTCAAAATAAACCAACTGCTACATAATAGGACATTATTGCATCTTTGGAAAATATGAGAAATCTTTAAAATTATTTCATTGACATTATGTTAAGATTAGGTCAGTACTGATGAGCCAAAATATTCATTTATTAATGCGGACTGTGGACAGCAGATGGCCACAGATTTCAGAGCTCAGCTGTGTTGTTAACTCTGGATCAAAGATTAGCAGATTCCAAGGCCCAGCTATAGTGCTACATTCTGTGTGATGAATTTGGGTTCACAGGGGAGTCTCTGGATCATTTTAATATTGCCTTCTGGATTAAGAAGAGAAGCATGTAAACATGACATACATGGCCTATTGCGGATTACACAATCAGAGCTGTATTTTGACTGTATAGACTGCAATGCTGTTACCTGACTAGAGGGCACAGCATGATCACTGAGCATCTACCTACAAATACACAATAGACTGGCCCTCCTCTCCTGTACATCGTGTCCATCTTCCATGTAACCACTCCCCCCTGTGCACAATACCTCTTCCCCAGCACATCCACTGCCCGCGTCTGGCATTGTGTCTGTGCCGCCTCTCGGCCCCTGATGATCGCAGCCAGATCCACACCCTGCAGAGACCGATGCACCGCATTGCTTCGCCAAACAGGGGAATCGCGTGAAATCTTACCTCTCTCCGATCATCGACTTTGCACTGCAGATCCGGCGACTGCTGCAGCTCGAGTCCTCGCAAAGATACCCTGCAAGCCTGGAGCAGCCGCGGCCCGTGACGTCACAGATTTAAAGCGCCAGCCCAGGCCCCTCGCAAGCAGCCAATGAGAAGCGGCCTGAGCCAGCGCTCCCCAGATGTTTCCCATTTGCAGCTCAGCATCCTGGAGGTGTGGAGCCCATGCAGTGCGCAGGGGGAAGGGGCTTGGCAAATAGAAAGTTTGGGCAGACTGACAAGCCGTACAATATACCAATTTCTATTATGTCACGCATACAGGTAACTTCCACGCCAATGGGCTCTATTCTCAATGAGTTACCGCATGAGTTAAATTAGGTAGTGATAAACACGGACCAAAATATCTCCATTTTCAAATTCACCATTTTTTTCTCCCTTAATTACCTCATGCGGTAAAAGTGAGATAAGGCCTGGAACCCACTGAAATCAGCAAACGCAAAACGCAACCGCTAGCGTTTTATCTGAGCGGTTTGCAAGCGGATTCATGCGCGTTTTTGGTCGTGTTTTGCAACATTGTATTTTTTTCCCCAGCGGGTGCCTAGCGTTTTGCATTTTGCGTTTTTATCCTGATTGGTCCTGTGAATTATTTTTCATTTTGTTACAGTGTGCTGAACCGCAAAACGCTAGCAAAACCGCTCAGTTTAGGTTTTGCTGAGCGTTTCCGCTAGCGGTTCAATACTTTACATTGAAGCGCTAACGCTCCCAAAATGCTGCAGGTCCTGCGTTTGCGTTTCTGAGAAACGCAAACGCTCCTGTGGAAGTTGCCCCATCCATTAACATTAGCCCAGCGTTTTGGCAAACTGCTAGCGTATCGCAGTGCTGCCAAAACGCTGCCAAAAGCGCTCCTGTGGGTTCCAGCCCTTAAAGTGTGGTAATTACCTCAAAATGTATCTCCAATTTAGATTCTCAATTGAAAAGTTGGTGTTAATTAAGGATTTTTTTATCACCTACAAATGGTAGGTGATAATTATCACTTCTCTGCTTTTGGCCTTCAGGATGGAGCCTTTTGAGCTTTGTTTGCTTGAGTTTATGGCAATTTTAGGTACTTATCCGTTAGCCGGGCGCATCCGGCAGGTGGCGCTGTTGATGTTAATTCCAATCATAATTACTTCACGTCAACCTGTGAATGTAAACCACCGGATGCGCCCGGCTTAAACAGATCAAGCCGCCGGCTTGCTTTGTGTCTCGCTCTTCTCCCCCTCTTGCCCTCTCTCCTATAGAACACTGGGAAGGGGACATGCGTGTCCCCCCAGAGTCGTTCGTCGCAATGCCGCGATGAACGACTCTGGGGGGACACGCATGTCCCCTCCCCAAGGCTCATACGAGAGAGGGCAAGAGGGGAAGGAGAGCGAGACACTCACGAAGCAAGCCGGCGGCTTGATCTGTTTAAGCCGGGCGCATCCGGCGGTTTACATTCACAGGTTGACGTGAAGTAATTATGATTGGAATTAACATCAACAGCGCCACCTGCCGGATGCGCCCGGCTAACGGATAAGTACCCAATTTTACATAGAAGGCAGAAAAGATGAGTGTGTCTAATCTCAAGGCGCACTTTCAGACCTCGTACAGTCTTTTAGATTATTTAATAGATGCCGAGGAGGAAATTCCTCTCTGCTCTAAAAGATAAACAACAGCATAATTACCTTTAAAGAAAAAACATTTGTTACAGCTGATACAAATCCAGCAAAAAATCTCCAGTGTATGTACTTCCTGCTTTCATGGAAGCAGACATAGGGTTAACATCCTGTGTTTACACATTAGCTGCTCTGCTGAGGCAGCCAGCTGGCACAACTGAGAGCTCAAATTACAGTTGTGATTATTCACAGATGAGGGGGAATTAGACAGGCTAAACTCTCTATGTACATACGGGGTGCATTTCTATATGTTTTCCTTCTGTCCTGTGCAAGAGTTGAGGTCCCATTTTAAATGTGACAGGCTTTTCTGGGTCGTCTCTGTGTAATGGGTGGCAAGTAAATGGGCTGCCCTACAGTGGTCAAAAAAGCTTTATTTCCGTACAGATTACTGACAGTTTTATCACCTGTTTTACCATACTTTTATCAAACATTTATGACACTTGGTACATTTTTAGTGAATACTCACTATTTTCACTATTTGTAGTGAATCAACACTGGAGGTAATTTTTAACCAAAAAAAGAGTTACCACACATGGTTTTGTGAATAGAGCCCAATGTGAGGATCGTTATGTGATCACTCCACTAGAGAATGTGACCTTGGGAGAGGAATACAAACCAGAGTCAGTAGTGAGTAAGCTTCTGATGACACGAACGGGGCGTGCATTATTCGGCGGTGCCAGACGAATAATGCCCGGTGCCAGCGGCGGAGAACGGCAGATCGGAGAAGGACGGCGCGGGACATTACTGCTACAGGGGGCTGATAGAAGCCCCAGGTAAGTGGCGGTTTTTATCCTTAGCAAACCCCCACAGAACCCCTTGAAGAACACAAATTTCTGTTTAAAGGCGCCCATTAATGGTACAATTTTTTCCAGAAAATGCGATCTTTTGATGTAATTTTTAATATCTAATTGTACAGAAAATTCGCCATTTATGAAGGCTAATCGATAGTGAACGATTCTTTGGTCGATTGCTAAATAGGATAAAATGATCTAAAAGGTAGATTTTACGATCTAATTTAAAGAATCGTTCAGTAAATGTGAACAATCGATAATTGCCTCTGATTAGTTACGATCGTTTAAATCACATCGAAATATCGCATTTAGTGAAAATGTGTACTGTTAATGGGCACTTTTACATGGAGACTTTCTGTAAAGCGAATTTTTCATTATTTCTATTGTAGGATTTATACAATCTCCTTCCTCTAATATCACCCCTTCCCAGGTTCAGCAGTTAGGGCTTGATTCCATATGTGCGATTTCAGACACGCTTTTGGAAACACAGCGCAGCACGTGATCGCATGGACATCAGAAGTGCGTAGATTGCACTGTCTGATGTTTCCATACATGAGTTGTAATTCACTGTGGAATTGCAATGCATGATTGCATGCATTTCGGCACGTTTGCGCAGCGATCCCATTCATTACAAATGAATGGAATCGCAAGCACCTCTGGGGAAATTGAAACGTAATGCAGAGCTGTGTGTCATCACAGGCACCTGCGTTGCAAGTGGAAACAAGCCCTTTACATTCACAGTGGTGTATTGCGGTGCGGCAGCTGCTTTGTTACATTGTGCGCAGCTCTGAGGGCTCGATCACACCTAGGGTGTTTTGCGGTTTCTTAAGCGCCGGCGATTTTCAAAATCACCCTAAAAGCAATTGTGCAATGATTCTCTATGAGAGAGTTCACATTTGAGCGGTTCATTTCCGATCCGTTCAGCAAAGCCCAACCTGTACCATTATCTGAGCGTTTTTGCTCAATGGAAGGTATAGTGAAATCACAAAGCTAAAAATTAAAGCGTTATTGAACGTTTTATCGATAAAACATTCGATAAATATATAACACCTTAGTGAATTCAAAATTAGATTTTACCCATATTTATTTATTTATTTTATTTATTTATTGTATTTATAAAGCGCCAACATATTACGCAGCGCTGTACATTAATTTAGGTTACAGACAATATTTAGGGGTGACATACAGCAAAGTGACAATACAGGAATACAAGAAAACCAGATCACACAGCACAGTATGAGTAGCAGGTAATGCTTAGTCATTCACTGGAGGGGAGCATGGAAATTAGGCAAGTTAGGTTCACTCAGATGCATAGCATGGGTGTACAGTAATGGAGGTGCATGATCAGGTTGGACACAAAAGGAGGAGGACCCTGCCCAAAGGCTTACAATCTAAAGGGAGAGGTAGGGACACGAGAGGTAGGAGACCAGAGTTCAGCTGTGGGTTTAGAGCACTTGTGAGGGGTAGTAGGCCAGAGTGAAAAGGTGAGTTTTGAGGGCTTTCTTGAAGATGTTGAAGGAGGGGGCTGCCCTAATGGGTGGAGGTAGGGAGTTCCATAGTGTTGGAGCAGCTCTTGAGAAGTCCTGGAGGCGTGCATGGGACTGGGTGATGCGGGGGGTGGTTAGGCGAAGTTCATTGGAAGAGCGGAGTGAGCGGCTAGGTGTGTACCTCTGAGTAAGATCGGAAATGTAGGTTGGACAGGTTTTGTGGACAGATTTGTAGGTCAGACACAGTATCTTGACTCTGATTCTGGACTGGATAGGAAAGCCAGTGGAGGGATTCAAGGAGGGGATCCGCCATGGTGGAGCGATGGGAGCAGTGGATAATTCTGGCTGCCGCATTCATGATGGACTGCAGTGGGGCTATTCGGGTCATAGGGAGACCAGACAGCAGGGCATTGCAGTAGTCAAGGCGGGAAAATATGAGGGCATGGATAAGGAGTTTGGTGGTGGCAGAGGTCAGAAAAGGGCGAATCTTACAGATGTTACGAAGGTGGAAGTTGCAGGACTTTGTGAGGTTTTGGATGTGGGGAGTGAAGGAGAGTGCGGAGTCTAGGGTGACACCCAGACAGCGGGCTTGAGAGGTAGGGTGAATGGTAGTGTGGTTAACAGTGACATGCACATCTGGGAGGTTTATGGATGTCCGGGGTGGGAAGATCATAAATTCCGTTTTGTCTAGGTTTAGTTTCAGGAACCTAGCGGACATCCAGGAGGAGATGGCTGATAGATAGGAGGAGACCTTGTCCATGGTAGTGGTGGATATGTCAGGGGTGTGGAGGTAGATCTGGGTGTCATCTGCATACAGATGATAGTTAAAACCCATGGAGGAGATAACCTTGCCAATGGAGGATGTGTATAGGGTGAACAGTAGGGGGCCAAGGACCGAACCTTGGGGGACTCCCACCGAGAGGTGGTTGGGGGTGGATGAGGACTCATTGAAGGCGGTCGTGAAGGAGCGGTTGGAGAGGTAGGATGAAAGCCAGGACAGGGCAAGATCGTGAATGCCCATGTACTGGAGGGACTGGAGGAGTAGGGGATGATCTACTGTGTCAAAAGCTGCTGAAAGGTCAAGAAGGAGGAGAATGTAGTATTTACCTTCAGCTTTAGCTAAGGCAAGGTCATTTACTCCAGCCTCACTTCACGGAATTGGCCCCAGTCCTCATTACCCTGTTCAACCTCTCCCTATCCACAGGCACCTTCCCCTCAGACTTCAAGCAGGCCACTGTACTACCCCTGCTCAAGAAGCCCTCCCTCGACCCCTCGCTAACCTCCAACTACCGTCCTATCTCCCTCCTCCCCTTTGCCTCAAAACTCAACTTTGGTGAGAGCAGTTTCAGTTGAGTGGGCAGGCCGAAATCCAGATTGCAGTGGGTCTAGCAGTGAGTTGGCATTGAGGAACTGGGTCAGGCGTTTGTGAACCAGACGCTCAAGGAGTTTTGAGGCAAAGGGGAGGAGGGAGATAGGACGGTAGTTGGAGGGTAGCGAGGGGTCGAGGGAGGGTTTCTTGAGCAGAGGTAGTACAGGGGCCTGCTTGAAGTCTGAGGGGAAGGTGCCTGTGGATAGGGAGAGGTTGAACAGGGTAGTGAGGACTGGGGCCAATTCCGTGAAGTGAGGCTGGAGTAAATCAGAAGGGATGGGGTCAAGGGGGGAAGTAGTGGTATGGGAAGTCTGCAGTAGGTGCATGACTTCCTCGGTGGTAGTAGGAGTGAAGGATGTGAGGGGAGGATAGGGTGGAGGAGGAGCTGGTTGGGAGGGGGTGGGAGGTGAAGATTTGAGATTGGATATTTCCTGGCGGATGGAGACAATTTTGTTGGTGAAGTGGGTGGCTAAATCTGTGAAAGAGAGGGAGGAAACGTAGGGTGGGGGGGGGGGGGGTGTTTAAGCAGGGAGTTGAAAGTGGCAAAGAGACGCCGGGAGTTGGAAGCTTGTGGTCCGATGAGCTTGGTAAAGTATTCCTGCTTCGCATGAGCAAGGGCAGTGTGGAACTGCAGCAGGTTGGTCTTGTACTGTAGGAAATCCTGGTTAAGTCTAGTTTTCCTCCATTTCCGTTCAGTGGCGCATGTTTCCCTCTGGAGGTTGCGAGTATGGGTAGTGCGCCAGGGCTGGGGGTTAGTGGGTCGGTTGCGGCGAAATATTGGTGGAGCAGCTTTCTCTAGGACTGATGAGAGAGTTTGGCGATACTGAGCTGCAGCAAGATTAGGACAGATTAGGGTGGGGAGAGTGGAGGAGAGGGCATGGAGGAGGTCAGCAAGGACGCTAGGGTTGAGCTTGCGTAGGTCTCGCTGCCATCGACCAGGTGGGTGGGCGGGTAGTTTGGAGGTGCCTTCCGTGAGGAGGTTGAAGGTGAGAAGGTGATGGTCTGAGGCAGGGGCGTAGGGAGGGGGGGTCAGGGGGGTACATTTGTCCCCCCCCCCCACAGCATCTGGGGGGGCGCTTTGGCAGTGTAGAGGGACTGGTGAGCGGCAGGAGAGCACACACGGGCAGCAGAACAGCTCTTTCTCAGTTTTCTCGCGCTGTTCTCCTGTCTCTCCTGCCTGTGTGCATACAGAGAAGAGCGCCCCTCCTCTTCTCTCCACTGTGACACTGAGCGAGGGGCGGGGCTGAGCCAAACAGACCGGGTAATTCAAGCCGAGCAGGAAGACAGGAGATGGCTGGCTTGTGTCTTCTAGCTAATGAGTGTGGAGGAGATGCTGCTGTCACAGAATCGAGGAGGTAGAGAACTAGTGTGTGAAAAGTTTGCTGGCATTTTGTTTACTTTAGCTGCCTGGTCCTGAGCTACTGTGGACAGCCAGTGACCAGTGCAGGGACAGTCACTCATTGTTGAATGTTTGCAGAGCAATGTGTATGTTTTCAATGATAATGGAGCAGTGGCGTTCCTACCATAGGGCGGCATGGGGCGCCCCGCACCGGGTGTCGGGCGCCCCAGGGGGTGTCATCAAGGCCCCCACATTGGCCTGTGCCGGCCGGACAGGAGGGGGAAAGCAACCCGGAAAGGAGGGGTGGCGGGGAAAGCGGCGGGGAGGGGGGCCGGACCCCCCACCTCCCTCACCTGGGTCCCCTCCTTCTGGCGCTTCACCCTCCTAATTAGCAGCAGCTTGATGAGCGGGCAGGAGCGGGCGGAGAAGACTTACTCACCTACTTCCTGCGTTCCAGGCGATGGCAAATAGCGTCATCGTCACCTGACGCTGGTCTCCACCTTCTCCACCGCCCACTGTGCTTCCTGATTTGCGGAAGCACAGTGAGCGACAGAGAGACCAGCGTCACGTGAGGATGACGTTATGCGCCATCGCCTGGAGCAGGTGAGTAAGTCCTCCCCGCCCGCTTCGCTAAGCTGCTGGCTGCTGCTAATTAGGAGGGGGAAGCGCCGGAAGGAGGGGACCCCGCCACCCCACCTTCCAAGCTTCCCTCATACCGGGGGCCACTATGCTACACTGGGGGCCACTATGCTACACTGGGGGCCACTATGCTACACTGGGGGCCACTATGCTACACTGGGGGCACCTATGCTACACTGGCGGCCACTATGCTACACTGGGGGCCACCATGCTACACTGGGGGCCACCATGCTACACTGGGGGCCACTATGCTACACTGGGGGCACCTATGCTACACTGGGGGCCACTATGCTACACTGGGGGCCACTATGCTACACTGGCGGCCACTATGCTACACTGGCGGCCACTATGCTACACTGGCGGCCACTATGCTACACTGGGGGCCACTATGCTACACTGGGGGCCACTATGCTACACTGGGGGCACCTATGCTACACTGGGGCCACTATGCTACACTAAACTATACTGGGGCCACTATGCTATACTGGGGCAACTATACTAGCTATACTGGGGCAGTGGCGGTGCCAGGGGGGTGGTTTGGGTGCTGAAGCACCCCCTAATATTGTCCAAGCACCCCCAGCGTGAACTGATTTTCGGCGTCTAATAGACGCTGTGTCAGTTCACTGACAGCAGCAGCCCGCAGCTCCAACAGCGGCAGAGCAGGGCTACAGTAAAATGGCGTCCGAAGCCCTGCTCTGGAGACTGAGTCTGCAATGCAGGGCTTCGGGCGCCATTTTCCCGTAGCCCTGCTCTCACCGCGGGAGTTTCAGTTGCTGGCTGCAGAGGATCGTGAGAGCTGCGCGCCGGACGGAGGCCGGGACAGGAGGTCTGCTGCTGCTTCAGGTGAGTAAATTTTTATTTAATTTATATTAGCAGGTGTATCGACTGTTCTGGCCAGGTCTGCTACATGATTGAAGTGTTTTCTGGCCAGGTTGCCACATGATTGCATATATTTTCTGGGCAAATCTGCCGACATGATTGCATGTATTTTCTGGGCAAATCTGCCGACATGATTGCATGTATTTTCTGGGCAAATCTGCCGACATGATTGCATGTATTTTCTGGGCAAATCTGCCGACATGATTGCATGTATTTTCTGGGCAAATCTGCCGACATGATTGCATGTATTTTCTGGGCAAATCTGCCGACATGATTGCATGTATTTTCTGGGCAAATCTGCCGACATGATTGCATGTATTTTCTGGGCAAATCTGCCGACATGATTGCATGTATTTTCTGGGCAAATCTGCCGACATGATTGCATGTATTTTCTGGGCAAATCTGCCGACATGATTACATGTATTTTCTGGGCAAATCTGCCGACATGATTGAACGTGTTTTTTGGGCAAATCTGCCGACATGATTGAACGTGTTTTTTGGGCAAATCTGCCGACATGATTGCATATATTTTCTGGGCAAATCTGCCGACATGATTGCATGTATTTTCTGGGCAAATCTGCCGACATGATTGCATGTATTTTCTGGGCAAATCTGCCGACATGATTGCATGTATTTTCTGGGCAAATCTGCCAACATGATTGCATGTATTTTCTGGGCAAATCTGCCGACATGATTGCATGTATTTTCTGGGCAAATCTGCCGACATGATTGAACGTGTTTTTTGGGCAAATCTGCCGACATGATTGAACGTGTTTTTTGGGCAAATCTGCCGACATGATTGAACTATTTTCTGGTCAAATCTGTTCACATTACGTGTATTTTCTTGAGAAAACCTGAACAATTATGTGAATTTTCTGGGGAAAGGCCCACTGTCTTTGTGTTGCACTTTTAAGGGGAACCCGAGGTGAGAATAATATTGGGCTGCAATATTTATCTCCTTTTAAGCAATACCAGCTGCCTGGCTGCTGTGCTGGTCCTCTGCATCTAATTCTTTAAACCATAGACCCTGAATAAGCAAGCAGCAGGTCAGGGGCTTCTGACAATATTGTCAGAACTGACAAGATTAGCTGCATGCTTGTTTCTGGTGTAATTCAGTTCACTACTGCAGCCAAATAGATCAGCAGGGCTGCCTATTGTTTAAAAGAAAATGAATATGGCAGCCTCCATATCACTCTTATCCCGGGTTCACTTTAAATTAGTTAGCTCTGCCCTCATCCGGTCATGGCCACGCCCATTTTTCGCCGCGGCGCGCAATGCGCGCCGCATGTTATAACCGCACCCGTTTTTTGTTAGCTATACTGGTGCCACTATACTATACTAAGGACAACTTTAGGGGGGGGAGCGAGCCTACACCTGGCATTACCCGCCGTGTCACGTTTAGCATGCCACATTTGCTGTTTGTTTTTTTTTTTTAATGGGGGGGGGGGGGTGTCTTTTTAATACCCAGCACCGGGTGTCAAATGCCCTAGGTACGCCACTGTAATGGAGTATGCTTTCTTACTTGTACTTAATATTATTGTGCAAAGGTCTGCTGTATGTATCCCTGTTACATTATATGCAGTGCTGCAGATGACTTGCTGCCCATACAATTGAATATAGGTTTACACTGCAGCTGGCTGGCTTCTATCAGTTCTCCTATATTCATGCAGCCCTGTCTCTCTTATCAAGCAGCTCTTCTCCTCCCCCAGTCATCTCCCTTTTCATTCCCATACAGACTCTAAAAACTATTCACGTGGGTTCATGTAAAGGTCACAATACCACAGGCGACTTTGCGGCAAATCGACCATCCGATTAGATCATTATAATCTCTGATGAAAATTGGTGCTGCCAAGAGCATGCTTGACAATGCAACCTATTTCGGGTTTCAGGAAATCGGTTACATGTAAACTTGCTTGATCGGGTACATGGCGGTAACGGAATAGAATATTGGGACGAACGCGACGGAACGCGTTGTCCTCCCTAATGTAAAATGTTCCCCCTGGTGCAGTATACTTTACTTGTCTGTCACTGGCTTTGGGCTCTGTCTACATACATGCACCCCACTTGGTTGTTGCCTGGCATTACGTGGGCGACGTCACACACGTGCCCAAGCACACGTCGGCAATCACATGGGGCGCATGTATGTAGCCACAGCCAGTGACAGACAAGTAAAATATACTGCACCGGGCACTGGGAGGGCAATTTACATTAGAGGGACAGCGTGGAGGCAGTGAGATGGTGGCTGCGGTGTCACACCAAGGCTGATTCCCGAGAGATTTATGCTGAGATCTATCAGGAATTTGCCTGCGGTGTATGGGCAGGCAGCATATTCGATCAGAGAGAGATCTGTCTCTTGGTCGATCTGCCCATACATCTTCTGATGTATGGACACCTTAAAGGGATACTCTGGGGGGTGTTGAAAATAAAAACAGACACTTATCTCGGGCTTCTACCAGCCCCCCTGTAGCTGTAATGTCCCGCGCCGTCCTCCTACGACCCGCCGTTCCCCGCCGCCGGTCCAAGTCTAATGTGGCATCTCATCACACTGCGGCTGTACGCGTGCTTGCACCCACACGCGTCATCGGAAGCTTACTGCGCAAGCACAGTACAAGAAAACTTTGTACTGTGCCTGCGCAGTAAGCTCCCGATGACGCGAGCGGGAGCGCGCATTATTCGTCTTATTGCCCGTTGCCGGCGGCGGGGAACGGCGGATCAGAGGACGACGACGCAGGACATAATAGCTACAGGAGGCTGATAGAAGCCCCAGGTAAGTGTCAGATTTTATTTCTAAACTCCCCCCAGAGAACCCCTTTAAGTTGGTTCCTTTGTTATTGCATGTTGGTCTTCTGAGCACAGTGGTTCACCCAGCTGTTTACAGGATAATGTTTCTATCTTGGAGCACCAGCACTTTTTCTCTTCCTGCAGCAGCCCATTAATGTGTCACCCTAATTATTATAAAGTATTTATACTATGCTGATGTCCTCCATAGCATGTTACAGAGTACATAGTCATGTCACTGACTGTCCTCAGAGGAGCTCACAATCTAATCCTACCATAGTCATAGTCTAATGTCCTACCATATTATTATTATGTATTTATATAGCACTGACATCTTCTGCAGCACATTACAGAGTACATAGTCATGTCACTGACTGTCCTCAGAGGAGCTCACAATCTAATCCTACCATAGTCATAGTCTAATGTCCTACCATATTATTATTATGTATTTATATAGCACTGGCATCTTCTGCAGCACATTACAGAGTACATAGTCATGTCACTGACTGTCCTCAGAGGAGCTCACAATCTAATCCTACCATAGTCATAGTCTAATGTCCTACCATATTATTATTATGTATTTATATAGCACTGACATCTTCTGCAGCACATTACAGAGTACATAGTCATGTCACTGACTGTCCTCAGAGGAGCTCACAATCTAATCCTACCATAGTCATAGTCTAATGTCCAAACCATATTATTATTATGTATTTATATAGCACTGACATCTTCTACAGCACTTTACAGAGTACATAGTCATGTCACTGACTGTCCCCAGAGGAGCTCACACTCTAATCCTACCATAGTCATAGTCTAATGTCCAAACCATATTATTATTATGTATTTATATAGCACTGACATCTTCTACAGCACTTTACAGAGTACATAGTCATGTCACTGACTGTCCTCAGAGGAGCTCACACTCTAATCCTACCATAGTCATAGTCTAATGTCCTACCATATTATTATTATGTATTTATATAGCACTGACATCTTCTGCAGCACATTACAGAGTCCATAGTCATGTCACTGACTGTCCTCAGAGGAGCTCACAATCTAATCCTACCATAGTCATAGTCTAATGTCCAAACCATATTATTATTATGTATTTATATAGCACTGACATCTTCTACAGCACTTTACAGAGTACATAGTCATGTCACTGACTGTCCTCAGAGGAGCTCACACTCTATTCTTACCATAGTCATAGTCTAATGTCCAAACCATATTATTATTATTATTATTATGTATTTATATAGCACTGACCTCTTCGGCAGCACATTACAGAGTCCATAGTCATGTCACTGACTTTTCATAGTCAATTTAATCACCCTAATCGTGTGATCATTAACCCTAAACTGATACTTTACTGTATATTTTTCCGATAATCTTATTGTCTAATTCCTAGACTTACCCTAAATGGCCAAAAGGTCTTGTCAATATCCAATATCCTGATCTATTAGTATCTCTAACCTCTCCCTTTCCTACTTCTGATAACCCCTGGTGCTGTTCCCTAAGTGTATAAATGTGCATGTACATGTGTGCATTTATTCATTACCTGTCCTGTGTTGCGGTGCCCACCCGTCTTCCGAATGCACCACTCTTCTATTAGCCTCATACACGACACCGGCACATAGCATGCGCCACGTGTGTGAAGTCACACTCGCTCCACACCAGTGGCGTGTATAGTGCTAATGAAAGAGCGGCGGATTTGGAAGACTAATGGACAGGTAATGTATAAATGCATACATGTACATGCACATTTATACACTATGGCAGATGTGGCTCATTTCGGCATGAAATTGATAGTGAATTGGCCTGTGGTGTATGGGCAGCCAACAGATCTCTCTGTTATCAGATTAGAATAGAGAGAGATTTATCTCTTGGTTGAATCTGCCCATCATCCCTAAGTGTATGGCTACCTTAACTAAGCTAAAGGCTGGTACACAGAACGCTATTTCCTGTCAGATCAACAGCTCAGAACAATAATTTCTATCATGTCCAATCTACACCTGATCAAGAACAGGATCGATTGTAGGATCACTACTTCATAAGATCCTGTTCTTGATCGGGAACAAGTCGGACATACCAGAAATTATTGATTTGACCTGTCGATCTGACGGGAAGTAGCATCATGTAGTGTTCCAGACGTAATGTTTTCTCTTAATTGTATCCCTATCCCCATTATCCTAATCCTTATTCTAAACCTATATTGTCCAAAATACCTACATTGCATTGCCCAGGCATCCCCAGGGGGGCGCAAAAATGGTCTTTGTCCCCGGGTGCTGAAAACCCTAGCTACGCCTCTGGTCTGAGGGTGGAAAGGGTGCGATGTCAAAGTCTGCAATGGTGGTGGATTTAGTGAATATAAGGTCGAGAGTGTGACCTGCAGTGTGAGTGGGGGTGTTGGCGTGTTGTACTAGTCCAAGTGAGTTGGCAATGGTGAGTAGCCGGGTCACAGCGGAGTTCTGGGCTTCATCGATGGGAATATTGAAATCCCCAAGGATGATGGTGGGGAGGTCAGAGGAGAGGATGTGAGGGAGCCAGGAGGCAAGGTCATCGAGAAATTGTGGGGTGGAGCCTGGAGGACGGTATAAGACCGCAACAATGGCAGGGAGGGGGTGGTAGAGGCGGATGGTGTGGGCCTCGAATGATGTGAATTGTAGGGAGGTAGGTAGGGTGAGGACACGGAAGGTGCAGGATGGGGAGAGGAACAGACCCACCCCTCCCCCGGTCATGTTGTCTGGTCTGGGGGTGTGACTGAGGTGAAGCCCACCATAGGAGAGGGCAGCCTCTGCGGTAGAGTCAGAGGGGGTGAGCCATGTCTCAATGAGTGCGAGGATGGTGAGGGATTTGGAGAGGAAGAGGTCGTGGACTGCTGTAAGTTTATTGCGGACGGATCTGGCATTCCAGAGACCGCAGGGTAGGGGGAGCATGTGTTTGTGGGTGGGATGGATGGAAATAAGGTTGGAACGAGGATGGGTGTTGAGGTTATTTGTGGACAGAGGGCTTTGAAGTGTATGAAGCAGGTCAGTAGAGATGTCACGAACGGTTCGCCTGTGAACGGTTCCAGGCGAACTTTGGGGGTTCGCGTTCGCCTGCATCAGGCGAACTTTTGCGGAAGTTCGATTCGCCCCATAATGCTCTATTGAGCAAAACTTTGACTCTCCATATCACTGTCAGCAGACATGTTATTGCCAAAAACACTGCTTGAGGCCTGCCTGCCCACCCTCCCTCCTCCAAGCTAGGTCCTTATACCATTTGACTCAGTTGTCTGCTTACACTAATTAGTTATGGGACAGCTGCTACACACTTTGCTAGGGAGATTTTAATTGGCCTTCTCCCACCTACCCTTCTACCTATTCCCTCCTACCGGAGGGAGGAGGGTCTCTTCTGCCAGGGAATTATGCTATTTTAAAAACCAGTATACATCATACCATAGCTGATAATTGGACACAGATCTTACTGTGTGGTGGGCAAGTCACCCTAACCACTGTACCACTACAGTAGTAAGTCAAGCTGGCCTAAAATTTACCATTTATGCTCAATGCAATAGAAACATTAGGTTCAAATAGAAGCAACACAAACAAACAGGATATCAAACCCAATACTATATAGCAATATATAGCGCCCGTCTCACCTTAGTGATCAGACAATGCAAAAGTGTTAAAGAAAGGGAGCTCTGGGCTAACTTCTATGTATATATAATTAATTAATTTATTGGTAATTCATGATGCAAAAAAAGACAGACAAACATTTATAAAAATACCCCCCTAAAAACAAATTCCAAACTGGCCAGCATCAAGCATATGTCCCTATGTAGGAGTGCACTCCCTGCATTAACAGGTATCCATCATGCATGCATGTATTTTTCTTCAGGCCCAGTTAGAATTAAAATGGTGACCACCAATATCCAGATCAGGCTCACTTGGTTCTCTTCAACTCTGACCCCGTGTGCATATTCAGCACGCCTCTCTGTATAGATACGCAACCATTACTGACACCCAAAAGATATGTCAAACCTCTACCGGACTTTCCGCATTGTGCTACTTCATAGCCACATAGAGCAGTTATGGCAGACGGATTTCCGCTCACCGCGCGATTCCTCACGTACCTCAAACAGGTCTACGTGGTGCGGGAGCTGATGATCCCAGCAGGCATGTCAACGAGAGCGAACAACTGATCGGGGAGGTAGAGTCGGTGGGGTGTCCCGATAACTTGGATGTAATTAATTTAACTGATGAGGTTTTTTCTGAAGCACAAGTGAATTTATTGAAATGTGGATTGAGTTTTTGCCCAAAGAGCTGTGGAAATGAATTTGAAACTTATAAAGATGTTCAACTTTTTCTGAGGCGTGTACTTCTGCGACGGATGTACTCCCTCGATGCCCCCGGTACGTCCATGGTGTCCATACCTTCCCAGCCCCCTATTGATATTGATGATATTGATTTGGACCAACTCCTCATAGATGTGAATAATACTCCTGTGAATGAACAGTCTAAGTTTACAAAGATGCGTCCTAAATCGACATATATGCCCCCCCTAAGTACAAATAGACACCTGTCCATGTTTATGGACTTAGTAGCAGAAGACCTAAAGGGTATTGACTGGAGGAAAAAGGGCAGAGACAATTTATCAAATGAGGAGAGGAAGGCCTTGACTGAATTACAAAATAACCCCAATATAGTGATTAAAAAAAGTGACAAGGGCGGGAACGTTGTTATAATGACAAGAGGTAACTATGAGAAGGAAGTAAAAAGATTGCTTAGCGACCACACTACCTATGAGCGGGTGAGGATTAACCCATTCAGAGATTTGGTGGAAAAGATTAATTTAAAACTTCAGTGGGGCTTTTTAGATGGGGTAATCTCAGAGAATGAGTTTAGATATTTGACAATAACTGAATATACGATACCCACGTTTTATTTCCTACCAAAGACCCACAAAAATCTACAAGCACCCCCCGGACGTCCAATAGTTTCGGGAAACAACAGTCCCTTAGAAAGGATTTCAAAATATGTTGATTTAAAAATAAAGGATATTGTTAAGAATTTACCCTCATTTGTTATGGACACTAGGGACGTGTTGGCAGGCATCGAGGGGGTACACGTGGAAGAAAATTGGTTACTTGTGGGACTTGACGTGGAATCTTTATTCACGTCAATCCCCAATGATAAAGGTCTAGAAGCTCTAGAGCACTATTTGGGTGTCCACTATTTGAATTTGGATGGACAGAGTGAGTTCATCCTTGACCTCATGAAATTGATTTTACAAAACAATTTTTTTGAATTCAATGGAAGTATTTACAGACAGAAAAGAGGCGTGACAATGGGGGCGGCGTGCTCCCCGGCCTACGCTTGCCTCCACCTAGGATTTTGGGAGCAGGAGGTGGTGGGGCAGGTGCGTGGATTCGGGGAGCACGTCGCCCTCTGGATCCGCTATGTGGACGATGTGTTCGTCATATGGAAGGGTACAGAGGAGGAATTACATCTATTTGTACAGGAATTAAATTTAAATGACAGAAATATTTTTTTAACTTTTTCTTACAGCATTCATGAGATTTCATTCTTGGATTTACAGATAAGGAAATCGGGGACCTCACTGACTACCAATACCTACCGAAAAGAGACAGCTGGGAATACCCTCTTGTCCGCACGTAGCTCACACTTACCATCTCAGAAGTGGGCTGTTCCTACTGGACAGTTCCTACGATTAAGACGGAATTGTTCTGATTTGGATACCTTCAAAAAGGAGGCTAAGGAATTAGGTGTGAGATTGCGGACAAGGGGGTACCCCGGCAAAATTGTTAGGTCTGCCTATCAAAAAGCCCTAATGAGGGAGAGATCCACCCTTTTGGGATCAAAGGTCGATTCCCAGAGATGTGCACCTGCCCCACGTGGACACAATGCTGAAGCTGGTGTTTCAAGGGTCATATTGACATATGGGGCGCATTTTAAAGAAATAAGTGCAATTTTGAATAGACATTGGCACCTCCTAGGGAGGGATTCTATTGTGGCAAAAATTGTGGGGGATTACCCCCATGTAGCTGCTAGAAGAAGTGCCAATTTGAATGACCTGCTAGTGAGCAGTGAGTTCGGCTGGGACAGGTGCACTAGGAAAGTGACAGGAAAGAAAGGTATGTTCAGATGTGCCGGATGTGATATCTGCAGATATGTATTGATGGGCAGTAAATTTCACAATTTTGACCGATCACAAGAGTTTTACGTTAATGACAGAATTGATTGCAACACAGAGCGAGTTGTGTATCAAATTCGTTGCCCATGTGATAAAATTTACGTGGGGAAAACGTACAGGGCATTAAATGCCCGTATAAAGGAGCATGTAGCAAATATAAGAAACCCCAATGTGGATAAAAAGAAGCTAAATCCCATGGTCTTGCATTTTAAAACTTGCCATGACGCAAATCCTAGAGGCTTGCAGGTCATGGGTATCTATATATTACATCAGTATGACAGCGCTCCTCTTCTCATTGTCCTCAACACCTAAAAGAAATAAAGCATAGCTCCACATAGTGCATTACTGTTAGATTTTCATCATCATTTAAACACCCAAACAGTGATAAATAATGTGCCCCTTTGTGCTCCACTTCTAGTGCAAACTGATCACCAACTTTGAGTAAATTACAGGCTCACCAGATGCAGACCACCTCATATACCAGGTGGATCTATCGCACAAATCAATCCAAACGATCTGCTGCTTTCATGTATCACCAAAACTTTTTAATCCGGATTCTTCAATAAAAACATAACAAACATAGCATAAAACCTTTTTAAAATTGGTAACTGTTCCCTGCGCTTAGGCGCACTCACGTCATCCACAGATGAATCTCCGCATATCGGGCTGTCAGCCCTGTGATGTGCCTCCTTCTACGGTAACGGCGTCCCGTTCCCCGCACCGGCGCATCAGTTCCAGCCTAACTTCTTTCAAGCGATGTAAGTCCTGCTTCCTGTGACGTCAGACGCTCCCTGCTCCGCCTTACGCGTTTCGTCCCTTGGGACTCATCAGAGGCTGACGTCACAGGAGCGGCCGACGTCTTTTATGGTCAATTCCGCCTAGTTCTGCGCATGTCTGTCACCGTCGCGATACGTAATCCGCATCATTAGAGGTATGTTCCTGGGCATGCGTGATAAGGTTTCACGCTCTCTTTATCTTCAGGCGTCAAGTTATGACTCCTAAACTGCATCCCCTTGTGTGACCGAGATGGTTAATCCTTACAGCAATGCCATCTAGTGGCTGAATTTATAACTGCTCCCCCTAATTTATCCTCCATAGAAACTCCTTATAGAGGGCTGGTTATAACATATTGAACATCAAGATATCAGTAATGCAGATATTTCTTTCCACTATAGATTTTGCCACATGAATTTCTTGGATATGTGTATCACTTGGCTTTCTTATAATATTCTAAGCATTAACCATCCTTTTGTGCTCCAAAATTAAACCGAGAGGTACATCACAGTTCAAGCCTGTACTGCCAAATATTCTCAAACCCAATTAATGTAACGTGATGCCTCTTTCAAGACCCCATTTACATACACCTTATCCGTGTCTTATAGGGGAGAATTCTGTGGCCCCTTCGAAAGGGTTAAGACTAAACCCACCCCTAATGGCTCTCGAAACCTGACCATATTGCCCCTATCACACTATCCCTTGGAGTCCAATATACTATAGAGACCACAGGATCCTCAACATCAAATTCCATTCACTCGAGTTTCTTATTGTAATATACTCCAAAATTCACTGCTAATCCCCCATCATACTCTATTTTAGTGGGGGCCACCTAGTTCCCAATAGATGTGAACCCATTTTACCGTGATGGTTATAATTATTGGGCCAGGCCTATTTGTTTAACTGTGGAATTCCCTTATGTCTATGTTATCAGTGATCCTCCTCCATCTCCTTCTTCATGATGATAGGTGATGTGCCCCTCCCCTGTGCCCATATTACTTACAAATCATTCGTGATATAACAATTTAGATCGAATTCAACGTTGAGTCCTCCTGGGACCAAAGTTTTGAGGTTAAAAATCCATCGCCCTTCTGCTTGTGAGATGTCTCTAACTAAACTTGACCCCCGCCACCTCTTTGTGTGTGCCTCTATCCCCATGAACTTGAGTCCACTGGGGTCATTATTATGGACCTGCCGGAAATGATTGGATACATTATGAGTTGCTGAAGGAGGCACATCACAGGGCTGACAGCCCGATATGCGGAGATTCATCTGTGGATGACGTGAGTGCGCCTAAGCGCAGGGAACAGTTACCAATTTTAAAAAGGTTTTATGCTATGTTTGTTATGTTTTTATTGAAGAATCCGGATTAAAAAGTTTTGGTGATACATGAAAGCAGCAGATCGTTTGGATTGATTTGTGAGATAGATCCACCTGGTATATGAGGTGGTCTGCATCTGGTGAGCCTGTAATTTACTCAAAGTTGGTGATCAGTTTGCACTAGAAGTGGAGCACAAAGGGGCACATTATTTATCACTGTTTGGGTGTTTAAATGATGATGAAAATCTAACAGTAATGCACTATGTGGAGCTATGCTTTATTTCTTTTAGGTGTTGAGGACAATGAGAAGAGGAGCGCTGTCATACTGATGTAATACATTTGTGACTGTGGACTATTTTGATAGCGAACACTCTAGTTATATGATAGACTGCCAATTTGGCTATTATTTTAACAAGTGAACATTCGAGTTATATGATAGATTGTCAATGTGGATACGGTGGGCGCAGTTTGCATAATACGCATGGGTATCTATAGATTAAATATCAGCTTGAGAAGAGGGGACTTTGACTCGGAATTGAGAAAGAAAGAATCTGAATTGATTTATAAATGTGGAAGCTTAATGCCATCTGGTCTCAACAAAGACCTGAATATGAAGGTCTTCTTATAGCATTGGACTCTTCTACCCGTTGAGAGGTCCTCGGATTTATGTCCGTTTTTCGGCCCGGTTGCATATGGATAGATATGACGGGCAGCTGGAATTTTAACTGAACGATGTACCCGCAAGGGAATAAAAGCTGGTGCCCTTTAAGACGCTGTACGTCTGATGAAATCCTGTTTGGGATGAAACGCGTCACGTGCGTGTGACGTCCGATGTCCGGTGGGCGTGTTCTCTGTTCCCCGTGCCTCCGCAACCTTCCTCCTGGCCTCCGCTCTGCAAACTCGCTGTGAACGGCCTCTTTCCACTCTACGCCAAAACAAAGTATGTATGCAGCATAGGCTGGGATCATCAGCTCCCGCACCACGCAGACCTGTTTGAGGTACGTGAGGAATCGCGCGGTGAGCGGAAATCCGTCTGCCATAACTGCTCTATATGGCTATGAAGTAGCAACATCCTAGAGTCAATGCGGAAAGTCCGGTAGAGGTTTGACATATCTTTTGGGTGTCAGTAATGGTTGCGGATCTATACAGAGAGGCGTGCTGAATATGCACACGGGGTCAGAGTTGAAGAGAACCAAGTGAGCCTGATCTGGATATTGGTGGTCACCATTTTAATTCTAACTGAGCCTGAAGAAAAATACATGCATGCATGATGGATACCTGTTAATGCAGGGAGTGCACTCCTACATAGGGACATATGCTTGATGCTGGCCAGTTTGGAATTTGTTTTTAGGGGGGTATTTTTATAAATGTTTGTCTGTCTTTTTTTGCATCATGAATTACCAATAAATTAATTAATTATATATACATAGAAGTTAGCCCAGAGCTCCCTTTCTTTAACACTTTTGCAGAAACATTAGGTTGCTTAAAGGAGAACTGTAGTGAGAGGTATATGGAGGCTGCCATATTGATTTCCTTTTAAGCTATACCAGTTGCCTGGCAGCCCTGCTGATCTATTTGGCTGCAGTAGTGTGAATCACACCAGAAACAAGCATGCAGCTAATCTTGTCAGATCTTACAACAATGTCAAACACCAGATCTGCTGCATGCTTGTTCAGGGTCTAGGGCTAAAAGTATTGGAGGCAGAGGATCTGCAGGATAGCCAGGTAACTGGTATTGCTTAAAAGGAAATCAATATGGTAGCCTCCAAATACCTTTCACTACAGTTCTCCTTTAAAGGGAACCTTAACTGAGAGTGATATGGATGTTTCCTGTAAACAATACCAGTTGCCTGGCAGTCCAGCTGATCTTTGTGACTGCAATAGTGGCTGAATCACACCCTGAAACAAGCATGCAGCTAATCCAGTCTGACTTCAGTCAGAGCACCTGATCTGCATGCTTGTTCAGGGGCTGTGGCTAAAAGTATTAGAGACACAGGATCAGCAGGCGATTCAGGCAACTGGTATTATTTTAAAAGGAAAAATCCATATCCTTCTCCGTTTAGGTTCCCTTTAAGGATTTGTAGCATAAAAGCCAACTCACATTGGCTGGGATTTGAACCTGGGTCTCCCTGTGTGGTGGGCAAGCACACTAACCACTGTACCAACTGAAGCTGGCCTAGCAGACATGAATAGAAATAGGCTGATCTGAGGTGGTAACAAGTAACTAAATGAGCTGGAATATAACTAGCTATACCACGAGTCTGTGTTTACACTCAGACTGGCTGCCTGCTTGAGGTGATTCACTCCAGGCTGCATCAAATTTACAAGCTGCTGAGAGGGGCAGACCACTGTCTACAATTAGCATTATTAGTATCTTTATCAGTCAAGAGAAGCAAAGATAATAAACACACATTGCTAGAATCTTTAACCCCTTACCACCATATGAATAAGATTATTTCAGCAAGGTGATAATTAAACTATAAACTGAGGAGTTGATAGCAACTCCACTGTGCAGAGATATGGTCTAGCCCTCTGGCCCCACACTGACGCCAAAACTGACGGAGGATTTTACAGCTGAGAGGAACAGCTGTGTAAGGAATCAAATTGCTCCTAGTACTTGCCCTAATGTGTGCTACAACATACAGCATTTAAAAATAAATGTATACATCGATAGTATTCCTTTAAGCAATACCAGTTACCTGGCTATCCTGCAGATCCTCTGCCTCCAATACTTTTAGCCCTAGACCCTGAACAAGCATGCAGCAGATCTCGTGTTTGACATTTTTGTAAGATCTGACAAGATTAGCTGCATGCTTGTTTCTGGTGTGATTCACACTACTGCAGCCAAATAGATCAGCAGGGCTGCCAGGCAACTGGTATAGCTTAAAAGGAAATCAATATGGCAGCCTCCATATACCTCTCACTACAGTTCTCCTTTAAGCAACCTAATGTTTCTATTGCATTGAGCATAAATGGTAAATTTTAGGCCAGCTTGACTTACTACTGTAGTGGTACAGTGGTTAGGGTGACTTGCCCACCACACAGTGAGATCTGTGTTTAATTCCCAGCCATGGTATTATGTATACTGGTTTTTAAAATAGTATAATTCCCTGGCAGAAGAGACCCTCCTCCCCCTGAGGGAGGAGGGAGGAGGCCAATTAAAATCTCCCTAGCAGAGTGTGTAGCAGCTGTCCCATAACTAATTAGTGTAGGCAGACAACTGAGTCAAATGGTATAAGGACCTAGCTTGGAGGTGGGCGGGTCCTCCAGCAGTGATGTGTATTTCACTCAATCAGGTGTGCCTCCAGGTATTAGACCTCTTGAAACATTTTTTCTAGCTGGTAGAATTTTTTCAAATTTTCAAAGTTCGCCTCCCCATTGAAGTCTATTGCGGTTCGCGAACTTTTTCACGAACCAAAAATCGGAGGTTCGCGACATCTCTACAGGTCAGCAGGGGATGCTTGTCTGGCAGCAGGCTGTGGTCCAGGATTGGGTGATATATCACCAGCTGCAAGTAAGAGTAGGAGGGAGAGGGTAAGCAAATGTGAATGGGATTTAAATGTTTGTGAGGTTTTTGAGCTGCTGGAGGGAGAGAGAGGTTTCAGGAGAGTAAGATGAGGAAAGCAGAGCAGGTGAAATTAATATGGAGTGTGATACACTGGGAGGATGCATATTGCAATGCAACTTGTAGATATTTGCAGACAGGCGGAACATAAGAAAAAGTGCAGTAAACATAGTAATGGTCTCTGATTATAACCAGGAAGTTTCCAACCACTAAACAGTTTATATGAGTATGCAGTTAGTGCAAGCAAACCTGTGTAAATAAAGAAGCATGAGGTAAATTATCAAATGTTCGATAAAGTGTTTGATCAAGGTTAGTGAATTGAGTCCATTGTATTTATTCTTAAAAGCGCTGGGGAAATCACTATACAAAATAAGATTTTATTCAAAATAAGATTTTACTCATGAGGTAAATTATCAAACGTTCGATAAAGTGTTTGATAAAGCTTAGTGAATTGAGGCCATTGTATTTATTCTTTTCCGGGTCAAAGAGTTCACTTCCTGACTTGCGTCAGGAAGTGAAAAAACGAATCACTCTGCAAAAGCGCTTCATACAAAATCACAAAAAATAAATAAATAAATAATTTATTTAATGTCCTAACTAGAGGCGATGTGCCTGGATATATGTATGTTTATTCATACAAAATCACAGCGTGCAGCTGTGTAACGCCACCTTATACCGCCGTTCAGTTCCCCACAAGGTCCGCGTGTCCTGTTTCCACCCGCTGTGACGTCGGATTCTGGCCTGTCCTGGCCATTAGTTGGGGCGATCCCGTTCTGGCGATCCCGTTCTGGCTACAGGTGAGCCGCATATTTCTGTTGCTTCCTACACCATTATACTTGTTCCCCATCAGGCCCGCTTGTTCACAGCGGAAGGGGATTGCCTGATAATGTAACATAGCCTATGATTGGTGTGTTCAAAACATGGTGTACTATAAAAACTGCCTTGCATCATTGTGTCATTAGACTGTCATCCTACCTTATAATTGGCAAGTGTCCCAGCATCCCATGTCTGCGTCCCATGCTGCGATGTATGTGCGCCGATAGAGAAACCAGTGCGGGCAGGGGGGAGGAAGGGCGCCACCACAGCCTAGCGCCCGTTTTTAAACGGGCCTTAGGACTAGTAGCTTGATATTGGAGCATGTGGTCTGCTTCGAAGCGTCGCCTGTTTATTATGACAATCTGTAAATAAATTAACTAAAATAGCTTTTGGATGGTGCCGGCTTCATATTCTCATGGTTTGCAGCTCTGCAATGCACCACCTATACGATGTTCATGGTGGCCGGTGTGTTGGGGTATAGCGACGTGAGGTATCGTAGCGCACTACACAAAACGCATGTGTTAGCAGTAAGGCTGTGTTCCCACTTCAACTGAGCACAGACATTTTTGGTCCGATGTACGTTCATTTCTTTTTTTCCAACTTAAAATTTTTATTGAAAATTTTCTTGTACAGAAAAGAAACATATAAAACGTTGGTGGGTAAATACAACAAGTACTTTCGGAAGCAATTACAGTAATACATATGATTGTATATATGGTTACAATTCCATAAAACGTATTATGGCCAACTTTACACGTAGAGGTATTGAGATGTAGTGGGGTATAAGACTCATGCTTATCTTATAATTGTTTTGTGAGAGAAGGGGTATGGCCATAGTTTGCTGTGGCTACCGTATAAGTACATGTGTTTAAATATTGAACTTGAAACTCAAAACATTAACTGAGAACAGGTAACATGTAACGTGGGCTACTTACATTGTTCTGGTGTACTGCTAAAATTTACTATTCATAGATACCTCTGAGCCTGTGTTAGATGTACGTTCATTTCAAAACAGCTCCTATATCACACTTGTCAGCCCTCAACGGATCCATTGGATCTGTTGCAGTAAGCGGGCCGCTCCTCTGTGCAGCCCGCGATAATCCCGAAAGAGCAGATGCGTTCCATGTATAGGCTATGGGAGTAATTCATCTGCCCAGGGCTCCAGCCGGATGACAGCGGACCATAGGAGTCGACACTACACTGTCCCCTTCTGCTGGCCACACATGATCCAGCGTAAGTGGAAACCGAGCCTAAGGTCTCATTTCCATATAGCGCGCTTCTGGAAACACGATTGCAGGGAGAGCAGACAGTGCATAGACTGCACTGTCTGCTGTTTCCAATTATGCGCTGCAATTCCCTTTTGAATCACAGCGCATGGTTGCCTGCATTTCGGGGTGATTGCCCTTACAATCTCATTCAGTTTAATGAATGGGATTGCAAGCTCCACCCCTGGGAGTGATGCTCAACGTTACATGGAAATGAGCCCTAAGGCAGGGGTCACACTTGTATGTTTTCATACATGTTTTCTGCACAGAAACCTTATTTAAACTGAGAACTCGTGTTAATCAATGGGCTAGTTCACCCTTGATTGCATTTTTCACACAAAGAAAAAAACTGACATCCTGCAGGATAATTCTGCCCATTTTGTCAGTTTTCTCTATCGATTTCATTAGCTGCTGTGAAAAAAGGCACACCTTTTACTGCATACAAACGCAGAAAAAAAAAAACGTGCTCAGAAAACTGAAAGACGGGTGTGACCACTGGAAGCATCATTTTCATTGACTATGCTTCACTGTATGTGACACAACATGCAGATAACTTGCGGCACTGCATTTCTGTTGCATTCCTACTGTTACTAGGAAACAATGACCTCTGTGAACATAGCCGTGTCTTCTTTTATGTACAGCCCTCTTTAGTTTATTACATCCCTCTTCTTTGCGCAGAAGCCCCCCCCCCCCCCCCCCCCCCCCCCATTCCATTTTTCTAATGAATTTGGAACAGACATGGGTTGAATTACAGAAAATGTACTTTTTTTAATAAATTCCTCCAGGTCCTTGGAAATGGAGGTGTGGTGTGGAGGTGTCTTATTTGCCTAAACAGTTTTGCACTGAATCTATTCCTTTTCACATTTCAAAAAGCTGGGAGGCATGCCCTCTCTCATGTGCAGCGGACTACTGTTCCTTGCACAACACTCAGCTTTATTTCTTGTGCAGCCCCCATAAACAGCAGCTTTTTCCAACTCCATGTGCTTTTACCATGTATGCAGCCCATCCCCACTCCATGTGCTACCCCCACATACAGAGGCCCCTCCCAGCTCCATGTGCTTCACTCATGTATACAGCTCCTCCCCTCTCCATATACTGCCCCCGCATACAGAAGCCCCTCCTAACTCCATGTGCTTTGAGCATGTACGCAGCACCTCCCCAGTGCATGTACTGCCCCCACTTACAGAAGCCCCTTCCCACTCCATGTGCTTCCCTCATGTACAGCAGCCTCTCCCTACTCCATGTGCTTCCCTCATGTACAGCAGCCTCTCCCCACTCCATGTGCTTCCCTCATGTACAGCAGCCTCTCCCCACTCCATGTGCTTCCCTCATGTACAGCAGCCTCTCACCACTCCATGTGCTTCCCTCACAGCAGCATCTCCTCACTCTTTGTGTTTTCCCATGTACAGAAATCTCTTATTTACACACCTGCTGCATTTGACTGGTCCATTTCCAAGAAGCATACAATTAGCATTAAATCTGAATTAACTCAGAGGCGCATGCGCGGCGCGACTGAGATGGCCGCTTGAGAGAGGAGCTCCTGCCCGCACCACCGCACCCTGAGCCGCCATACGCTATACCTCCGCACCTGACACACGGCTCCTACCGGGTCTTCTTCCTCAGTCCCCCCCGCAGCAGATGCCGCCCAAAGCGCAGCTCAAAACCGCCACACAAAGAGGTACGATGGACCGGTTTGTCTCCCACGCTGGCTCTCAAGATGGCGCCGACAGCCTAGGCCACGCTGAGTCTCCTCCTACTTCACAGGCCAGTATGCCCGGCGATTCTACCCCGATCACAGCCTCAGTGCTGGAGGCCACCTTAGAGAAGCACTACCGCTCCATGCATGAGTCCCTGCAGCAGCTAATGATATCAGCGCTGCAGGACCTAAAGGCAGAACTGACAGGGCTGGGCAATCGAACAAACACTTTAGAAGGGAAAGTGGACACTATACTATTGAAACAAGCTGAGCTAGAGGAGGAACAGCAGGTTATGCTCTCAGACCTTAGCTCACTCCGCACAGCCCAGGAAGATACTGAAAACAGAGAGAGACGGCAAAATCTTAGAATTAAAGGGGTCTCAATGTCAGTCAAACCTGATCAAATTGTCTCACACCTCACTGAATTCTTCAAATCTGTTGCCCCAGACGTTCCTGATGAGCTATGGAGATTAGACAGGGCTCACAGATCCTTGGGCGAACGCTCACCCTCTGCACAGAGACCGAAAGATATTATCACCAGACTCCATTACTATGAAGCCAAAGAGGCTGTTCTGCAAGCCCTGCGAAAATCCCCCTCAATCACCTTCAAAGGGGATGAGCTGCATGTTTACAATGACTTATCCTTAATAACATTGGCAAAGAGAAGAGCTTTCAAACCTGTTACACAGCTTCTCAGAGACTCCCACATCCTATATAAGTGGGGATTCCCCTTCCGCCTTATCGTAATCAGGAACGGAATGACTTTTTCTCTCTCAGACATTGATAATGCTCCTCTCTTTCTCAGACAAATGGGCCTTAAGATGCCCCCACCTCTACCTAACTCAAACCTCCGCTCACCTACCACTTCCTCCCCGCCGAGGAAAATGCGCCATATATCAGAGGGACTCAAAGCCCCAATTAGAAGTCTCACATTCCCACAAGGTCTGGAGGACATGGAAGCTCTCCCCACCTGAAAAATATTCAGAATCCCTAACCGCGGCATGAGCCTTAACATATTTGACAATACTACCTATTTACCTATAATACTTATCATTGTTTTTCACTTAGCTGTTCTTAGTTAAAATAAGCCTTAAGGGATTTCACTCTACTACAACAACCCCTATCCCTCTAGAGGACGTAAAACGATAGCATATTGTATGGTATATTCAAACTGGATGTTTGTCTTCTCCTATGCTTGAGGATCCCGGGTGATCTTTTATTTTCACTATGCTGGTCTTGGGCTCCCGAGCGTCCATCCTGGTGCTCCAACATTCGCCTCCGGAGACTCGTCCCTGGGTTGTCCTGGCCCCCCAAGTGTCTGGACTCCCCTGGGATGACCTCACTTCGACAACTACTTTTGGTTGTCACTATATGTGGCCTCATTGTACACAGAGGCTTTTGTTTTTGTTTTTCAGAACTCACTGTATGGTTGTTATTGTCACAGACCGCGAGCCGGTCTGCGGGTGGGGTAAATCGATCAGCGTCAGAAATCCTCTTACACGGTCATTTGTTCATCACGAAGGGTAACCCACATTCGCAATTTGATGAACTGACTCGCGAAGGGAGCGTTCTGATACCAACCGAATCACTCCACACACATATACAATTCAAAGATCTGCCACCAAGCGAGTTACACAGCCCGCTACTGTAATTTTACTAGGACTTCGAGAACACTTTAGTAACCCCTAGCAGTATGCAAGAATCTGGGCCAGATCGTTATGTCTGGGCCGGGTTCTCGCATACGGGTTATAAATGTATACTTCTATTAAACACAGGGTAGCGAGTTCAGGAGAATAGGTACGATTGTGTATGTTCAGCAACAGGTCATAACCGCTAAACGATTTTTAAACGTTTAATAACACAAATGCATTACATACAGTTATATACACCTATTAACATATAAAACACAGAGCTTAAAAATAAAAGGAATAAAACAGAAAGTTCTTACTTCGTTAGCTGAGCAGTCCATTTGAATCATGAAGAAAATAGTCCAGTTTAAACGTAGGCATTCAGCTTAAAAGTCCTTTGTACACAACATGCGCCCGGTTCTTCCGTGAGCACATGTCTGGACTTCCCTAGTCGATGTAAATTGAAGAACTGGGTGGAGTTCCTTGCAAACGCTTTTTACTGACCAGAGTTTTGGGGCGGTCACTACCTGGAAAGTAGGTGTGTTGGAGGCAGGGTTACCTCCTGGCAAGTCAGGTTACCACCCACCGACTTGGAGCAAGGAATGTACCAATTATTAATAATTTGTGTAATTCCGCCCCAGATGGGTGCATCGCAGATCCGAGACCATATTCATAAGCAGCATGCGACTCTGTATTAAATGAGACTATACACGCCTAGTCTAACGAATTTGCTCTACGCATGCCGGATAAAGCGGTTTCTCAATTGATTCCTGATAGCTAGAGAAGGATAATTCATGTGAATTATAGACCTGTTTCCTAGGTATCAGGAAATGTAATTTTGGTCTTGCTGTGACAAACCTATTTTGAATTATTAATAAGTTAACGTTCCCTTTGTGTGAAGCTATACGCTTGGAGGGAAATTTTGAATCTCAACCAGTTTGAGCTGGTTTTCCTTTTGGGGAAAGATGAGCTATGTACCAAATGGCTTCTCGGCAGGGGAGCTAGCCAAGTGTGAATTCTGTCCTGACCTGAACAGGATGTGGGGGGAGGTTACTGTACTCAGTAAGAGAGAGGAAAATTGACATCTATTGTGCATTTACCCAAGACTGACAGGAACTGTGCACGATTATGCGAAAGTCGATGGCGCTAGCGCACGGCTTTTCCGTAATGTTCGTCACATCTCCCTCCTACCAGCCGGACGCACAGAGTGGGTCTGCATGACCCGCTCTACGCGGCGCTTAGCTACTGACCGGGTTCTCGACTTCTTATCTGACTGCCCGTTAGACAACTCACCAGAAGCGTAAGGCCTCATGGTCCGGTGTGTCCCAGTGTCCGCTTTGCGGACGGTGCGATGCACACCAACAGGCTTACCGCTAAAGGCCTGGCTGGGTTTGCGTAGCGCTTCCTGTAAGGGAGAGAGTCGCTGGCTGACATCCGGGTCACTTCCTGACTCTCGGGTGTCAGCCTGCGAATCTGGAAGCAGCGTGGCATACCCCTGCTCTAACTGACTACACCTTGGCACAACATTTTGGTCAGCACAACCTAGGTGGACATTAGAGTACATTTTAAAAAACGAATTAGCCTTTACCTGGGTGGCGAGGCTTGCCCCTTCTCCAGGAAGGATAGAGGGTGGACCTGTGGGCAGTTTTGCACTGGGTTGCTTCTGCAAGGGGAAGACCTGCAAGGGTGAGACAGGGAAGGAACGGCCTGTCTCCACCAGCTGTTTGTTAACAGCAGACAATGGTGGAGCACTCTGGCTGTCATAGCAGGAGGGGAGGTCTAGGCCCCCAGCTGCCTGCTCTGACACCTGGCCTGCTTCCACTGCCCTGGACGGATATGACCCAGGCAAAACAAGACTGTTACCTCTTAGATTAGAGACTGTCACATTTAAACATACATCATTTTTAGCACTGTGAGATTCAGCATGAAAGCTATTAGCAACATCTGGTACAACATTAACATCACAGTTACGTTCATTTTTCACATGTACACAGGTATCTGGAACAACAGTGACAGGTTTAGAGTCAGACAAACCGTGACTAGACAGCTGTCCATTAGAAACAGGTACCGCTTCCTTCCCTCCTTCCCTAGGAGGGCTAGGTACCATTACCCTGGCTGCCTCCCTCTGTCCCACCCCAAGCTTGTACAGTACCTGAGTGGGTCCAGACTGGCAATCCGGGGTGTTGATCACAGGTTCATAAAAGGATCGTAGGGTGCCAAGATCGGTGCCCAACAGCACAGGCACTGGGATGTCATCTGTCACCCCCACAACTTTTGACTGGCGGCCCCTTCCCCAATCGAGAACAACACGAGCTTTGGCGATGCGTGCGTGTGTGCCACCAACTCCCAAAAGTGTGACACGCTCATTAGGCAGGAAATTCTCCCTGGCTACAAGATGAGAGCGAACCAAGGTAAGCTCTGCGCCTGTGTCGCGGAAACCAACAGCGATCTGGTCGTTAACTTCCACGACTTGATGATTTCCGGAAAGTCGAGGATTTGCTGCTCCCATGACGAGGTAGGCGTGTGCAGTAGAGGATGCGCTAGCCACTTCTGCGCTAGGCTCTGGAGACGGCGTCCTCACCTCGGGGCAGGCAGACTTGAGGTGTCCTCGCTGTCCACAGTGGTAACACTTCGGAACATATGTGGCATCAGGCGGATGAGTTGCAGGTGCAGCATCCGGCCTCTGTGGCTGTGGGACCCGATTCCCACGGTTAGCAGGGGGAGGAGAGCTGGGTTGCATAGGTCTCCCCCCTTTCCAGCTCTGGGCTGGAGGTTTGCGGCTGTCCGGCACACGGGTGGCCACAAAAGTGTCTGCAAGTTCTGCGGCAGTTTTGGCGGAGTCCGGCTTCCGCTCCAAGACAAACTGCCGGACATCTGGAGTGCAGCAGTTCAGCAACTGCTCCTGTACGATGAGGTCCTCCAGACCTTGGTGAGAGTCTTTTTTGAGGCCCCGCGACCACTGCCTGAACACAGTCAGCAGGCGACTCTCCAGGTCGGTGTAAGAGTCAGTGTGGCCTTTCTGCAGGGAGCGAAACTTTTTGCGATAGACCTCTGGGGTCAGCTGGTATTTGGCGATAATTGCAGCTTTTATCGCCTCATAGTCATTGTCCTTGTCAGTGGGTAAGTCCACAAACGCCTCAAGCGCTTTGTCCCGCAAGTTGGGTGTCAGATATCTCGCCCACTGCTCCTGGGGCAGATGATGCTGACGACAAGTCTTTTCAAAGGAGTGTAAATAAGTGTCCGGGTCGGTTCCCTTCTCCATTTCTGGGAATTTAAACTTTGGAGTCCCAAACAGGCCTGCTGTGGGCCGGAGTTCCGGAGCACTTTGTGAGGAATTTTGGCCTTGCGCTCGCAGTTTGGCCATTTCAAGGTCATGTCTGCGTGCGGCTTCTCTCTCCTCTCTTTCCGCTACTTGCTCAGCTCGCCACCGGCGTTCTGAAGATTCCCGTTCAGCCTGGCGTTCTAAACGGTCAGCGTCTCGTTCTGCTCTGTCAGCGTTTTCTCTGACAATCTGCATGTACAGCTCAGGATTTGTCTCCAACAGCCTTTGTAATCCAGGTTGCATTCCAGCATCAGGAACACAGAACAGGTTGGCATGGGCGGGCTCCTGCCGGCCACCATGCTCCTCAGCAGTTACAGCGACCGGTTCAGACGCAGTCCCGTTTTCCTCTGGGTCTGGAAGTGGGTTGCTTTGCTCCAACCGCTCACTTTCCTCTGCCCCAGTTACAGCACCGTCTGAACCAGGAGTGTGCTCTCCCAGCATCTGCTCTGGCTGGGTATTCAGTCGCAACAAGTCCTCAATCAATTGCGATTTCTTTTTTCTATAAGTCACAATGCCTTTTTCCTCACACAAGTTTACTAGGTCTGCCACTGACATTTTCTTGTATCTTGCTGCAGCCATTTTTGCCAAATAAAAGATAGGATAGGAAAAGAGATTGGGGGGGAACTCTGTGCTACACGTTTAGTCTATATAAATGGTAATGCACCGGTTATCGACCACAGATTTTTGATCTGTTCTGGCAGGTTAATCAAATAACGTTGCCGTTGATGTTCTGAACATACACAAATCCCAAAAAGCTGCCAAACAAATGTCACAGACCGCGAGCCGGTCTGCGGGTGGGGTAAATCGATCAGCGTCAGAAATCCTCTTACACGGTCATTTGTTCATCACGAAGGGTAACCCACATTCGCAATTTGATGAACTGACTCGCGAAGGGAGCGTTCTGATACCAACCGAATCACTCCACACACATATACAATTCAAAGATCTGCCACCAAGCGAGTTACACAGCCCGCTACTGTAATTTTACTAGGACTTCGAGAACACTTTAGTAACCCCTAGCAGTATGCAAGAATCTGGGCCAGATCGTTATGTCTGGGCCGGGTTCTCGCATACGGGTTATAAATGTATACTTCTATTAAACACAGGGTAGCGAGTTCAGGAGAATAGGTACGATTGTGTATGTTCAGCAACAGGTCATAACCGCTAAACGATTTTTAAACGTTTAATAACACAAATGCATTACATACAGTTATATACACCTATTAACATATAAAACACAGAGCTTAAAAATAAAAGGAATAAAACAGAAAGTTCTTACTTCGTTAGCTGAGCAGTCCATTTGAATCATGAAGAAAATAGTCCAGTTTAAACGTAGGCATTCAGCTTAAAAGTCCTTTGTACACAACATGCGCCCGGTTCTTCCGTGAGCACATGTCTGGACTTCCCTAGTCGATGTAAATTGAAGAACTGGGTGGAGTTCCTTGCAAACGCTTTTTACTGACCAGAGTTTTGGGGCGGTCACTACCTGGAAAGTAGGTGTGTTGGAGGCAGGGTTACCTCCTGGCAAGTCAGGTTACCACCCACCGACTTGGAGCAAGGAATGTACCAATTATTAATAATTTGTGTAATTCCGCCCCAGATGGGTGCATCGCAGATCCGAGACCATATTCATAAGCAGCATGCGACTCTGTATTAAATGAGACTATACACGCCTAGTCTAACGAATTTGCTCTACGCATGCCGGATAAAGCGGTTTCTCAATTGATTCCTGATAGCTAGAGAAGGATAATTCATGTGAATTATAGACCTGTTTCCTAGGTATCAGGAAATGTAATTTTGGTCTTGCTGTGACAAACCTATTTTGAATTATTAATAAGTTAACGTTCCCTTTGTGTGAAGCTATACGCTTGGAGGGAAATTTTGAATCTCAACCAGTTTGAGCTGGTTTTCCTTTTGGGGGAAAGATGAGCTATGTACCAAATGGCTTCTCGGCAGGGGAGCTAGCCAAGTGTGAATTCTGTCCTGACCTGAACAGGATGTGGGGGGAGGTTACTGTACTCAGTAAGAGAGAGGAAAATTGACATCTATTGTGCATTTACCCAAGACTGACAGGAACTGTGCACGATTATGCGAAAGTCGATGGCGCTAGCGCACGGCTTTTCCGTAATGTTCGTCACAGTTATCATATTGGTTAAAGTTTTACCTTGTTATGTCTTTTTATGCTTTGTATCCTCCCCATTCCTTCCCTTCCCCCCTCCTTAGGGTGCAGTGTTCGGTGCCTCTCCTAACACGTAGCTATTTCACCTCCATAGATTATGGTTAAACTTCTGACATTAAACGTAAAGGGTCTAAATTTACCCCAGAAAAGAGTCTCACTCCTCCGAGATCTCAAAAGAATGGACATAGACATAGCTATGCTTCAAGAGACTCGTCTATGTACTCATGACTCAGTGCGACTAGGAGATAGACTCTATTCAGGGACATACTTAGCCTTGGGACCAAATACTCGGGCGGGGGTTGCAATTTTAATCAAAAACACTCTCCCCCTGCAGATAAACAAAACCATACAGGACCCCAAAGGACACTACTTAATCCTAACAGGTATGTTAGCCGGTAAACCTATCACTTTAGCCAATATCTATGTCCCCAACTCCCAACAGGTTTCTTTTCTCTCCTCTTTCCTAATAAAACTTCACAAAATCTCCTCAGGTACTCTCCTCCTTGGAGGCGACTTTAACTTAGCATTCTCATCTACCATGGATCGTAGCTCTCCTGCATCGCCATCCTCAGCTTCCACACATGATCGTAACTCTCGTAAATTCAGAATCTTAATGAGAAAGTATAGGCTCCTTGATATCTGGAGAATCAACAACCCAACTTCAACAGAATATACTTTTTATTCACCCCCTCACGCTTCCCACTCAAGGCTAGACTATTTTTTCTCTAATGCTGCACTAATCCCTTTAATTAAAGCTTCAGATATCCACCCGGTAGCCTGGTCTGACCACCATAGCGTCACTTTAGAGATAGATTGGCTTTATAAACCACACAAACCCTTATATTGGAGATTGAATGAGACGCTACTCCAAGATAAAAACCTCGTCTCTGAATTTACTAAAGAACTACAATCATTTTTCCAGACAAACACTGATTCGGTCTAATCCTATGGCATCCTTTGGGAATCTCACAAGGCCTTCATTAGAGGCCTTTTCATAGCAGAAGGGTCCAGAAGGAAAAAACTGTCTTCCCAAAAATTACTATCCCTCCACACAGCTTTATCTAAAGCCCAAAACATATATAAACTAGACCCAACTCAACATCATTTCACTCAGCTCCAACAGCTGAAACAAAATATACGTTCCCTACAATCCACCCAGATTGAAAAAAGCCTACGCTGGACTAAACAGCTTTTCTATGAAAGAGGAAACAAACCTCACACAATCTTAGCTAGAAAATTGAACCCCAAAAACTCCCAACAATTCATATATGCTATGAAAGACCCAGATGGACATACACACTACAACCCCCAAAAGATCGCTCAAATTTTCACAAACTACTATGAACAGCTTTACAACTTACCTGATCACGATAAAGACCCTACCTTCCTATCAGCAGTTGACACTTTCTTGGCACCCTTAAATTTGCCCCAACTCACAGATCCTCAGCGCGTCACACTTAACTCCCCCATAACCGTAACAGAACTAGCCGAGGTCCTAAAATCACTTCCTTCGTCAAAATCTCCTGGGCCAGATGGATTGCCCTACACCTATTATAAAAAGTTCCAACATATCTTACTCCCCCATCTAGCGACCCTGGCCTCTAAGATAATGGATGGACATACCCCTCCGCATACCATGCTAGCTTCCCTTCTCACAGTAATCCCTAAAGAAGGAAAAGATCCCCAACTACCCCAAAGCTATAGGCCAATCTCTCTATTAAACTCTGATCTGAAAATAATAACCAAAACCCTTGCCAACCGCCTAAACCCCATTCTTACATCCCTAATAAATAACGACCAAGTAGGCTTCATAATGGGACGCCAAGCAGGAGATAATACCAGGAAGGCGATAGACCTCATATCACTTATGAACAGAGAGGGTAAACCTTCTCTTCTCCTAAGTTTAGACGCCGAAAAGGCCTTCGATCGATTATCCTGGCCCTTTCTCTTCAAAGTCCTTCAACATCAAGGCTTCACCGGCCCTTTTGTAACCCTCCTTAAATTTCTCTACTCTTCACCTACTTCCACAGTTAAGCTTCCCTCGGCTCCTTCCCTCCCCTTTAACATCAACAATGGCACTAGACAGGGCTGCCCACTGTCCCCCCTGCTTTTTGCCATTAGTATTGAGCCCTTGGCTAGCGCAATAAGACTCAACAAGGATATCTTAGGTATAAAACACAGAGGTCATGAGCACAAACTTTCACTTTTCGCTGATGACATTCTGCTCACCCTCACTAGCCCCCTCACTTCTCTCCCTGCTCTCCACTTAACAATATCATCTTATGAAACCATTTCAGGATTTAAACTAAATAGGGATAAGACTGAAGCCCTACCGATCAAAATTCCTTCAAACATGCTACTCGCTCTAAAATCCCACTTTACTTATAATTGGAGAACCCAAACCTTAAAATACCTAGGGATCAATCTAACCACTTCATACTCCTCCATTTACAAACACAACTTCCCTTCTCTTATTCAGAAAATTCTCCAGGATCTCCACAAATGGACAGCTTATAAAATTTCGTGGATCGGGAGAATATACTCATTAAAGATGAACATATTGCCTCGCCTACTATACCTATTTGAGACTCTTCCGGTCCAAGTCCCTTCAGCACAGCTGTCCAAGCTACAATCCGCATTTTTAAAGTTTATCTGGAACCACAAACGTCCAAGAGTCTCTAAGACTGTTCTTCTCTCCTCTAGAGAACAAGGAGGGCTGGGCCTACCACATTTAAAACACTATTATCAAGCAACACATTTAAGACAGCTGACGGAATGGTCGGACCTAAGAGTTTTCTCCAAATGGGCTATAATAGAGGCTATGGAGGTTTCCCCCCTATCCTTAGCTTCCTTTGTATGGACCACGAACCCCCCTAAGCTAACACATAAGAATTTACTCCCCACTATACCTTTTACTCTCAACATCTGGAAAACCACAGCACGGAAAGCAGGCCTAATGTCAAACCCATCTCCATTATATCCTTTATTAGGGAACCCCTTATTCCCCCCAAGCACTATACCTACTTTCATAGCCAAATGGTACTGCCTAGGTTACTTTAACCTAAAAAACTGGACAGACTTTGCCACTGGTAAACTTATCACACTATCCACATTAAGAGAAAAAATACCCCTCTCCCCTTCAGGAGTCATGGAAGCAAACCAAATATCTCATTTCCTCAATTGTCACACCAAGGGAGCAACTTCACTAACCTCCCTTACCGCCTTCGAAAGAATCTGCCTTCATAAGGGACACCAAAAAGGCTTAATTTCCCAGATATATTCTCTTCTACAATCAAACTCAGGCACTCTAGAGGCCTCCCACCTCTATATGAAGAAATGGGAAAAAGCTCTCTCAATTAACATAAGCAGCTCTGATTGGGAAGATATCTGGGAAAATGCTAAACACTCATCCATTTGCACACAAATCAAAGAAAATATATACAAACTCCTATTTAGATGGTACTTGACCCCTGAAGTCCTTGCAAATATCTATCCCAATACACCTGACACCTGCTGGAGAGGATGCCCCCACAAAGGTACTATCGAACATATTTTCTGGTCCTGTCCAGAAATTACCCCTCTCTGGGAAGAGGTCCGCCATCTGATATTATCTGTCACAGATATACCTATCCCACTGGACCCAGTCACCTTACTTTTAGGTAAACCTATCTCCGGAGTCACCAAGTTCCCTATGCGTCTAATCACCCATATCCTAACTGCGACAAGGCTTCCAATAGCTTCAGCCTGGAAGAACATAGCCCCCCCTACCATTTCAGACATTAAAATTAAAATTAACTGGATGAAAACAATGGAACAAATGACAGCCGTATTGAGGGATACTGAAACCCAATACCATAAAATTTGGGGACCATGGTCCCTATTTTCACCAGACTACATGCCTCCTTGAACTGGCAGGGCACTATACAATTAACCAAATAAAACCCCAATTATGGGATTTCCTGCTTCAACACCCCAGGAAACATAAGCCCCCCCCCCCTTCTCTAAACCCACCTCTCCTACCCACCACCCCCTTACCACCAGAGTTCTAGACCCCTTGCGTCTTCACAGACTTTCTACCTAGATTTCTACCCATTGGGCTGAGGTTATCGAACACTGTACCCTAACAGATCCCACCCCCCTCCCCCCCTCTCGTCCCACTCCTCCCCTTCCCCTCTCCCCCTGACACACCTACACCCCACTCTTCTATGTGTTAGCTCTATTCCCTTTAGTTCCACTCTAGGGTATATACTAAAGTTTTGTTTCTACGATTCTAAGCTCGCATTTCCTATGCTCTCAACACAGATATGGGACATTTTCTATATGATGCACCTGCATATCCGTCTCAAAGGACAACAGCAATGACTTATTATTCGGTCTTTCTTCCTTATTTTTCTCTCCCTTTCTCAAGCAAAGCTTGGGATTCATACGGATGTTTGACTCTTCCTTTTTTCTGTCTAGCTTGAAACATGTTAGTGTCTGGAAAACCCAGACAGAAGAAATTGTCATCTGATACATCTCTATATGCCATCGCTGTATCCCATATAGTCATTATCTGTATAGCATGTTCTATTCGCTCATATACCTTTCAATAAAAACAGAGTTACAAAAAAAAAATCTGAATTAACTCAGTATTATTTGCAACTCACTGACCAACCCAGCGGCTCGATGCCGGCGCATCCCCGCTTGCTCCCGCGGCTGCCCGGATCGATTCCCGCTCGTCCCCGCGGGCACTTCCTTTTCAGCGTTTTGTTTTTTCTTTTGTCCTGCCCACCGGTATCGAGCGCGGAAACGATCCGGCGGGGTATCGGACAGGTCGGAAATTATCAATTGAGCCATCAGCGGCTCGATTGATCATTTCAAACGAACCGTGTATTCCCAGCATAAGGGTGTCCTGGAGTGCAACCTTGTGGGCAGCAAAGTCCATTGACCCCTGCAGATTGCTCTGGAGAAAACCTGTGGTCACAGGTGACCACACACCATACAATTTTTTAAATATCTGTTCAATTTAGGAATTGCAATCAATTTTTCTGACTGATTGTAACATTTCAAAAATATGACCAATGTACCACACACGTATGTTCAATTTTTCCCCAGTTATGATAAAAATGATTGGAAACTCTGACAAAATTGCTAGGTTGTGTATATTAATAAATTCACAACCTAACACACACCATACAATCTTTAGAAAGATTGAAGAAAAATATCTGGCATTCCGGATCGATAAAAATCGAAGAAAACGGGAAGTCAGATCGGATTTTTCAGTCGAATGAAAAAAAAAGCTGTCGATTTTTTCGGGAGATCCAATCGTTTTTATCGAATTACTGTAAAATCGGATAATTTTATTGTATCGTGTGTGGCCACCTTTAGACGCTGCACTCTGGGAAGCCCTCACCTCATTGGGAAGGTCAACAAGACACAACCATAACAGGAGTACTGTCCTGTGTCAACTCCATGGGCTTCCCCTTAGGTAAGAAACCCCTCATGTATTAGCAGCCACCCCCACCAATTTTCCAAATGCAGCATGTTCTTCCATGTGTATTGGACCTATCTTCCATGCATAGCAACACCCTTTTGTGTAAACAGCCACCCCCACTCCATGTGCTGCCCTGAATAAGGAAATCCCTGATGCAGGGAAGCTTCTTGACTAAATAGCTCTCAGGGTAAATGTGTAACTTCTTCTATCCTTTTGTAGACAACAGCCCCAATTTGGTGCTAGTCTACTTTAGGGGACCCAGCAGGAAACCTCATAGGGAACAGTTCTCCAACCACAGCACTCTCAATAGCACAAAGCATTGTGATTGGCCAAATGGTGTGGGTGTAACTTATAACAACCTACTGAAAACCTAGCAGTTTGAAAGGCAGAGGTCCACCCAATCACGTTAGCAGAACTTCCTATTAGGTTTTCTGCTGGCCCCCCTAAAGTAGACTAGCCTCCCCAATTCTGTTTGTGCAAGTATGCAGCAATCCCCCCCCCCCCCCCTTGTTGCCGCTTTTCCATGTACAGCTTTTCTATTCCATTTGCAACCCTTCTTTTCCAAGTGCAGCTCCTCTTTGGAAGCATGCAACCTGGGAGGGTGGCCTATGTCGCATTTGAAGAAATCCTACCCTGGTTTTTGCGACACTAAAACATGTAGACTTTAGTGTGACTTTCAGAAACTGACATTAAGGCTAATTTCACACGGGAGCGTTACATTGTGTAGTATGTAAGGCCACCAAAAATTAAATTTGCAATGGCATGCAATGTAACACAAACGATTCTGGCAACACACTGCATTGCAACATCGGATCGGTTGCATCGCACCTGGTGAGTTGTGAACTGTTCATAGACTTTGAATGGCACCGTGTTACGGTGTCTGTTACAATGTAATGTGTCAGTGTGAAAGTACACTAATGTGTACTGTGATGTGTACTGTGATGACTGCAGAAGATAGGACGCCTAAATAAAGAAGAACATAATAGCTCACTGGCTGCTTGAAGTGATCATAAGGGAAATCGCTGGAAATAGCAGTACATCAGTATAGAGTAAACCGTTTACAGATGACAAATCATGCCGATTAAAATGAAATAAACCAGGCTTCTTTCAACTAAAAATAGGCATTCAACAACCTTTCACAGATGGATGTCTCACTGAGATCAATAAACGATGAAACCATCCTTAAATGAGTTGCATTCTGTTGGAAGCCTGCTTCCAGTCTCCTTCCCAAGCAGAAAATACAAAAGGAAAAAACACAGAATCCAGACTCCTCACCTCAAACTAGGACATTTAAATATGTAATAATAATAATGGCAGTATGTGTATAGCGCCTTTTTCCTGTCGGACTCAAAGCGCTTGCGAGGCAGCCACTAGAGCGCACTCAGTAGGCAGTAGCAGTGTTAGGGAGTCTTGCCCAATGAACTCCTTACTGAATTACTGGCTTACTGAACAGGCAGAGCCGAGATTCGAACCCAGGTCTCCCATGTCAGAGGCAGAGCCCTTAACCAGTACTAGGGAGGTGCTAGAGGGGGTGTGGCAAATAAAACAGCAAAGTCAATTAACCCTCCGCACACTCACATTCAAATTCTTTCAGGGCTTGTTCACCGGAGGTTAGCTGGATTGCAGAATATTTCTGCATGCCAACTCACTGCCCATACAATTCTATGGGCCTGTTCATAGTACAGCATGGTAACAGGTCACATTATTCTAACTCGCTGCATGCATGTTTTGTATTAAAGTCTATGTCCAGTCTCCATCGCTGTTCACACTCGTTATAATCAGAGCAGGGACAAGGTCCTCCAGCACCCAAGGCTGAGACACCAAAGTGCGCCCCTCCATCCCTTCCACCCCAGCTGTCACACACTGATTGCTATTAGACTAAGAGGGCCACAGGGCCCACAACCTCCCCAACACCTTAATATCTAGTTATCTGGCTTGCAGTCACTGCTATGTATCCCCTTTTCTTATTTATTTCTGCTTAAGACACAATTAGGAATGACAGCTGAATGAATTGTGCGCCCCCTCCTACACTGCGCCCTGAGGCTGGAGCCTCTCCAGCCTCTGCCTCGGCCCGGCCCTGGTTATAATGCATGCATTATGCAATTGACCACTGTGAATCCAGCCTCAAGCAAATCAATGAGGAACTAACACTATCAACTAATCACAAAACCTGATTACAACATATACTAAACTGTTTTTTACCTCATATATAGATGAATAAAACGTAACTTTTCATAGCTTTACATTTATAAAATAAAACAATGTAGGATAGACTGACTGTCAATTATAAAATCTCCTTACTAACAAACTCGAGGTATCTAGTAAGTATTAATGGAGTATTTAACTACCTCTGAGTTCGTTACAAAATAAGATCAATTACATATAACCCCCACCAAAACAAAAACCCGACATGTTTCATTCCCTTGCGGAAGCTTTTTCAAGGGAACAATAGTGAAGTGCAATAGTGCTAGGGTGCAATTACATTGAAACAAAACAAAAACCAGAGAGTCAAGGAGTGTATCCGCTCATGACAGCAGTCAGAAGAAAACTGGCTTGCATGGAGACCTTTTTATACTCTTCCTGGGTCACATGTGTGGGGGTGTGTCTCATTTCTCACTCCCCCATTGCAATTCCCCTATATGATTGGTTAAGAGATGTGTCACTCTCAGAGTACATCCAATCAGTAAGAATCCCCATAAGCTTCCTTGATAGTCTAAATCATATTAGTAAGAAACTGTATTGTTCCACAGAACATAGGATCTCCACAGGATTTAATCTACATCAAGCACATCTCTTTACCTTGTTCATCAGAGTTTCCCACATAGCTAAACACTGAAGCGCCGAGATTCGGCGCTTCTGATTGGTCAGAATCACCTACATCCCCCAGACAGCTCGCTCACCCAGTCAGAAGCAAGATCCCTCCTACGGGGGAGGGATCTCCCCCTTACAGCTAAGTTAAAAGCTGGGGTCTTCATTACAAGAATAAAGTCTCTTGTGTAGTCACATAAACTGCATAGAGGTCCCCCAGTGTTAGTATGTGTCCTAAACTGAAATAATAATTAATAATGCTAACATTTGTATAGTACTTTTCTCCTGTCAGTCTCATATGCAATTCACTTTTTCTCCTGAGTTTTCTCCTAGGTGATATTTTCACACCTTATCAATAAAATACCTTTTAACCACTTGAGGGCCCACCCTTTACCCCCCCTTAAGGACCAGCGCTGTTTTAGCTGATCTGTGCTGGGAGGGCTGTGCAGCCCCCAGCACAAATCAGGGTGCAGGCAGAGCGACCAGACCGCCACCCTTTTTTCTCCACTAGGGGGATGATGTGCTGGGGGGTCTGATCGCTCCTGCCTGCGTGGGTGTTTCGGGGGGGGCACCTCAAAGCCCCCCTCCGCGGCGAAATTCCCCCCCTCCCTCTCCTCCCTCCCTTACCCGGAGATCCGAGGCTGCACAGGAACGGATCTGTCCTGTGCAGCCTCTAACAGACTCCTGCCTGTCATGTGACAGCGATCCCCGGCCGCTGATTGGCCGGGGATCGCTGATCTGGTACAACGCTGCTACTGTTAGCAGCGTTGTACGAATGTAAACAAAGCGGATTATTTCCGCTTGTGTTTACATTTAGCCTGCGAGCCGTGATCGGCGGCCCGCAGGCTGTTCACGGAGCCCCCCGCCGTGAATTGACAGGAAGCAGCCGCTCGCGCGAGCGGCTGCTTCCTGATTAATTAAATAGAAAAAACAAGAAAAGGTAAGTGTACTAGTCAGGTGTATCCTTAAGATGCAGGTACCAGCACTGGTGAAAAGGACTAAAAAACAACAGAGGGACAAAAACCAGTGTATACTGCTCAAAAAACTGCACTTTATTAACTAAATTTGAAAGGACACACACATATCATTGCATTGATGTAGGGATTAGCCTAACATACTGCGGATAGAAGTATTGAAAAATGCAATACTAGGTGCTGCAACTGTCCAAGACAATGGATAGAATCCCAAATTGAATAGCAATTCCTAGAATGAAAATTGGCGCCATGCGCCTGCCAACTAGATATAAAGTTATAATAAACTCCTGGCAATAATAAACACTCCCATATAAAGAGGACAATAGCCCAAGCTGTTAAATATGGTTGCCCATATAAATCCAGGCAATGTTTGGGGGCCTTGGTGACGCCCTGACTGGATTCCCGTGAGGAGACCTAATATTATTAAGCACACAATATGGTCAGTAACCACTCACAGGGGGCAGAACTGGGCGTGCCCAAATTGTCCCCATATAGTGCTATATATTGAAAGACCCTGGTAACGCCCAAATTGAATCCCTTGAGGAGACCCAGGTATAGTAACACACAATAAGGTCAATAACCACTCACGAGGGGCAAAGATGGGCGTGACCAAGATGGTCCACTTTAGAGTGCTAATGATAGATTGAAAGCACTCCCCCATGCAGGGACACATATACCGGACTATGAAATCATGAATTCCCACAGATCTAAGACAAAGAGGGTCTTGGTGACACCCAAATTAGATTCCCGTGAGGAGACCTGAGAATTACCACACAATAAGGTCATAACCACTCACAGGGAGCCCGGATAGGTGTGACCAATATGGTCCAATTATCATATTGCCAGTTTAAACATTATAGGCAGGATAAAGCCATATTTCATAATCATAATAGGAGTATTGAGGACACCAATACTAAATACTGTGAGGATGGCAATGTGAGGAAACCAATGTGGTGAACCGCTGTAGGTTATAGCCACTCACAGGAAGATAGAACGGTGTGATCAATATGATCTAATGAGCTATTCATAGAATAGATGGGAGCCGATTGACTGATAACATTGCATAGCAACTAACCAAAACACATAAGGTTTGCCAATAAGGAGGTCGCCAATAGAAGACTAATATTTGCATAAGTCTCCCTGTATTGCCATGAAAAGGAGGATTGAATCCGGTAAACATAAGTTCAGTCACAATGCAATTACTTGGATAGTAGAAAAAATATATTGTCTCCATGCTACCGCCCAGAGGGCTCCATGATGTATCATAAGCTGGAGATTCCAAATCCAAGGTCGCTGTGAATAAATTCCGAATATATGAAGCAATATCAAGGGTACAATTATCCAGAAAAAAGCATATTCTGTTGGTGCATCCCGTTACTGGAATATGCAGCAAACCCTGAACATTATTGCTTGCGTTCAAGCTGCCAGCAGGGCTATATTTGATTGGTAAGTGCTACCGTTACAGCAATCATTAATTATGGCATATTGTAGTGACTTAAGCCAGTATATTCTGAGTGGCTGCAGAGTCCTAGTCACGCCAACCCGCCAATGCTGTGGCATAATATATCAAACGCCGCAATCCAGCGGATAGATGCAAAGTCACGGTGTTGTAATCAATAGCCCATGCTTGTTAAAAGTTTTCACTTATCTGATCCGGTGGTATGGCTTGAATTCGCAAGCTGTATGTGGTGGGTGGCAGTTCAGGATAAGTCTATTATGGCAACCGGAGGGAACTTCCGCATAGGATGATGGCGACCACGCGGAGCTCCCGCATACCGTAATGGCAGCGGTCTGTTGCGTTCAGTCAGCGGCTCCCAACAAGATACTGCGTAGCATGACGTCTACGCGTTTCGCCCCGCCCACCGGAGCTTCGTCAGGACGTGCTACGTCTTCACGTCAGCTGTAACAATCTCCCTCCATTTATACCACCCCGTCTAACTGGCAAATTTCCAAGAAGACTCCATCTAGTGGTGGAGATATAGTAACAGCTCACAAAGTATTTTGGAGACATCTTGTGGTCTAGAACAAACACTACAATAGAAATTAAATAAAGCTGGTAACAATAGGCATATATAAACAATGGCACTATTATGGATCTGATCTCAGCCATGCAACCATATAAATAGACTAATTGTACATATTACGTAGTGACTTTTTCCAGGAACACTATTGGGGTCGTATCAGCATTTGTGCTATCTATTGTATGATACTCATTTCAAGAACACCTTTAAATTTAAATCCATTTAGCCCCAAAGGAACCAAGGTTTTGAGCTGATAGATCCAAAAGCTTTCTTTTTTAATTAGTTGGGCTTTCATGTTACGGTATCTCATACCAGGATCTAGGCGATAAATAGCCTTGAATTTCAACCCAGTTGGATCAGAATTGTGGAACTCAGCAAAGTGGGAAGCTATAGGTGTTTTATCTCTTTTTTCCTCCTTCGCTGAGTCCACTATAGCCCGTACGTGTTCTTGTATTCTGGTCCGTAGTTCTCTTTCTGTTTTGCCCACATAATGCTTATTGCAGGGACAAGTCATCTGGTATACAACATATGTACTTAAACAATCAACAGGGCCCCTGATACTGTAGATTTTATCTCCTGTGGAATTAGAAAAAGTATCAGTTCTGTCTACATATTGGCAAACAGAACATTTCCTACAAGGTGTCATTCCATTCCGTTTTTTAGAGATAAAACACCTATAGCTTCCCACTTTGCTGAGTTCCACAATTCTGATCCAACTGGGTTGAAATTCAAGGCTATTTATCGCCTAGATCCTGGTATGAGATACCGTAACATGAAAGCCCAACTAATTAAAAAAGAAAGCTTTTGGATCTATCAGCTCAAAACCTTGGTTCCTTTGGGGCTAAATGTGGATTTAAATTTAAAGGTGTTCTTGAAATGAGTATCATACAATAGATAGCACAAATGCTGATACGACCCCAATAGTGTTCCTGGAAAAAGTCACTACGTAATATGTACAATTAGTCTATTTATATGGTTGCATGGCTGAGATCAGATCCATAATAGTGCCATTGTTTATATATGCCTATTGTTACCAGCTTTATTTAATTTCTATTGTAGTGTTTGTTCTAGACCACAAGATGTCTCCAAAATACTTTGTGAGCTGTTACTATATCTCCACCACTAGATGGAGTCTTCTTGGAAATTTGCCAGTTAGACGGGGTGGTATAAATGGAGGGAGATTGTTACAGCTGACGTGAAGACGTAGCACGTCCTGACGAAGCTCCGGTGGGCGGGGCGAAACGCGTAGACGTCATGCTACGCAGTATCTTGTTGGGAGCCGCTGACTGAACGCAACAGACCGCTGCCATTACGGTATGCGGGAGCTCCGCGTGGTCGCCATCATCCTATGCGGAAGTTACCTCCGGTTGCCATAATAGACTTATCCTGAACTGCCACCCACCACATACAGCTTGCGAATTCAAGCCATACCACCGGATCAGATAAGTGAAAACTTTTAACAAGCATGGGCTATTGATTACAACACCGTGACTTTGCATCTATCCGCTGGATTGCGGCGTTTGATATATTATGCCACAGCATTGGCGGGTTGGCGTGACTAGGACTCTGCAGCCACTCAGAATATACTGGCTTAAGTCACTACAATATGCCATAATTAATGATTGCTGTAACGGTAGCACTTACCAATCAAATATAGCCCTGCTGGCAGCTTGAACGCAAGCAATAATGTTCAGGGTTTGCTGCATATTCCAGTAACGGGATGCACCAACAGAATATGCTTTTTTCTGGATAATTGTACCCTTGATATTGCTTCATATATTCGGAATTTATTCACAGCGACCTTGGATTTGGAATCTCCAGCTTATGATACATCATGGAGCCCTCTGGGCGGTAGCATGGAGACAATATATTTTTTCTACTATCCAAGTAATTGCATTGTGACTGAACTTATGTTTACCGGATTCAATCCTCCTTTTCATGGCAATACAGGGAGACTTATGCAAATATTAGTCTTCTATTGGCGACCTCCTTATTGGCAAACCTTATGTGTTTTGGTTAGTTGCTATGCAATGTTATCAGTCAATCGGCTCCCATCTATTCTATGAATAGCTCATTAGATCATATTGATCACACCGTTCTATCTTCCTGTGAGTGGCTATAACCTACAGCGGTTCACCACATTGGTTTCCTCACATTGCCATCCTCACAGTATTTAGTATTGGTGTCCTCAATACTCCTATTATGATTATGAAATATGGCTTTATCCTGCCTATAATGTTTAAACTGGCAATATGATAATTGGACCATATTGGTCACACCTATCCGGGCTCCCTGTGAGTGGTTATGACCTTATTGTGTGGTAATTCTCAGGTCTCCTCACGGGAATCTAATTTGGGTGTCACCAAGACCCTCTTTGTCTTAGATCTGTGGGAATTCATGATTTCATAGTCCGGTATATGTGTCCCTGCATGGGGGAGTGCTTTCAATCTATCATTAGCACTCTAAAGTGGACCATCTTGGTCACGCCCATCTTTGCCCCTCGTGAGTGGTTATTGACCTTATTGTGTGTTACTATACCTGGGTCTCCTCACGGGATTCAATTTGGGCGTTACCAGGGTCTTTCAATATATAGCACTATATGGGGACAATTTGGGCACGCCCAGTTCTGCCCCCTGTGAGTGGTTACTGACCATATTGTGTGCTTAATAATATTAGGTCTCCTCACGGGAATCCAGTCAGGGCGTCACCAAGGCCCCCAAACATTGCCTGGATTTATATGGGCAACCATATTTAACAGCTTGGGCTATTGTCCTCTTTATATGGGAGTGTTTATTATTGCCAGGAGTTTATTATAACTTCATATCTAGTTGGCAGGCGCATGGCGCCAATTTTCATTCTAGGAATTGCTATTCAATTTGGGATTCTATCCATTGTCTTGGACAGTTGCAGCACCTAGTATTGCATTTTTCAATACTTCTATCCGCAGTATGTTAGGCTAATCCCTACATCAATGCAATGATATGTGTGTGTCCTTTTAAATTTAGTTAATAAAGTGCAGTTTTTTGAGCAGTATACACTGGTTTTTGTTCCTGATTAATTAGCCTGCAGCCGGTGATGCAGAACTGCGTCGCTGGTCCTGCAGCTGCCACTTTGCCGACACGCGGTATGAGTGCGCGGTCGGAAAGTGGTTAAACCTTAAGCAAGCAAAAAAATACTCGGCATTATTTGGCAGTATTTTTCACCTACTTTTGATATTTTTTTTAACTGTAGAATGCAAAAAAAAGAGTTATTTTAAACAAAAGATGAAAAATTATCTACTAGGAGAAAACTTAGGTGACAGTAAGTTTTGAATGCAGGATTAGCATCTTTATCACTTAATACACTCAGACCAGTTGCTGTTGAAATTTGATTTTTATGGTGACGATACCGCTTTTAAAAGCATTTTATGACAAGCTGTGAAAATATCACCTAGGACAGTGGTCCTCAAACTAAGGCCCGCGGGCCGAATGCGGCGCGCTGAGGATTTTTCACTGGCCCAAACACCAAATGTATAACTTATAGATGTGGCCCACTGCACCTTTAGATATTAGTGGCTTACATATAGAATAGCAGTGCTGGCACCACCCATCCACATACTAAAGCGAGCAGTCATTTGCTGGCTTCCAATCCAATTCTGCATCAGGTGACACTGCTGTCCAACTGGTTTGCAGGTTGTCATCTGGGTATGCTTCACTGTCTGGAGCACAAAGACGTTCTTCGGGGACCGCATGACTGAATGGTAGCTGCTGGGAGCTCTCCTCCAGGCAAGATTCGGGAGGAAATCATTATGTAAATTCAGGCTGGTTTCACAGTGGGACATTAAAGTCCCACGTTACAGCAGCCAGTAACGCAGCCTAACTCACAGCACTGTAAAATCAATGTGCTGTTCACAGTGCACACGTTGCGTTACATAGTAACGCAGCACGTTTAAAGAGACTCTGAAGCGAGAATAAATCTCGCTTCAGAGCTCATAGTTAGCAGGGGCATGTGTGCCCCTGCTAAAACGGGGCTAATCAGGGGTCCCTTCACCCCCAAACCTACCCCCGCAAACCTTGGTCGCAAATTGGTTGTGTATTTTTTCTTCCTGGAGGCCGGGCTAATGGCTGCAGCCCTGCCTCCAGTCGCGTCTATCAGCGGCGCATCGCCGCCTCTCCCCCGCCCCTCTCAGTGAAGGAAGACTTAGAGGGGCGGGGGAGAGGCGGAGATACGCGCTGACAGACGCGTGTGGGGCAGGGCTGCGGCGGTTAGCCCTGCCCCAATGCGGAAGCGCTCCCCGGCAGTATGGAGGGGATTTGGGGGTGAAGGGACCCCCGTTAAGCCGCGGGATATTGGCGTTTTAGCAGGGACACACATGCCCCTGCTATCTGTGAGGTCTGAAGTGAGATTTATTCTCACTTCAGACTCTCTTTAAACAAAGTGCTGCATGCTGTACGTTATACTGGGCTAAGCCTCGTTAGACTGTTTGCACATGCTCAGTAATGTTGGAGGAGGTCTCCCTCCTCCTCCGCGCCAGCCACATGGCTAATTAATATTCACTGCACTGAATGACTCGTGGTGGGACTGTAGTGTTGTCCGGATCATGAACGAATCGTTCATTTGATCCGGATCTTTTTTGTGAGTCGAATCATCCGGATCATCACAATGAAAGATTCAGTTCACAGTGGATGTCTGTCTGGAAGAAACAGGAACATACAGAATGTACAGTGCAGGGAAAGTCCTGTCCTGCTAGTCATTTCACCCCCAGTCTGCTTCCCTAGTTAAATGATTCAAATGATTCAGTTCAAAGATCCGGATCTTTTCAATGATCCGATTCAAATGATCTGAATCCTTAAAAAGATCCGGACTTCCTATCACTAACCTGGAGCGGCTGCTTTGAGAGCTGCATAAAGCAGCTCAATCTGAAGTCCAACTTCAACACCACCATGCGTTGTGTTAGGGGCACGTTATGCGACCATAACATCCCCTAAAACGCAACGTCTTTGTGGGAAAGTAGCCTTAATGTAATGTGTTTCAACATAATTTTATGTATGTTCCGGCCCCCCAGCAGTCTGAAGTATGTTGACCTCGGCCCTTGACCAAAAAAGTTTGGGGACCCCTGACCTAAGAGAAAACTCAGGAGAAAAAGTGAATTGAATATGGGCCCGGATATATATATTGTGCTTTTCTCCTGGCGGACTGAAAGTGTCAGGGCTTCAGCTACTAGCGTGCACTCTATAGACAGCAGCAACATTAGGGAGTGTTGCCCAAGGTCTCCTTATTGACTAGGTGCTGGCTTACTGAACAGGAAGAGCTGAGATTCAAACCCAGGTCACCTGTGTCAGATGCAGAGCCCTTACCCATTACACTATCAAGGGCAAATCCAGTTATTTTGATGGGATCATTTGACATTTAGATGTGAATATTGAAGGAGCGGTGATAGATGGACAACCCCTTGCGTTGCACTACATTAAAAAGTGCGATGGTGCCGTTTGACATATCTATGAGCTGTGTGTGGAAGGATTCAATCCCCCTTTGATCTGTTTCTGTTTGGCCACCTGCAATCTAACAGCTGTACAACTATAAACTGTACAACTATAAAAATAAATACCTATTGTTACGATTTTTTTTACCATTTTTAGTTTCAAAAACATTTTGTTCATAAAAATCAGATTCTGGGTTCCTTTTTTTCAGTGAAAATGAAAGTGAACCTGAACCGAGTAAACTTTGTTAAAATAAACACATGGCGCTTGATTCACAAAGCAGTGCTACGGTAAGTGTTGGCACTCTTGTGAAAAGCCCTTTGTCGCGCCAAACATGCCTCTGTGCGCGGTGTTTGGTGGTTTGAAAAGTTTGCGCAGTTCGACGTTAACGTCGCACCCTTTGCGTGAAAAGTGACCCCCGGTGCCCTGGAAACGTCGCACCCACGCACGATCTTTTGGGGCGCACCATACACCGCGTGATCTCTGGGCGTGCTAACTGGTTAGCACCCTAGTTAGCACCCCCAAACTCTTTAGGCGTGCTAACTAGGTTAGCACCAGTTCGTGAATCAAGCCCTTGATGTACCTACAAATGAATATTACATACTTACCTCGTCGTCAGTTCCTCTTAGAAGATCACTATTTCTTCTTACAATAATTCCTTGCAGTTCTGACAAGATTTTGTCAGAAATGAAATATAGCAGTTGCTGTCAGTTATATATCAGTTGCTGTAAGTTATAACTGAAGGGACAACTGGTGAGCAAGGCCCATGTTTCCCTATGGCTCAAGTGGGCGTTATTACAGTTTAACAGTGTGCTGGCCAGAAAGCTGTTGTGGGGTACCGGCCATTTTCAAAATGGAGGACAGAGAATTCCATTGATCACAGTGGACAGATAGGACACAGGAGAGGAGGAAGAGATTGATGAGTAGACTACACAGGAGGTAAGTATGACGTGTGTATGTTTATTTTGACTTTTAATTTTCAGTTCAGGTTTGCTTTAAGAATGAAAGCCAACACCAGATTTGCTGCAATTGGCAGCTCTATTTTTTATTTGGCTCCACTTTTTTATAAATCAGTCCTTTTGTCTGTAACAACTCCTTGATTTGAACTTGCAGCTCTTGTAAAACATCTGCGGCCAAGCGCTGGAACTAACTTATACGATAGTAACAGCATTTAAATGACATGTTAGTGTTCAACACAAATGGTTGGGTCTACGCCTAGCTGCTGTTTCACATGATTAGCTTAGACTGTAAGAAATACCAGTACAACTTTCTGCCCCTAGGAAATAGAAAAAGCAGCAATCCTGAAAGCACACGGCATCTGGGTCTCATTTACCCTTACACAGAGAAGCCAGGACCTGCATTCCCCTTATGTTTACATTAGTGCTGTTTGCTCCAAATCCCAGTGGCGGAAACAGCCGCCCTGTCCAATGAGTTTTTTCTTTCCTGAGGCTGCTGCTGCACACTGAGGGGCCCTTGTACTGAAATAAAGACTCACTGAGACTCCTCTGGAATATACTCCTAAATTCTCCTTCGCTGTAGGATGTCGGTGAATACAACCTCCAGTCTTCCACACATGGAACAACATGGTGATTTAATGTAGCAGTTCTGAGTAGAAGCTAATGACACTGGCAGAATTGACAGCGCTTTCCCTGAGAGCTCATAACAGAGCTTGTGGAAAGCCTTATGTATGAACAGGACTGGAAACATTCACAAACAGTACGGAGTCATAAATCTCCTACTTTCTTGATACTTAGTTAATCCTGGCTACAAACCATCAGGCATGTAAAGTCTAAAGAGGGCTCATGAGTTAAAGCGTATGCGCAATGCATAGAGGCTGAACAATGGCATAATTGAAGGCTGATTGCACCTAGGATGAGAGATTAGCAATCTTATTTCAGGTGGCTTTCCCACAGGTCACAACACAGCCAGCTGGGCACCTTGCTACTCTACAACTTCATATGTTTAGTTGCAGAAAGAGAAGCAAGCTAACTTTACTCCATGCTATATTCAACGTATAAGAACATCCATACATGGATGATGACAATGTGAGGGAGTTCTCCAAAACGGAAACTCCCTGTAACAAAAGGAAAGAAAGAGTTTGGGCGGGCAGGGGTCTGTGCACACATCAATGGTCCCTTGTGGGATTGGAGGACACAAAAGACACCTGAAGAAAGGTATACTCAGGGTAAACTAATACACAGGAATGCAGGCTGCTTGCAATTCCTGGTTAAGTCCTGCCTAAAGCCTTGCACAGGCAGTAATATGGGTCTCCTGAAATGATTGTTGTTCATCACTTTGAACAACAGTCTGCACGGCAGACTTGCAACTGTCATATAGGCTTGGCTAACTTGTATGTACTGTGCTGTAAAGAGGGGAGGACACAGAAAGTGGTACGATTCCTGCTGTGGCTAGGGTAAACCAGTTGTCCAAAAACTAGCAAAAATATATCCTGGCTCATTGCTACTTGCCTCTGATACAAATAGCAGAGGTGCCCTTGATCCTGTTGTGGTATATTAAATAGTTCTGCTTGAGATTGTGCGTGTGTTTGTGTGAAGGAAGGAAGGTTAATGGGTTCTACTTAATTATGTGTAGATAAATACTGCTAAATTATGATTTGGAGTTATCCTAATTATGTTTAGAGGACACTGCCTATTTATGTGAAATGTTGCCTAACTGTGTTTTATCTGTAGGGATCCCATGGCTTTAATTATGCATTTTGGAGGGAGGAGTGCTGCCTAAATGTGTTTTGTTTGTGGGGTAAATGCTGCATAATACTTGCCTAATTATGTTGATTGGAGCAAACAACCTAATTGTGTTTGTTGGTGGATACTGTGCTAAGTATGTTCTTTGGTGCACACACTGCTGAATTATGTGTTTTAGGGGAACATACTGCATAATTGTGTGGGGGATTTTACCTGCTTTAATTATTAACTAAGAAATGGTTTGTGCTAAATGATCCCATCATTTGAGACCATGCGCATGGTCTTGGATGATGAGCTATCTTATTGCAAAATAATTGTCAAACTACAACTTATATCCTCATGAACTCCTATCATCGAGTAGTGAGATGTTTTTAAACTGCCTATGTGCTCAAAGGTTACTTACTTTCTGATGCACACAGATAACTGTTCATTGTGTGGCATGAAACTGGTTAGACAGAGCACACCATTGCCCACTGACCTGAGTGAGTTCGGAGATCTTCTCTTTGCTTGTATAAATATGTCAGTGATTTTGGCACGCCTGGTTATCACCCTTCCTGGAACACTCACTCTTCAAGTTGTTTTAATTTTCGTTGCTTTGTCCTAGTAATTTTGTAAACTACTACTTCCACTTTACATTATTTTCTGTTTTGATGTCAATAGTTTACTGTTTTTATTTTTATGAATTGCAAAGAGCAAGTCTGCTTCTTCCTCAGATTATGCAGTTGTCTTGTTATTTCCATAAACCGCCTGAACATATATGACTATTTTACTATTGTGTGGCGTTCTTCTTCCTTGCAACTGGCACACCCAAAGGCTCTTGCTGTACATTTCAGTATTACTCGTTTGAACGTTTCCATGTCCCTTCCAGCTCCTCTGGCTCTTCTTGAAGTCAATATATTTCTTCTTCAACCATGCGTTTAAACATCCTTAGAAATTCTTATTTAATGTTTTCAACCTAAATGCGATATGCTTTCTTTAACTTCCCTCTGCCCGGTCTTTGTCCACTACTTCAACTCTATTATATAGCGCTGACACATCTTCCACAAAGCTTTACAGTGTTATTATTATTTATTGTATTTATTAAGCGCCAACATATTACGCAGAGCTGGACATTAATTTAGGTTACAGACAATATTTAGGGGTGACATACAGCAATATGACAATACAGGAATACAAGAAAACCAGATCACACAGCACAGTATAAGTACCAGGTAATGCTTAGTCAGTCACTGGAGGGGAGCATGGAGATTAGACAAGTTAGGTTCACTCAAATGCATAGCATGGGTGCACAGTAATGGAGGTGCATGATCAGGTAGGACACAAAAGGAGGAAGACCCTGCCCCAAGGCTTACAATCTAGAGGGAGAGGTAGGGACACGAGAGGTAGGGGACCAGAGTTCAGCTGTGGGTTTAGAGCAATTGTGAGGGGTGGTAGGCCCAAGTGAAAAGGTGAGTTTTGAGGGCCTTCTTGAAGGTGTTGAAGGAGGGGGCTGCCCTAATGGGTGGATGTAGGGAGTTCCATAGTGTTGGAGCGGCTCTTGAGAAGTCTTGGAGGCGTGCATGGGACTGGATGATGCGGGGGACGGTCAGGCGAAGTTCATTGGAGGAGCAGAGTGAGCGGCTTGGTGTGTATCTCTGAGTAAGATCAGAAATGTAGGTTGGACAGGTTTTGTGGACGGATTTGTAGGTCCAACACAATATCTTGAATCTGATTCTGGACTGGATAGGAAGCCAGTGGAGGGATTCACGGAGGGGAGCCGCCCTGGTGGAGCGATGGGAGGAATGGATAATTCTGGCTGCCGCATTCATGATGGACTGCAGTGAGACTATTCAGGTCATAGGGAGACCAGACAGAAGGGCATTGCAGTAGTCGAGACGGAAAATTATGAGGGCATGGATGAGGAGTTTGGTGGTGGCAGAGGTCAGGAAAGGGCGAATCTTACAGATGTTACGAAGGTGGAAGTTGCAGGACTTTGTGAGGTTTTGGATGTGGGGAGTGAAGGAGAGTGCGGAGTCCAGGGTGACACCCAGACAGCGGGCTTGAGAGGTAGGGCGAATGGTAGTGTGGTTAACAGTGACCTGCACATCTGGGAGGTCCAGGGATGAAATGTAATAAATCAAAATGATCACACAACATAATACAGTTTTTTCACATTATAACTTACATCTAAATGATTTAGAAAACGTGTCACTGTTTGTTTTTTTTTTCAGGGTCCCAAGCTCCGGGAATGCTTTTTAGTCCAAACATCTATCCAGGGACTGTGGGGTGCCTTGGTATGATTGGGGGGTCTCTTAGGGAGAGGGAAAATCTTGAGCTACAATCAATATTCCTAGACTCAAGTAAGTATGTAGCAGTGTCAACAGAGTGTGTAGATGATGGCTGGGGATAAGCAAGCAAAATTTTTAAGTTCAGTCTCGCGGCAAATCGTCCCCAATTCTGCTTAGCGAGTCCAGGGATGGCCATGTCATTGATTCATTCACACGGGATTTAGATCCATGCGTTCCCATTCATTGATCTTCCACCTAACGAATGGGGGCGGTAACAAGCGCGGGAGCCCGCGGGGGGGAGGGTGAGGGCGTGCACAAGCAAGGGTCATAGTTCTTCGTCCCAGGGAAGGGGAAGTGGGGGCAATGCAGGGATGTAGATACTTGTCTCAGGGGAGGGGAAGTGGTTAAGAGCTGAAAAGTTTGTACTAACATTTTTATTTCTTTTTATGATTGTTTTCACAGAAAATACTTTTTCTCATCTAACATGGCTCCATGGCAAGTATTTATTGCCGATCTATCAAGGATCTCGCTAAGCAGAATTGGGGACGATTTGCTGCGAGACTGAACTTGAAAATTTTGCTTGCTTATTCCTAGCCATCATCTACAAGCTCTGTAGACACTGCTACATACTTACTTGAGTCCAGGAATATTGATTGTAGCTCAAGATTTTCTCTCTCCCTGGGAGACCCCCCAATCATACCAAGGCATCCCACAGTCCCTGGATAAATGTTTGGACAAAAAAGCATTCCCTGGGCTTGGGACACTGAAAAAAAGAAACAGTGACAAATTTTCTAAATCATTTAGATGTAAGTTATAATGTGAAAAAACTGTATTATGTTGTGTGATCATTTTGATTTATTACACTTCATAGAAATGATAAAAAAATAGTTTTAATATTTAAATGTTACAAATACAGTATGTCCAAAGTAATGACCTGTGATCTACCGGTATATATCTGGATATGTTTGTGTATGAATGGTCACTGTACTTTTAGGGAATAGAACTTATATTAAAAGGTTTGTGGTGTCATAGAAAAAGCAAGAAGTTTTGAATCAGGATGATATAATTTATTGGCTAACTTAAAAAAAAAAAAAATAAGAGTAAGCTTTCGGCTGTATAGCCTTCATCAGGCTTGTATGCTGTGACAGGTTGTTATCCTGATTCAAAACTTCTTGCTTTTACTGATAGCTAACACGGTGCAATACTCTACTGGTATCATGTATGATTAGCAATGAAAAGTTAGGGAAAACCCTGTGCATTGGTAAGATGTGCTGGGAACTAGTTGAATTCATGGAGGCCCTACCTTAAAACTAACTAGATTTAAAGGATCGCCTGCTAACATGTTGGTTTCAGAAACTACCAGAAACTTTCAAAGTTCTTGTGGAGTCCAGGCCTCAGTGGGCCAGTCCTGTTCAAGAGGCACAAAGTGGAACTGCACAATATACCATATTTTTCGGACCATAAGACGCACTTTTTCTCCCCCAAAAGTGGGGGGGAAAACTCAGTGCGTCTTATGGTCCGAATGTGCAAAATATGCTCCCCCTCGCAGTGTCCCCAAGTGCAGAGCACAGTGAAAGCGTCACCTCTTCATGCAGCGGGAGTTCTCAGGCTGGTGCAGGTTGAGTGACTACAGGTTTTAGACCCGAAGAGTGCCCTGCTGATGTGCCCAGGAGGAGTTTGCCCGTATGCCCAGAAGAAGTATGGTATATGCCGATGTGGATGCCCGTATGTCAGGAAGCGGATGGTCCGATGTGCGCGAGTTTCCGGCTACCTGGAGAGAGGCAATGTCCCAGTGAGTAGGCAGGAGGCTTAGATCAGCATTCTGTCCCCAGCCGGTGCAGTGTAGGACGATCGGACACCGCACCGGCACGCTCTGATCGCTGTCATTTCCTGGTCCTCCTGGTCTGCGTGGCCGCGCCTCCAGCAACACCCCCCTCCTGGATTGGCTGCCGGTCTGAAGTGTTTTCTCATTGGCTGAGACGGGACTTCTAATCCCGCCCGCGGAGGTATTACGGCCAATAGAAATGGACTCCATTTCTATTGGCCGCGATATCTCCGCGGGCGGGATAAAGAAGTCCCGTCTCAGCCAATGAGAAAACACTTCAGACCGGCAGCCAATCCAGGAGGGGGGTGTTGCTGGAGGCGCGGCCACGCAGACCAGGAGGACCGGGAAATGACAGCGATCAGAGCGTGCCGGTGCGGTGTCCGATCGTCCTACACTGCACCGGCTGGGGACAGAATGCTGATCTAAGCCTCCTGCCTACTCACTGGGACATTGCCTCTCTCCAGGTAGCCGGAAACTCGCGCACATCGGACCATCCGCCTCCTGGCACATTGGCATAGGACTGGGCATACAAGACTCTTTCTAGTCAGATGAACATACCATACTTCTCCTGGGTATATTGGCAAACTTCTCCTGGGCACATGGACATACCATAATCCCCCTGGGTATATGGACATTCTCCAGGCATATGGGCATCCTTCTGGGCACATGGACCTACTCCTGGCATATGGCTATCCTTAAGGGCACATGGACATACTCCTTATGAGCATATGGGCATAGTCCTGACATATGGGCATCCTTCTGGGCACATGGAGATACTCCTCCTGGGCATATTCCTGGCGTATGGGTATGCTCCTCATGGGATACCCCTCCGAACATCCACTGGGCACTCTACAAGTGGGTCATGACTCAGCCTGCAGTTTCTCTGATCCCCAGCTCCGAGAAGCAGATGGAGGACTACCGCTGGGGGCTGGCTGGAGAGGTGATAAAGGCCTGCACTTGCAGTGTTTAATGTATGCATCAGTTAGTGTATGCAGGGATTAGTGTAGACAATCGGAGCAGCAGTGTAGCTGGGCAGTGTAGTTTAGATAGAGACAGCTTAGGGGGAGAAGCTCCATAAGACCCCCTGCACAATGGATGTACCAGATATAGTATATCTTTTTTCCCCTGATTTTTGTCCTCTAAAACTAGGTGCGTCTTATGGTCCGGAGCGTCTTATGGTCCGAAAAATACGGTAAGCCTGATGGTTTCAATGTTTGAGTGATGGGTGTAATAATAATATATAACTGCCTCCTCCACCACCAAAAATGTACTTACAGTTTAATCAGATGTACTGTACTTACATATTTATGAGGAACAATTAAATACCAATAAGATTTGTCCTTGACTAAACATATATCATCATTGACACAAAGCATTTGTATTTTATGAGGAATATGAGATTTCAGAAAGGTCAGAAGGTCTACACATCTGGATACACTCAACAATAACTTTTGCCCTTCTGAAAAATATTTCAAAGAAATTGTAGCCATGAGGCATGAAAGGCCTGGATAGCATGAAAGGCTCGCTCCTGTCATGTGTGCATTCTGGACAAGCAGTATTTTATGTTTCTAAGTCATCCTGACAATAGCAGCAGTGTTAATCACAACCAGGAGGAAATTCTTATGGGGAAACCTAGACACGCTAGTAACCAATAAATCAGCATATATATAATATGTATACACACATATGCCAAAACATTAAAACTACCTACCTGGCATCCGGTAAGCTCTCTCGTGTTGCCAAAAAGGCTCTGACCCATTGAGCATTAATTTATGCATTAACAAAAGTTATGCACTGGACTGCTGTGCTTATCCTCTGGCTTTATTACTGTCTTTGCCACTGACCCAGAATAAGTACGGTAGGTTGAACAGATGTCTTGCGTCTTGTAATACTAACCAATGAGGAAGGTGTATAACGTGGGGTATGCGTACCAATAAAAAGAACGATAGATTATATTAAAAAAATCAGAAAAAAAGGGGGGGAAAGACTGCTACACACACGTATATACTTAGCTGGGAGCATGGGAATCAAGGTGCTAGAAGTCCAATTGTTGCAGTAAAGGAATCCCGCTACACCAGAAGTAGGGTGAAAAATTAAAAAACTCTTTATTCTTAATCCAACATCAGTATAAAAAAGCTCACGCGTATCGGAGCATAGAATGGCTCCTTAATCATAGCTTGCAGAAACATGTTACACAGATTAAATAGTGTAAGGCCACTCCGAGGGGGGGGTGTGCACATTGGCCTTAAAGTTGTATACATAGTTGTAAAAGTGGTATAAACCATTAAACATGTATATAAAATCACTGAATAATCAATTGGTAGAACAATTAAAAACACAGAAACAACATGGCATCAGTTAACAGACTACCTATGTATCATTATGAAATAGAGAACAAGCAGCATGCATAAGTCTCAGTAAATTCATTGTAATAAGGAAGCTGGTATAAACCTATGTGCTAGATGTAAGCAAAAAAGGGAGAAAGGAGGGGAAAAAGACACAGCACAAGGGGGAAAAGGAAGAGGAGCCCCGCCAAAGCACAGACTACTTATCATAGAAGGTATTGAGGTCAAGTTTTGAATTGAGCCCCATGGGGACACGGGTCCCCAGTTTCCATATCCAGAAGGCTTCTCGTTTTAATAATCTACCATATAAATCCCCTCCCCTAGGTGGATGTGTCAGCCTTTCTATGCCTTGAAATTCAAATCCGGACATATTACCTGAGTGAGCGTAGAAAAAGTGTTTAGAGACACTGGAGGCGTGACTAATGTAAGCAACATTTCTGAGACACCTTCCAGCACCATTATAGTGCTCTGAAATCCTCTGACGGAGGGGACGGGTAGTACATCCCACGTATTGTATCCCACACTCCATGCAAGCGAACAAATAGACAACATTTTGAGTCTGGCAGTTAATATACTGTTTCATGTCATAGTCGCTATGCCTGGAGAACGTCTCGTCTTGTCTTTATGTGTTTGATTATGCACTCGACAGTAGCGGCAGGTGCTGTATCCGCACCTGTATGATCCTTTGTGTGTTAGCCAAGTTGGTTTAGGCCTGTCCTCACTCCGAAACAGGCTGGGGGACAAACTAGTACCCAAGGTGGGGGCCCGGCGTGAAGAAAAGCCGCAGCCCCCATCTAACACCTTATACAGCTTGGGATCGGAGTGAAGAACTGGCAGATACTTTTTAATGATACTAACTACCGGATTGTACTCAAGGCTGTAGGACGTGACAAAGTTGATGCCTCTGTTGGATTGGCGGTCCCCACTGTTAACCCTTGGGGCAAGTAAAGATGTTCTAGTTCTCTGTGATACTCGATTTTTCGCTTCTGTAATGAGATCCTTCCGATATCCACGACAACGAAGTCTGGATTGTACCAAATTTAGCTCTGTTTGTAATTTGGATGGATCTGAACAGTTCCTAGCCGCTCTGATCATTTCTCCATATGGGATGGACTTCAAAGTGTGTTTGGGATGGCAACTCGTGGCAAGAAGCAACGAGTTGCCTGCACATTCTTTTCTGTATGTTCTAGTCTGTATCCTCCCCGATGCCACATGGCTACATAGAGAAAGATCTGGGTGAAATTTATCAGAGACACTGGAGATTATAAGAACAATGTAGTATACGAGTGGGGTAGATGGGAAACTGTACATAGATCTCCTAGATCAATTCTTCGTAAACCAAATTACAACAAAAGAGTCAGTTTCAGTTCTGCAGACAGCACAGGTTCTGCTTCTGATTCCTCAGATAGCAGGCAGAACAGGGTACAGTCAGTCTTCTCTGGCACCCCCAACCGGCAGGGGGGGGACCAGCGCGGACGGGCAGCACAAGAAACCCCCCCAGGGCAATTGACCTATTATCAAAAACCGAGGAAATCGGGTTGGAGATATAGGAGGAGAGGGGGAGAAGGACCAGGAGGGCAGGTCGTAAGACACGCAAGGTAGCACACACTTCCAATATTTCTAATGTCATCAATTTGTCTGGAGTAGATCTCTCTAGGGCTCATGTTTCCCTACTTTCCAGGGGTCTATCCTATGCACCATCACATCATTTCGATGTGTTCAACACTATGCTGGATGTAAACAAATTTGTGAGGAATTTATTGGTTAGGAAACATTTTTTGGAGGCGGAGGAGTTGGGAGTTGGGGATGGGGTGGCCCCGGGGCCCTTTGTGTTTTCTGCCTCGGGCGCTGGGCGGATCCCTCCATTCCAGGAGGCCTCCTCCATCCTCATGTCAGAACAAACGTCCAGCCTGAGTGATGGCCCAGCTCCCGAGGCATCCCCGGGCCCCGTGGCCACCTCTAATCCCCACTTCTATCCCTTTCAGGCCCGCACCCCAGTAGTTGACACCTTCCAAGATCTGGTGGAAAGAGATCTTATGCGGATAAAAAAAGTTGGCAGAGCAGCCTCAGACTTGACACAACAGGAACAGGAAGCACTGCAGTCCCTCAAAGATAATAAAGCGATAGTGATTCGCAATGCAGACAAAGGTGGGGCTGTAGTGGTCCTAGATGCGACAGCATACAGAGAGGAGGCACTACGACAACTGCGGGATACTACCACTTATGAGGTTCTACCCGCAGATCCAACTAGTCGTTTTAAAATTGAACTTGGACAATTACTGGATCTAGGAGTTTCCTTGGGGGTTTTCAGTGTGAGGGAGAGGGACTACCTTTTGGTGGAGGCGCCCGTTGTACCTGTCTTCCATCACTTGCCCAAGGTCCATAAACCTGATATTCCACCTAAAGGCCGCCCGATTGTGGCTGGCATAGGTTCCTTGGGCGAGCATCTTGGACGGTGGGTGGACGGGTGCCTCCAACCATTGGTGTGCCGCCTCCCAGGGTTCCTACGAGACACTACACACTTACTGTCAAGTTTGGAATCCTTACAATGGGAGTCATCCTTCACCTGGGTCACAATGGATGTGGCCTCTTTGTATTCCTCCATCCCACATAGGTTAGCCCTTGAGGCTGTAGATTTTCACATCAGAAAATATGGATCATTTTCGTCGACTGTCTGTGACTTCCTCCTTCTAGCGGTAGATCATCTGCTTAGCCGAAATTATTTTATGTTTGATGGAGTGTTTTATCTCCAGAGATGTGGAGCTTCTATGGGAGCTAAGTTCTCCCCATCCCTAGCAAACCTGTACATGGGATGGTGGGAGGAGCTCCACATCTTTGGAGAGCGAAACCCCTTTTCTAATTCTATGTTTTGGTATGCCAGGTACATAGATGATCTGCTGCTGGTATGGAGGGGTCCGGAGACAGATCTTCCCAAATTCCTCATGTACTGTAATACAAATAATTTGAATCTGTCCTTCATGATGTTACATAGTGCCACAGAAATCAATTATTTGGATCTTTCTCTATGTGGCCATGTGGCATCGGGGAGGATACAGACTAGAACATACAGAAAAGAATGTGCAGGGAACTCGTTGCTTCTTGCCACGAGTTGCCATCCCAAACACACTTTGAAGTCCATCCCATATGGAGAAATGACTAGGAACTGTTCAGATCCATCCAAATTACAAACAGAGCTAAATTTGGTACAATCCAGACTTCGTTGTCGTGGATATCGGAAGGATCTCATTACAGAAGCGAAAAATCGAGTATCACAGAGAACTAGAACATCTTTACTTGCCCCAAGGGTTAACAGTGGGGACCGCCAAACCAACAGAGGCATCAACTTTGTCACGTCCTACAGCCTTGAGTACAATCAGGTAGTTAGTATCATTAAAAAGTATCTGCCAGTTCTTCACTCCGATCCCAAGCTGTATAAGGTGTTAGATGGGGGCTGCGGCTTTTCTTCACGCCGGGCCCCCACCTTGGGTACTAGTTTGTCCCCCAGCCTGTTTCGGAGTGAGGACAGGCCTAAACCAACTTGGCTAACACACAAAGGATCATACAGGTGCGGATACAGCACCTGCCGCTACTGTCGAGTGCATAATCAAACACATAAAGTTGTCTCGTTCTCCAGGCATAGCGACTATGACATGAAACAGTATATTAACTGCCAGACTCAAAATGTTGTCTATTTGGTCGCTTGCATGGAGTGTGGGATACAATACGTGGGATGTACTACCCGTCCCCTCCGTCAGAGGATTTCAGAGCACTATAATGGTGCTGGAAGGTGTCTCAGAAATGTTGCTTACATTAGTCACGCCTCCAGTGTCTCTAAACACTTTTTCTACGCTCACTCAGGTAATATGTCCGGATTTGAATTTCAAGGCATAGAAAGGCTGACACATCCACCTAGGGGAGGGGATTTATATGGTAGATTATTAAAACGAGAAGCCTTCTGGATATGGAAACTGGGGACCCGTGTCCCCATGGGGCTCAATTCAAAACTTGACCTCAATACCTTCTATGATAAGTAGTCTGTGCTTTGGCGGGGCTCCTCTTCCTTTTCCCCCTTGTGCTGTGTCTTTTTCCCCTCCTTTCTCCCTTTTTTGCTTACATCTAGCACATAGGTTTATACCAGCTTCCTTATTACAATGAATTTACTGAGACTTATGCATGCTGCTTGTTCTCTATTTCATAATGATACATAGGTAGTCTGTTAACTGATGCCATGTTGTTTCTGTGTTTTTAATTGTTCTACCAATTGATTATTCAGTGATTTTATATACATGTTTAATGGTTTATACCACTTTTACAACTATGTAAACAACTTTAAGGCCAATGTGCACCCCCCCCCCCCCTGGGAGTGGCCTTACACTATTTAATCTGTGTAACACGTTTCTGCAAGCTATGATTAAGGAGTCATTCTATGCTCCGATACGCGTGAGCTTTTTTATACTGATGTTGGATTAAGAATAAAGAGTTTTTTAATTTTTCACCCTACTTCTGGTGTAGCGGGATTCCTTTACTGCAACATATTAAAAAATCACATTACTTTTTTGTATACCCAAATCCAAAGTATCAGAATAACTACCATACAAATGTCTCTTTTGACAAAGTTAGTAAAGATGGCTGCCTTTATATTCTTCGTATAACCAAGAGATTTCCTTAAAGGAAACATTTAGGAATTGTAATCAGGTCTACTTACCTGGGGCTTCCTCCAGCCTCTGGAAACCATGTGTTGCAGTAGCGGCTTTCTGATCAGGCCCAGGCGGAAATAGCCGAGATTGATCGGGTCCACTGTACTGCGCAGGTGCAGGTGACTCGTGCCTGTGCAGTAGAGTGGACCCGATTGGGCCCAGCAATTTCCACCAGAACCCAAACGGAAAAAGCCGATAGTGCATCTGGCATCCTTGTCGGCTTTGGTTTCGGGGGTTTCCAGCGCTGGATCTCCTGGACAGAGGGGGCTGGGGGAAGCCTCATTAGGATCCAGAGTCTTCCCCATCCCGAGGTAAGTACCCCCCAGGAGGTTTTTTGTTTTTTTTTACAGATTTATAAGTATTAGTGAATGCAGCGAGTGGGGAAGTAATTCCCTTCCTTTCATTCCACCGCTCGCCACGTGACTTCCTGCAATGCCGTCCTCTATACTTCAATGGGCGGCATTGCAGGAAGTCACACGGCGAGCGGAGGAAGGAAGTAGGTAATTGCTTCCCCTCTCGCTGCTTAGCTGGAGGGGGAGCGAGGAGGGAACCGACCACCCGCCCCGCCGCTGTGCCCACTGCCCTCCTTCCTGGCTGCTACCCCCTCCAGGCTATTTGGGGGCAACCTATGGGTAGAGAACCGACCCTTAGTGACAAGACTGTATACTCTGTAACAGTGCTGCACTATATAAATGATAGTAATAATAATAATGTCTGCAAGTTCTCTGGAAGGACTGTATCCCGGGTACTTTGGTCTGGTCAACTGTAGCACTTTGAACTTGTCCTCAATGTCTTGGCACAGAGGAGTAAAGTGACTGACACTCATTCAAGCTCACACATATTCTTGATGTCATCTGAGACTGAATGTTAAAGCTGCAAATACCTTATTTAAAAATGATTTCTCATTACAGTATTAAAGACATATAATGTATAAGTGCTTTAGTAACATATCAAGTAAAATATATACATTAGTTAACCTTACCAGCATAACTTCCCCATGTTTAAATTCCCCTGATTGCCACAGAGGAAGTTATTTTTGTATCTCACGGTACATCAGTGTAACTTAAGTCTTTGGAAAAGATTAAAGTAACAATTTGTCCTATTTACATCCTGTGGAAAAGCAAATACTGCCCTTATCACATCATCTCCTGAATTCATGCATAACAGCTATGTAGGTTTGATTACTTAACTGTTGGTATCATGGGATTAGGGCAGATGAACTGACATGGAAGTAGTCACCAGAAGAGATCTGACACAAGATGCCTGAGGAGCTTTCATGGTACTGTAAACTGTTTAAAGTCCTTATAACCTATTTAAGCTAATAGTCTCTGTACTGTCTTTTGTTTCTTGTTGCTGTCATCACATGAGAACTAACACATAGAAATAGATTATGTACAGTTTCTATGTGTGTGTCTCTGAACTGTTCTTGGCAAGAAGAAAGGGAATCTTTTGGACTTGGTTGGTACACATCGTACACTTTAGAGAGGACTTTTGGTCAGAGCCTGATCATCCATGCTAGCCACCACCAAATCTTATTTAAAATAGCCAGATGACCAGCGGTTGGGTGGCAGTTGCTCTTGTCTAGAGCCCCATTTCATCTTAATCCTTTTCTGCTCTTGGTACACATGTTTTAGTTCTTATGAGGTAATGATTAGCACAGTCAAGACTTAATAAAAAATAATATATTGCAGTGTTTCCATGCAACCACACAAATTAAAGTTTATTAAGGCCTTAATACAGTATTCCACCATTTTATATTCAACTGACATAAATCTATGTGTGCTGTATATATATATATCTGGCACCAGATATGTTGCAGCCATCTTGTCATAGACGAGGCCAGGATATTGCAGAACAGTGATATGACTTCACACCCACCTTCCCATTCTCTCTTGGGGAAGGTGGCCAGTGGTCACATCAACTTTCTGTTACCTCCAAGCCCCCAAGTGGGCACAACAAAAACACTCTGTTATACCCAAGCCACTAGGTGGAAACAACAACACTCTGTTATCCCCAAGCCACCAGGTGGACACAACAATGCTCTGTTATAACTGAGTCCCCATGTGGACACAACAATTCTTTGTTATCCTCAACCACCAGGCGGGCATAACAATTCTGTTATCCCCAAGCCACCAAGTGGAAACAACAACTCTCTGTTATCCCCAAGCCACCAGGTGGTCCCAACAATACTCTGTTATTGCAAAGCCAACAGGTGGCACAACAAAGATGCTCTGTTATCCACAAGCCAACAGGTGGGCACAACAATTCTGTTATCCCCAAGCACCAGGTGGGCACAACAACACTCTGTTATTGCCAAGCCAACAGGTGGCACAACAATGACGCTCTGCTATCCCCAAGCCACCAGGTGGACACAACAGTGCTCTGTTATAACTGAGTCCCTAGGAGGACACAATGCTCTGTTATCACCAAACCACCAGGGAGACACAACAACGCTCTGTTATTGCCAAGCCACCAGGAGGACACAACAGTGGCGCCCTGTTATCCCCATGCCACCTGGTGGATAAAACAACATTCTTTTACCCCCAAAGCCACTAGGTGGACACAACAATGCTCTTTTATCACCAAGCCACGAGGAGGACATAACAATGCTCTGTTCTCACCAAGCCACAGGGTGGACACAACAACAACACTTCATTATTGCCAAACCACCAGGTGTACACAACAATGCTCTGCTATCCCCAAGCTACCAGGTGTACACAAAAATGCTCTACTATCCCCAAGCCACCAGGTGGACACAACAATGCTCTGCTATCCCCAAGCCACCAGGTGTACACAGCAATGCTCTGCTATCCCCAAGCCACCAAGTGGACACAACAATGCTCTGCTATCCCCAAGCCACCAGGTGGACACAACAATGCTCTGCTATCCCCAAGCCACCAGGTGTACACAACAATGCTCTGCTATCCCCAAGCCACCAGGTGGAAACAACAATGCTCTGCTATCCCCAAGCCACCAGGTGTACACAGCAATGCTCTGCTATCCCCAAGCCACCAAGTGGACACAACAATGCTCTGCTATCCCCAAGCCACCAGGTGTACACAACAATGCTATGCTATCCCCAAGCCACCAGGTGGACACAACAATGCTCTGCTATCCCCAAGCCACCAGGTGGACACAACAATGCTCTGCTATCCCCAAGCCACCAGGTGTACACAACAATGCTCTGCTATCCCCAAGCCACCAGGTGTACACAACAATGCTCTGCTATCCCCAAGCCACCAGGTGTACACAACAATGCTCTGCTATCCCCAAGCCACCAGGTGGGCACAAAAACATTGTAAAATTCCAGCATTAGAAGGATGCTAACTGCTGGAAAAGTAAAAATACATTTACAAATGTTTTAAAGTTGCAAAATGTGTAAAGGAAATCCATCATGTCTTCACTGCTGTTTCACATGCTTTACAAGTTTTAAGGGGCCAATCCAATTACCGATTTTCCCACTGATATACAGCCGATTCGATCACTGTGATCGAATCGGCTGTGAAATCATTGCGCAAACGCTGACCAAATGATCGATTTCCATCCGAAAGCAATCGTTCCCATCGATCATGCTGAAGTCGATTCACAATCTGTTTGCATTAAAAGCAGCCATATGATCCCTCTCTGATCAGATTCGATCAGAGAGGGATCTATCTGTTGGTCGATCTGATGGCAAATAGACCAGTGTATGGCCACCTTTAGAACAATACCTATCCTTGTTCTGTATAATGGGCAGTGGGATTTCCTGCTTTCCAGCCTTAAAGTGTGGCCTAATGAGAGCCTAGGAGACTTGCTGATCTTTAAACAGAGTGAGCCAAAGAAATTTGCATAGTAGTAAACACAACCCAGGCATTCTTCTACTGTTTATATAGAAGTTGTTAATGCCAGCCCAGTTGTTCGCAGCCTTTTCATATCAGGAACACCTTGAAAACATTCTTATGTAGTATGAGCAGTTGCTGTTACAGAGATTTAAAAAGAAAATCTTAAATACCCATATAAGATTATGACATGGATGCATAACATTTTTCTCACCGATATCGAATCATCTTTATCTATACTTATCTGTATCATGTCATTGCTGCATCCAGTAATAAAAAAAAGTGCATTGCTAAGGAAGGTCCCTTTAGCATAGGTAGGTAGGGATAGGTGCATTTAGAATAGGTAGGTGGGGATAGGTCCCTTTAGCATAGGTAGGTAGGGATAGGTGCATTTAGAATAGGTAGGTGGGGATAGGTCCCTTTAGCATAGGTAGGTAGGGATAGGTGCATTTAGCATAGGTAGGTAGGGATAGGTGCATTTAGCATAGGTAGGTGGGGATAGGACCCTTTAGCATAGGTAGGTACGGATAGGTGCCTTTAGCATAGGTAGGTGGGGATAGGTCCTTTTAGCATAGGTAGGTAGGGATAGGTCCCTTTAGCATAGGTAGGTAGTGATAGGTGCCTTTAGCATAGGTAGGTAGGGATAGGTGCCTTTAGCATAGGTAGGGATAGGTGCCTTTAGCATAGGTAGGTAGGGATAGGTGCCTTTAGCATAGGTAGGTAGGGATAAGGTGCCTTTAGCAAAGGTAGGTAGGGATGGGTGCCTTTAGCATAGGTAGGTAGGGATAGGTGCCTTTAGCATAGGTAGGTAGGGATAAGGTGCCTTTAGCAAAGGTAGGTAGGGATGGGTGCCTTTAGCATAGGTATGTGGGGATGGGTCCCTTTAGCATAGGTAGGTAGGGATTGCAGCTCTGTATTAGGCTGGAGGAGGCACACTGGCAGGCTGCGGAGGCACAAACTAACGTGACACCACAGTGCACATAAAAAAAATAAATAAAAATGACTGACAAAAGACTAAGTGTCAGTGAAACCATAACAGCCATTGTTCTCCCCCAAAAATGTTACGGTCTATTGAAAATGTTTGTTCCCCTGACAGGTGTACTTTAAATTCACAGCGCTGTAACCCAATTTTTCTCATGGGTTGTACTAATGAAAACCATAAGCACAGTGATATTGTGTTCAGCTTTATGAGTTGGAGGTTTGGTTTCCCTGTATACCGGTTTGGAGCTTTCTGAAGAGGGAAGAAATGATGGACAATGCCTCTGCTGCAGATTACCAGAAAAATCCAACACATGAAAAACCACAATGATTTCATTCAGAGAAGTGAAAATCCCCTTGTGTTAAGAAATAAGCAGTTCCCTCCAGGTGTGCGCTATACATTTCACAGACCTTAGCAAAGATTACATCAGCTATTTATCTTGGTGTTGTAAGCATATACTGCAGGGGTGCCCAATAGATCGATCGCGATCTACCTATTTGGTAGATCGCGGCCACGTCATGTTAAATTTTGCAGCAGGAGTAATATCAGAATGGGCAGCCCGGAAGCTCCCTTCCTTACTGAGTATCACACATGCTCAGTAGGAAGTTAGACATTGTTTTCCTGAAATATTCCCGTTTCCGCACCTCTTACACTCCCGAAATGTTCAGGGTAGGGAGGGGACCCCCCGATCTAGCTCTGTGCTGAATTGCAGCCCCCGAGCTCAGCTGGTTCCCGAAATTGATTATAGCAAACCTATCTCGGGAATCAGCGGAGCTCGGGCTGCAATTCGGCACAGAGCTCGATCGGGAGGTCCCCTCCCTACCCTGAAAATTTTGGGAGTGTATGTGCTGCGGAAGCGGAGATATTTAGGACGTTTTACGTGGCTGCACAATTTAATGGGGCGCAGCAGGTTCCTACTGCACATGCGGGACTGCCCAATCTGCGGGGCTGACCATTCTGTCACTACACCGGCAGCAGTCAGATTCTGCTGCCGGCCGCTGGCCGATCGGAAGAGGCAGAGAGGAGAGAGGCAGTACAGCGGAAGAGGAGGACGCCGCGACGTCATAGCTGGGGGGCGGCGCTGGGCACAATGCATCAACGCACGCTGCCTGCTTCCCCCTGCGCCCACCGGAGTGTTCATTCAGCTGCCCATCTGCACTCTAGCCAGCGCGGCCAAAGGAGGGGAGAACAGGAGGAGCCCCAGATACCGCCGCTGGAACTGGAGGGAGGTAAGTGGCACCTACACCTAACTACACTATACCTGACTAACTATCCTGAAGGCACCTACACCTAACTACACTATACCTGGCTAACTATACTGAAGGCCCCTACACCTAACTACACTATACCTGGCTAACTATCCTGAAGGCACCTACACCTAACTACACTATACCTGGCTAACTATCCTGAAGGCACCTACACCTAACTACACTATACCTGGCTAACTATACTGAAGGCACCTACACCTAACTACACTATACCTGGCTAACTATACTGAAGGCCCCTACAACACCTAGCTATCTACTGAAGGCACATATACCTAACTATACTATACCTGGCTACCTATACTGAAGGCCGATATACCTAGCTATCTATACTTCAGGCACCTATACCTATCTACCTATACTGAAGGCACGTATACTTAGCTACCTAAATGTTGGTAGATCTCCTGGATTTCTTCAAATTTCAAAGTAGCTCGTGAGCCGAAAAAGTGCTACTGCACATGAGCGAGCTATCTGCACTCGTACAGTAGCACAGACCTGGTTTGGCTCTGCCATTTTTAACCCTAAACAGGTATACGACAACAGCCAAGTTGTTATTCCAGTGTTTTTTGCTACAATCAAAGGTGTCACCAGGGGCGTAACTAGGGGGTGCAGCGACTGCGGGGGGGGGGGGGGCACTCAACTACTAACCTTCCTTTTCTCTGATACTCCAGGTCAGGTGTTTTGCGGCTACACTTGTTATGGGTGTGAATTGTTTTATGGCCCATGCAAGATGGCTCCTTAGGCTGTGAGCGGTGGCAAGGGGAGGATTTGTGAAAATTAACGGGACTCCGAGCACCTCTCATGGGCATGCCTTTAAGACTCAGACCAGTACTGCAAAGTACTTAAAGATGCATACCTTTCTTCTCCTCTTTCATTTGATCCCTGAATCGCCTACACCAAATAGTTTTCTTTCAATTTAAAAATCGCGGCTCTGCTTGCTATAACAGAATTGCTGTTGTTTATTCCCTGTTTATTGCCTGAAGAAGTGGGCTGTGCCCGCAAAACGCATTGCATCCTTGGGGTATCTTCAATAAATGTGTATTTATTTATTTAATCACAGTCCTTGGTGTCTGCTTTAACGGAGGCAAGTCCACCACTTCCTCCCAGCAATTTTTAAAAATGTTATGTAGTTTTATTCTACTGGTGCCTCTGTTCACCTACCAGTATATTCAAGTCCACCCCAGGCGGAGGGGTGATCTACCCTTTTTCTCCTATCTACAGAGAGCGACTTCTTAATCCTGAGTGAGGACAGGTCTAATCTCCTCACCTGCCTATTGAGTGGTTACCTAAGCGGTAACCCATGTTTGTGAGTATTACCATCTCACTGTCTCAATTATTCAATCTTTCTTGACATATTACACCATATTGGGCTCTCCATTTCTCTTCAATTGTAGCAACAAGTAATTGACAGTGGTCCCAACCCATCCCACCCTAGCTCAAACTGAAACATACGGTTTAACAGAACCTGGGCTACAGTGGCGTAGCTAAGGAGCTGTGGGCCCCGATGCAAGTTTTACAATGGGGAACCCCAAGCACTCTATACATAACAATTGATACGGCGCACCAAAACCTGCCAATGGCCACTACAGTGTCAGAGGTGCAAGAAGGGGATGGGGAACAGTTTGTTAATGATTACTACTATTCAAAGTATATATAGAAGTGATGATTATGAGCACAGGACCAATAGAGAGCTAATACTGAAGTTGAGGGAGGGCTCCTTGGGGCCCCTCTGGCCCAAGGGCCCCGATGCGGTCGCAACCTCTGCACCCCCTATTGCTACGCCCCTGCTGGGCTAGCAACACCAATCTACCTTTCAAGCAATTATTTTACAAAAATTAAAGTTTTAATTTAAATACTGTATATGGCGAATATGAGGATCATGGTCCCTTAGAAAACGGCTGAAGAACCCCATTAATACCATCTCTGTGGAATTCTGAAATAACACTGCCAAACGCAATTGTGGAAAAAGATGACTGGCCATCTGCAGACAGCTGCTGAACACACAAACACAGCATAGTAAAGCAGGGTAAGAGACGCTGTCTGTGGATCTCGCGAAGTCCTAGATCTGTGGTTAGAGGAAGAATGTGCCTCCAGATGGTTGCACTGCTTAGCATCCCAGGCACATCCCTGCTCACAAGGTTTTGGATCATGTCTATAAATATTTTCTTAGCAGCAATGACTTTTCATGAGGGTGAGGAAGAGATGATAACTTTTTACAGAAAATGCCCCACAGCCTATTTAAAATCAGCTTTAATAGCTAAATAGTCAAGAAGAGACTTGTTACCTTCTGGAGAAAAAAATCCATTAGTTAGTTTGCATTACTCACTGTGCTGGAATTAAGAGAAAAGCCTTTTTATGTCCAAGTTTTGGGGTTGGGCGACTCCCGTTGCTTCATCTGCCTGCTGTAAAATGGATGTTATTGGAATGACTTTGGGGGTTGTTAAAAAGTTATTAAGCCTGAGAATGGAGAACCATGTGAGAGATGTACACAGATATCCATCATAATCAGGTTTGTTTATTGTGAGCTTTCTGCTGTAGTGCGTATAATGGTGCTTTGCTATAGAGATGGATGTACAGTAGGCACATGTGTAGTATCCATAAAGGTGCTGTTGTTCCTCAGCACACGGGAATTATGGGTTGCAGGTCTCATTTCCTGATCCAGGAAGTGACACACCCTTCATCCATTTTCCTGATACTCCTTACTGTAACACTGAATACCATGGGTCCCTATAGCTCCTACATCCACGCAAGCCATTGACTCTTCTATGTGTACTTAGAACACTGCAATAAAGTGAATGTAATAACTACTTGAGATTTTTTTTTTATCCAGGCTTCTTGCCCCTGACACCCTCTCCACAGCACTTTTCACAGATTCCAGGAAAGGAAACATCCGATGGCTGAAAAGCTGCATTCATTCTTATCACAGGGTAGCAGCAGATCTCCAGATATTGCATGAATACCTGTATTTTCCAAATTACAAGCAAACCTGTAAGAAAACAAAATCAAGCCAATGAATACTTTGCATCCATTTCTCTTTTGACAGTGGCACTTTTGTATTATTCATGTTTGCTTCTAGACCATGAAAGAGAGAACTGTATGGATACGGTCTGCTGACCTAGGAATGGAGGAGAGGTGTTATGTCAAGCTGCAGAGCTGCTTTCCCATGATAGCAATAAACTTATAGGCCTCATTAACCTGTTCAGTAACTATTGCCCTGTGAGGTTGCACAATAATCTATATATATATAAAAAAAATACAGAAACTTTTAAGGGAAAAGCTGTGAATTTCCTACCAAGTACACCAAGGGATTCACAAAAGTGTAGTAAATGCATTCCTAGGGTTGGAAAATACCAGTCTGTTCTCTACACAGTACCCTCCTAATGTTGTGTAACCTTGTGTAAGGTCTTCACTGCTCCTCATATAAGGAGTACATTAATAAAGATCATCACATTCAAGCATTTTTACTGGCTGTAGCCACCTTCTGTGATGATGGCTGGCAAACACCACACAGGCAAAAGCGGCCCATATAATTCTGAGGAACCTGCAGCCTGCCAACACCGTAAACTTCATCCTTATTGGTTAAATAGCAGAGTAAAATGGCAACTTGTTTTGGGCTGATGAAAAGAGCAGCAAAATGGAGAATGTGTTCTGTGTCGGGCTATGTTCTGAGGTCTTGTTTTTCTTCAAATATTCAGGAAATGACATTGGTGACCTCGCTCACAAGTATTGTTTACATTTTTTCCCCGTAGTTCTTATTTTAAGGAAACAGAAGGTGAAAATAAACTGATAAGATACACAATTGTATTTATCCTCTTGCTACTAAAAGTGATTTTTTTTTTACATATCGCACAATTTTATTTCACATTTAAATCTACTTTTTAAGTTAATACTGTTTCTGCACAATGGCACATCCATTGTCATACAGTATATGAGAGCTAAAATCTATGAACTATTGGCCCTTTTTATCTCTTTCCTGCTCTCAGGAACCATTCTCTGCTAGGAAAGTGTTTCATGTTATAATTCCTTATCAGTGAGGGTTACGCTATAGCCCGACCAGGTTCCGACCTCTAGTCACAACCCAGACAGAAACCTTCACTTGCATACCTGATTTTTAACTCTTTCAGGCAGAGAAATATAAAAAAAAAGAAACACGGCATAGTTATTTGTGTGTTTGGCACTGTACATACACATGCCTTTCTCATCATGTTACATGTCACCTCATGCATCCTTTAAGGATGATTTGCTTTAACCACATTTGAACATTATGCAAAGATAAAGGGACATGTTGGCGTCAGCATTGTTTTCAAACCAGATAGGAGAAATGTCCTTCCATCCCTGGATATGTGCCCAAGAGCTGATAGGTGAAGAGTCTGTATAACAAAACCCCGCATTTTTCTGTAATCATCATACTGTCACTATCTTGCCTTGTAAGGGTCACATGCTTAATAACCCACAGACAGACATTTGATGCTGACCTGTTGTCTTTCATTTTGGCTGTACTTCTCAAGGCTTGTATAACCCTTAGTCATAACCTATGCTCTAAATGTTTGATGCACTTTTATATACTGTACATAGGCAGATATTGTATGTCTTTTCATGGTACAACACTGAAGATATGACACTTTGATACAATGTAAAGTAGTCAGTGTACAGCTTGTGTAACAGTGTAAATTTGCTGACATCAATGTTTAAATTGCTGGCAACAAAAGTAAGTACACCCCTGAGTGAAGCATGTCAAAATTCTGCCCAATTTTATTTTCTCCCTAGGGTCATGTTACTTATTAGTATTATGGCTCAAGTGTGGATGAGAAGCAGGTGCATTTAATTTGGTGTTATCACTCTCACTCTCTCTAACATTCAACATTGTACCTCATGGTAGAGGACTCTCTGAGGATCTTTAAAATAAAGTGTTTTTTTCTTTACACAAAGATGGCCTAGGCCAGTGATCTGCAAACTTGGCTCTCCAGCTGCTAAGGAACTACCAGTCCCACAATGCATTGCAGGAGTCTGACAGCCACAGGCATGATTCATAAAGGCAAATGCATTGTGGGACCTGTAGTTCCTTGGCAGCTGGAGAGCCAAGTTTTCAGATCACTGGCCTAGGCTATGAGAAGATTGCCAACACCCTGAAACTGAGGCAGTTTAACAGGAGAGGTTTCACTCAGAACATGCCCCGCCATGATTGACCAAAGGAGTTGAGAACACGAGCTCAGCATCAGTGTGTGTGCGTGCGTGCGTGCGTGCGTGCGTGCGTGTGCGTGTGCGTGTGTGTGTGTGTGTGTGTGTGTGTTTTTATGTGAGCAAGAAATCTCCCATGATGCATCACTGCTGAATATGCTAATCATTCCTTCATGCTCCTAAAACTCAGCCATGCATTGCACAAAACTTACTGTGTTGCAAATGAGTGTGTTATCACGTGCAAAAAAAGGAGACAAGATTAGTCTTTTCTAAGGACACGGGGTGGCTCATGTGGGCCAGAACAGCTGAAGTGCCTATGGCCTATTAATTGTATATGTTACGGCCAGAACCCGAAGTGTGGCCACTTCTAGTTCTGGCCGGCCACTTCGGGTTCTGGCCGGCCAATGCGCGAAGTGGCCGCAGCGCTGCGGCCAATGTGAGAAATGTTTTGTTGACGCCGTCTCGCCGCGGCCAAATTGATGACAAACTTGCTTAATTTTAATGAAATGTAGCCGGCGGCAATGTCATAGATGAAGCCGCCGGCTTTCGCGCACTGCCTCTCCCCGATCCCCCCCTCCCTCCTCTCCCCGCCTCCCATTACAATACATAGCAGCCGGGCGGGGACATGCAGCCGGAGAGTCGTTCGTCGCGGCAGGGGAATGCAGAGCGGGTGCTGGCAGAAGCGATGTCTGCAGCCTCCCCCGCTCTGCTGCCCCTGCTGCGACGAACGACTCTCCGGCTGCATGTCCCCGCCCGGCTGCTACGTATTGTAATGGGAGGCGGGGAGAGGAGGGAGGGGGGGATCGGGGAGAGGCAGTGCGCGAAAGCCGGCGGCTTCATCTATTCTATGACATTGCCGCCGGCTACATTTCATTAAATTAAGCAAGTTTGTCATCAATTTGGCCGGGCGAGACGGCTGTAAACATTCCATTTCTCACATTGGCCGCAGCGCTGCGGCCACTTCGCATATTGGCCGGCCAGAACCCGAAGTGGCCGGCCAGAACTAGAAGTGGCCACACTTCGTGTTCTGGCCGTAACATATACACCAGCGTTTCTCAAACCTGTCCTCGTGACTCCCCAATGGTGCATGTTTTGCAGGCAACCTCACCTATGCACAGGTGGTGTAATTAGTGTCTCAGTTACATGGAATCCACCTAGCTGAGTCACTAATTAGCCCACCTGTACATAGGTGAGGTTGCCTGCAAAACACGTTGGGGAGTCACGAGGACAGGTTTGAGAAACACTCATATTAATCCAACATGTATAACACTGTTTCAGACTTGCTGATCCTCATTAGTACATGACATGGATTAATATGGCTCTGGATAGCACAGTGGTGTAGTGGATAGCACTCTTGCCTGGGATAGAACACGTGCTGAATGGAGTTTATATGTTCTCCCTCTGTTTGCTTGTGTTTCCTCCAGGCACTATGGTTTCCCCCCACATGCAAAAAACATACAAATATTTGAATTGTCTTCCCTCAAAATTTGCCTTAGGCTATAATGGACATATGCATATGGGATTAGCAGGAATTAGATTGTGAGCCCCGCTAAGGGACAGTTAGTGACCAGACTACCAGACTATGCACTGTGTAAAGCTCTGTGGTAGATGTCAGTGGTTTGTAAAAACAAAATTAATTGAATCAACATTTTTTATTCAATTAATTTTGATTCAATTAATTTTGTTTTTACAAACCACTGACATCTACCACAGAGCTATGAGGTGGGACTTTGGAAACAAATGTTACAAAATACCCAGTCAAGAGTATAGTCTCACTGCAAGACATGGGGGGGCTCTAGTCTAGTTTGATATAAGATGAACTGATGTCTCACTTGTCATTTTCAGACACATATTTGTCAATCTTTGTCCAGTATAAAGGGAAATATGCACATACTAGTAGCCAGAATATCTGCAGAGTTCAATTGTTTTATCTCAGCAGAATAAAACCATTAAATATGATGGTTTTGATCTTAAATGGAATGAGCCCCCACCTTCAATATTTATTTATCGCAGCTACCTGATTGCTATTGTGGACCGACAATAGTGATTTTGCAGCTGCTGTTCCCTATGGAATGTAAATGTTGTCCTATCTGAACACATGAAACTGATTAGCAAACAACCATACAGGCTTGGGGAAGTCTAGGATTTCATGCTAATTGTTACATTTCCATAGTTCCATTACCAGTGGATCAGACTACTCAAAATAAGAGGTAAAATATGTATTTTTTTTATAACAAGTCACATTGTTGGCATGCATTTTAATGTGCAGTAGAGATGCCCTGGGTGCTAAAAATGGTGCTTGGTTCACTTTAAGAGAAATAAGGGTGCTCATACATTAGTTGATTTGCTTATATTTGGCATCGATATCTGACCGATTCAATCATAATGACTGAATCTGGTGGATATTGGTGACGCAACATGGCCACCTGATCGATCATTTTAATCAATTACCAGCAGAAATTGATTGAAAGGATCGATCAGGCATGCAGGAAAATCTCGGTTGCAAGGGCTTTATCGGGTATGCGGCAATAATGGTGTTTGATTTACTGATGACTGACGGACCCTCAACTGCTCTTCCCTCCAAGTGTATGTGTCCCCCCCCCCCCCCCCCCGGGTCCATGGTGGTACATGCCCACCTCCAGCATTACAGGAGGGGTGGCGGGCGGCAGGAGTCGGTAGCGCCACCCCGCATGTGATAGCATAGCTGCTACCTGCTTCGTTTCTACTACCTCACCAAAAAACAGCTGATGCAGCAACTGGAGTAGTGTCCCTCAGGTCCAGGGGCCCAGTTGCAGTCACAACCTCTACATCCCCTATTGCTACTAGGAATGGACGGAAGTGCCAATTTCCAATTCCGATGGAATTCCACAGAGATTGAAATCGGAATTTCCAAATTCTGCAGAATTGGGTTTTGTTATTGTTGTCAATAAAGTTTGTTATGTTGTTATGTTGATTTCAGGAAATATGCCTGAAGAAGGGGACTAGATCCCAGAAAGCTTGCATCATTTAACTCTATTAGTTAGCCATTAAAAGGTATTATTTTTTACAAAACGTTGTTTTTTTCTACCTATATATTATGTTGATTTCCAAATTCCACGGAATCCGCTATATTTTGCAGATATACTCTATATTACACACAATTCGCAATTCCGAATGCCGACAAGCAGTACACTTACAAGTCCTCTGATTGGCCTAATTAATCTGAATCTTGTGATTGGCCTAAAAATGTTGAGTATACAGCTCTCATAAATACGTTATTAAATAGAATTCCAAATTTCGCACTCTGATTTCCAAATACCGCTTTCCGCTTCAGAAAGCTGATTTCTGTGGAATTTGGAAGCACATCTTTAATACCACACCACTGACCAGGGATGCCTGGTCCACCAGACCGACCAAGTGGTCGTCTGGGGCACCGTGCCACGGGGGGGGGGCGTACCCACCCCCCTGCCAGATTGTGGGACCCCATGATGAACTGGCTTAATAGATACCGCAGCCCACAGCTCACCTCATCCTGAGGAATCTTCTGGCAGGCAGAGCAGGGCTATGGGAAGACGTCGTCCGAAGACCTGCACTGGCGACTATTTGTGTCGTCTCCAGTACAGTGCTTTGGGCACCATCTTCCCGTAGCCCGGCTCTCTGCCTGTCAGCGCGGGACTTTCGCAGTGGCTGGCTGCAGGAAGATGATCGGGCAGCTGTGCGCTGGGAGAGATGGCTAGAGGCTCCACAAGTACCATGTACCATGTACATGTACAGTAAGTTGTATTTATCTGTACATGCACAAGAAAGCAGCATGATCATTCCCATACTAGTTAGTGTCTTACACCTCTGTGTACCATATTCACTGAAGTCATCAACCTTCATATCAAGAGGGGTGAAATGCACATTCCCATATAGAAATCACTGCAGGGATATATCTCATTTAACACAACCTGCTGCCAAATAGCAGACATTTTCCACAAACCAGCTTCACCTCACAGCATTATCAATATTTTCATGCTGTTTGTGGTTCTCAGCGCTATCAGACCTGACTGAGCAAATATGAGGGGAAAACCAAGACTTTGTACCATACCGCAAGCTAATATTGCTCTGAGTGAAAGGAAAGGAATCCTGGTCCTGTCTGAACCATTGTGTGAACCTGGAATCCATGGTAAGCATCGGGGCCAGTAAACACAACAATGCCTGTCATTGAGAGAGAAACAGCACAGGGCTGCTCACCCAGATGCTCACTAACACAGCCACGCTCATACAGAAAAATGACGTTGTCTAGACTTACGCTATGGCATTGTGCCAGGGCAGCTGTGCGAGGGGAACCCAAGACTGACGGGACAATTCATGGTCAGATCATTTCATATCACTGCCTGCCACAGCTGGAGAGGCAACTGAGTGACTCACTGGGACTTCAAGCCTATGTTTTTTTTCTTGCTCCCAGCCACAAAAAATGCTAATAATAGAAATTATGTTTCAGCATAATGCTGGTCAGAAGCCAAGAATCTTGATCAACTGACGCCTTAGCAGAGTCACTTTTGTACAACTACATAAAGGTTGGTCTAGAGATCATCATACTGATTCCTGTGGTAGTACAGAGTTCTACGAGCACTAAGGTCAGATTCTGTGCTCAGACCATTTTTGAATGCAATTGATATGCAGAGTTTTCACCCACAATGACATCCAAAACCTGCTTTGAAGGCTGCCATGGGACATGAGAATTACTGGACACAGCTGCATTAAAGATGCTTTAGTGACAGCTGTAATAATAGAGGAACCTGAATAACAACTACAGTATCTGAGAAGCATGAGTGGTCACAGTCACAGGAGGCTGAGTGGCCAGTCACATTGCACAATACAGAGGGACTACATCTGTGTGTCGCAGGAGGCTGAGTGGCTAGTCGCATCGCACAATACAGAGGGACTACATCATTGGGCTCTATTCACAAAGCATTACCACATTCGGTAATGCTGAAAACAGCTGATTTTACAGATCACCTTCTCAAATTGCAATTCACTAAACCTGTCTACGCACAGAAAATCAGAGTTCCCAACTAGTGAGGTAAATTACAGACTTGTGCGGTAATTACCTCGGGAAATGTCAATTCACAAAGTTTTACGCATTTAATTTACCAGACAAAAGTGTTCTGTATTTTTCTCCAACTCACAGCAGACGATAGCTTGCTCTCCCCTTGCTGTCTCTGTGCGGTGGATTTGACAGACAGCCTTTGGGGAGAGCCAGGCAGCCAATAGGGAGGGAGAGCCACACAGCCCTGCTTCTCACTCTGATTTGATGCAATGGGGCATTTGGGTGGGTCTTTCACTGTAAGAAAGCAGAGGAAGCTGACAATTCTGAGGGTTTTCCTGCATCCCTTTAGATGTGTAAATCTGTATTCCAGCCTACAGAGGAGCTCCCGCTGGTGGCTGCAGTACATCTAAAGGGATGACAGGCTGCATAGGACAGAAAACCTGCCAGTGATACACGCAGCTCCCTGCCTGCATGCTGGCCTGCTCCACGCTGGTAAGTGACACTTACCGAGCAGGGCTTAGTAAATTGAGGCATGTTTGTTCAATAAACTACCAAAACGTCTGCTTCATGCGGGAAAACTTTAATGAATTTGAAAAAAAGGGTAAAATACCGAATTAGGTATTTTACCGACCAAATAGATTTTACCGAATTGCCCATTGTGAATAGAGCCCATTGTCACAGGAGGCTGAACAACAGTCGGGTCAGGAATACAGAGATTCCAAAGGATATAAAATAAGTAAAAAATCTTTAAAGCAAACTTGAAGCGAACCCCCCTCCTCCCCCCTATGATATAATGAATTGTAGTACGAATAAGGAATAGAGCATTAGGCCCCATTCACACTTAGAAATGCAAACGATTTCACGCCGAAAAATCACTGAACAGTACGGCGATTTTGCCGCGATCGCATTTAGCGCTTCTATAGCACTGAAACGCGATCAACGGGAAATCGCCTAAAAATGGTGCAGGTGACGCGTTTGCGGTTTTGCCCGTTTTTGGGCGATAGCGCAAATCACCCAAGTAAGAACGCGCCCATAGGGTTTCATTACGCTAGCGCTTTTAAAAAAGCGTTAGCGTTGGAGCATTTTGCTGAAATCGTGGTAAAACGCTCTAGTGTGAATGGGGCCTACAGTTGTGTTCAAAATTATTCAACCCCCACTGAAATTGAGTGTTTTGGCCAGTTTGACATTGATTTGGATAATTTCAGTCATCTTGTTTACAATTAAATCAAAGAGGCACTTGTAAGTCAGACAAAGATAACATAACATTTATAATGAAATAACCACAAATGTCTTTTCTGTGCTCACATCATTATCAGCTTTATTCAACCCTCAAGTGACATTCATTCTTAGTACTTAGTACAACATCCTTTTCCAGTTATAACAGCTTTTAAACGTGAAGCATAGCTTGACACAAGTGTCTTGCAACGATCTACGGGTATCTTAGCCCATCCTTCATGGGCAAAAGCCTGCAGTTCAGTCACATTCTTATGCTTGTGCGCTGCAACTGGGATAGGGTTCTGTGGACTGATGAAACAAAATTAGAACTGTTTGGGCCCATGGATCAACACTATGTTTGGAGGAGGAAGAACAAGGCCTATGAAGAAAAGAACACCTTGCCTACTGTGAAGCATGGTGGGGGGTCAATCATGCTTTGGGGCGGTTTTGCTTCTGCAGGTACAGGGAAGCTTCAGTGTGTGCAAGGTACCATGAATTCACTTCAGTACCAGGAGATATTGGATGAAAATGTGATGCAGTCCGTCACAAACCTGAGGCTTGGGAGACGTTGGACCTTTCAACAGGACAACGATCCCAAGCATACCTCCAAGTCCACTAGAGTATGGTTGCAGATTAAAGGCTGGAACATTTTGAAGTGGCCATCGCAGTCACCAGACTTAAATCTGATTGAGAACCACTGGTGGGACTTAAAGAAAATAGTTGCAGCGCGCAAGCCTAAGAATGTGACTGAACTGGAGGCTTTTGCCCATGAAGAATGGGCTAAGATACCCGTAGATCGCTGCAAGACACTTGTGTCAAGCTATGCTTCACGTTTAAAAGCTGTTAGAACTGGAAAAGGATGTTGTACTAAGTACTAAGAATGAATGTCACTTGGGGGTTGAATAAAACTGATAATGATGTGAGCACAGAAAAGACATTTGTGGTTATTTCATTATAAATGTTATGTTATATTTGTCTGACTTACAAGTGCCTCTTTGATTTAATTGTAAACAAGATGACTGAAATGATCAAGATCAATGTCAAACTGGCCAAAACACAAAATTTTAGTGGGGGTTGAATAATTTTGAACACAAATGTAAGTAGCAAAGAAAAAGCTCATATTTTTATTTTCAGTTCTATAGCTTTTTTTTTTTTAATAACATTGTATCATTTTGTCACAGTTGCGGTTTTTAAAGCAGACTGTATTTTAACCCTTTCTGGACCAGCACCCTCTGCCCCCTTAACCCTCCTGGCGGTATAAAAAATTCCGCCAGGAGGCAGCGCAGCAGTTTTTTTTATTTTTTTATATCATGTAGCGAGCCCAGGGCTCGCTACATGATAGCCGCTGCTCAGCGGCATCCCCCCGCCTGCTTCAATCGCCTTCGGCGATCTCCGATCAGGAAATCCCGTTCAAAGAACGGGATTTCCTGGAGGGCTTCCCCCGTCGCCATGGCGACGGGGCGGGATGACGTCACCGACGTCGGGACGTCATTGGGAGTCCCGAACCACCCCTCAGCGCTGCCTGGCACTGATTGGCCAGGCAGCGCACGGGGTCTGGGGGGGGGGGCGCGCGGCGAGACGGATAGCGGCGATCGAGCGCGGAGCGGCGGCGATCGGTGTGCTGACGCAGCTAGCAAAGTGCTAGCTGCATGCAGCAAAGAAAAAAATTAAACAAATTGGCCCAGCAGGGCCGGAGAAACCCTCCTGGGCGGCTTACCCCGAACTATGTTCGGGGTTACCGCCAAGGAGGTTAAGGACCAGAGGGTGCTGGTCCAGCAAACCGCCGCTTCCCGACGAATCGCCACAAGTTACCGTCGCTCCCGCCGTACACGCCACTCTGTCCCCGCCGCAGGCTGCTCTCTCTGCCGTCGCTATGACGGCAGAGCGCTGTGCGCCGGTCAGGAGCCGCTTTCATTGGCTCCTGACCCTGTCATTCCATGTAAGCCAATGGGAACGGCTTATAGGAATGACAGGGCCAGGAGCCAATGAAAACGGCTCCTGCCCGGCTCACAGTGCTCTGCCGTCATAGAGGCAGCAGGGCATCACATTGCGGCGGGGGCAGAGCGGACCGAGCGAAGCGGACGGGCTGGGGCGCGCGGTCAATGGGACGTAGAGTTTACGTCCGGTCAGGACCGCAGCGCCCCCTGCCTGACGTAGATTCGTACTCGCTCGGTCTGCAGGTAGTTAAGCTATAAAAGTAAGCAGAAATAATTACCTTTTGAACTTAACTGCAGTAAAACCTTATCTCAAGCTGTCTCTGTTTCTTGGCTGTTTAAGTGCTTCAGAAAACGGGACCGTATTCTTCCCATTGGACCAAAGAGCTCAGGGAAGCTTTTTTGCATAGATAACAACTGAAGTTTTTTTTAAACTCTTCCTGTACTGGAAAACAATATTAGACTTTTTTCTTTGCTACAATGTTCTATTTCTTAGCTGTACTACACATACAATTCATTATATTATAAGTTTATTTTCACTTTTGTTTTAAAACGCGGTAGTGATATACTTCATTATTGTTAGTCACACAAATACAAATCATTCTCCTTTTAAGGAAAAGAAGAACAAGGGATGTTTAGAATAGCTGCACGTTTCTCAGCATGACTGCCGCTTCTTCAGGCTCATCTGTCACTGAGGTGACAAGCTCTGACATTTGTTTGACCTGATACTCTTTCATATGTGCCTGAAGAACTTAAATCATTTACCTGGGTGCTGTCATGCACCCCTAGATATTCCAATTGATGTCAGTGGACAAGAATTTTGATCTGACCATAGTAGCTGCTACCTCATTACTGTGCAACGCAGTACAAAGCAACAGGAAACTGCCTGGGCAACACACCTGCCCACTCCACCTTCCCCCTAAAAGAAATATATAGTCAATCATAATACTGATCAAATTTGCCACGGTTTTAATCTGTTAAACTATTTAAAAATCCTGCTAAAGTATTGTAACTGTTCAGGCCTGGTTCAGACAGGTGCTGGCTTTCGGCGGCTTGTTTAGTTGATGCAAAAGGTTTTCTGCTACTGAGCAGACAAGGGAATGGCATCGGACTGGCAAGGGATTGGCATCGGTTCCCAGAATTTTGTTCTTGCTTTTTTAGCCTCCTGGGGGACACAGAACAGCTCAAACGCTGCCATCTTGGACCCTATATGTAGTAGCGTCCAAGATGAGATGAGATGACAGCATCGACCTGCAAAAAGTTGTACCCACTGTTGGGTTTACTGCCCTGCAGAAACTTGTGTGAACCAGACCTTAGATGATGGATGACCTTAACAGATATACAAAATCAGCTTGTGTATGTCTTTTATCAAAGATGCAGTTATTGCATTTTTTTTTTTAAATGTTCCTTTTCTTCTTTTTACAAATCTTCCTTGTAAACACTCATTGTTGTCCATTGCCGTGTGACAGTATTACCTAAATATCTGTGATCTGTTGTCAAATGCCAGATCTGATAAGACAGAACAGAGAGGAAACTGATATTTTGATGTAGAAGGAAGTAACCATACCTGATTTACAGATAACATAAGTATGTAAAGCTACCACACTCAGCATTAGGGGGAGGTACAGACCAGCAGGCAGCACTATGTACAGCAGTGTTTAGTGTAGGTCAGGGGTAGACATAAAGAGCCACTGTGACCAGTTTCCGAAAAGAGAAAAATACTGGGAGCCGCAAAACCATTATAAAACAAATCGTTAGCAGATATGACCCCCATATGCACAAATTGTTAGCAGATATGACCCCCATGTGCACAATCCTTCAGCAGATATGACCCCCATATGCACAAATCATTAGCAGATATGACCCCCATATGCACAATCCTTCAGCAGATATGACCCCCATATGCACAATCCTTCAGCAGATCTGACCCCAATATGCCCAATCCTTCAGCAGATCTGAAAAGAAAAACCCATTTACTCACCTAGTTAGAAGACCTCCTGTCACGATCTCCTCCTGTCCCGACCTCCGGTCCCGACCTTGTGGCGCGCAACTCCCACGAACCTCTTCCTTCCCGACGTCACGTCCTGCCTGCATTACACTGCAGGGCTACGGGAAAATGGCCGCCCGAAGCCCTGCACTGCACTGGTCCGGCGGCCTCTCTGATAGGCTGCCGCCCAGCGACAGCACACGTCACACGCGCGCCACAACCACTGACACCGGAGCCGCGTCGAAGGTGAAAAAGAGCCGCATGCGGCTCCGGAGCCGCAGGTTGCAGACCCCTGGTGTAGGTGTATATAAAAGATTGGATCAATAATTCTCAGGTTTAAAGTAGAAGGAAAACTCACAGAGCCCGGGACTATTTTTGTTGTTTTAATTTCTAAACGTACTCTAGGAGCTTGGACTAGGCATGTCCAAAGTCCGGTCCAGGGGCCAAATGCGGCCCACCGAGCCTTTTCTAGTGGCCCCCAAATCTCTCTACAGTTGTTCATTCCATGCGGCCCACGGGCAGTAGCTGTGATGTGGCACCATGTGATGTGATGGGGCCACCTTGTTGTGTCACTTGCCTCCCTCTTTGCTCGCCTGTAGGTTATCAGCCACCACTGTAGCAATATTAGCCATTGATTAGTAGCCATCGCTATGCCAGCTGCAGTAACAGCCACTGATTAGCAGCTGCCACTATGCCAGCAGCAGTAACAGCCACTGATTAGCAGCTGCCACTGTGCCAGCAGCAGTAACAGCTACTGATTAGCAGCTGCCACTATGCCAGCAGTGGTAACAGCCACTGATTAGCAGCTACCACTATGCCAGCAGCAGTAACAGCCATTGATTAGCAGCCACCACTGTGCCAGCAGCAGTAACAGCCACTGATTAGCAGCTGCCACTGTGCCAGCAGCAGTAGCAATCACTGATTAGCAGCCGCCACTGTGCCAGCAGCAGTAACAGCTACTGATTAGCAGCTGCCACTATGCCAGCAGTGGTAACAGCCACTGATTAGTAGCTACCACTACGCCAGCAGCTGTAACAGCCACTGATTAGCAGCCGACACTGTACCAGCAGCAGTAACAGCCACTGATTAGCAGCTACCACTATGCCAGCAGCAGTAACAGCTACTGATTAGCAGCTGCCACTATGCCAGCAGTGGTAACAGCCACTGATTAGTAGCTACCACTATGCCAGCAGCGGTAATAGACACTGATCAGCAGCCGCCACTGTGCCAGCAGCAGTAACAGCCACTGATTAGGAGCTACCACTATGCCAGCAGCAGTAACAGCCACTGATTAGGAGCTACCACTATGCCAGCAGCAGTAACAGCCACTGATTAGCAGCTGCCACTGTGCTAACTGCACATTGTATATGGGGTTATTACCCATGAAAATGTTTTAGCAAAATGTCACAGGCTTAGTGTATCTACCAGCAATCAACCAAAATTGTGTTTAGTTTCACTAGTAAGCCTCCGAGCACTCTCAAGAACCGAAATAGGGCCCTTGGCCAAATAAGTTTAGACACACGTGCCCATGTTACTCCGGCAACCACGTGGGCCACGTGTATGGATGGAAGGTGGAGCCAGCGTCGGCCATAAAGTATAGAGCACTGAGCGCCGGTGGAAGGGGGCACATTTATATTAGGGGGCCAGCCTTTTAGCCAGTGAGACGGCGGATGCTGCATCACAAGGCCGATTCCTGATCAATTTCAGCATGAAATTGAATGGGAATCAGCCTGCAGTGTATGGGCAGCCGAAAGGTCTCTCGCTACTCAAATTTGATTAGAGAGAGATTTGTCTCTTGGTCGAATCTGCCCATCATCGCTAGATGTATGGCTACCTTTAAGTGACTAGAATATACTGTATACTTTGTTCTGAGAAAGATGTCAGTGCTGTATATATACTGATTGTGACACCCTTTGTGTTGTCAATTTTTTTTATACTTCCCAAAAAGCTACCAAAATGGATTGTGCTGCCCAATACATTTCTGAATAGTCAGTCTTTGGTCAGCCCTAATTAGGTTATTGATTCCACAAGCATTTTCCTTGTTACCGTGTAGGAGACCAGGATGTGGAGCACTTTCACAATACTTCCCACTAAGCTTGAACTCAAGACATCATCTTTTTACATTTGTGTACAGAGGTGAAGAGTCTCCCAAAGCGCTCTGCTGCAGCAGTCTGTGCTAGAGTACATTACTGTGGTGGTGGGAAGGGGTGACCGGTGGCTGAGGGATCCAAGAGTTCACTGCGCTCTCTGCACTTACAGGAGAAGTTTTGTCTAATATAGATCTTGCTGACTCAGCAGTAGGGATGGTCGGAAATGCCAATTTCCGGTTCCGTGGAAAATCCGCATTCCGCCATTGCCGATTACCGATTTCCACATTCCAATGCAGATTTCCACCGGAAATCGTGGAAATTTTTGCCAAATTTAACATCGATTTTCTCAAAAACTATAAGGTCTTTTTGAAAACTTTTTTTCCATCTTGTTCACAGTCTTCTGTTTAATAAACCCTGAAACTTTGGTGTGTCTAGGACCTATGGGGGCTTTGCTATTAACCGCTAAAATCGGCGGCTTTTGACTGTAATATAAAATGTAGAAAATCCGCGTTATCCGATATGCGGTAATTTTAAGCCAATCAGAAGACTCAGAATGAATAAGCCAATTAGAGAATGCAGAAATGTCCACCTAATTCCCCATTCTTTGATTGGTTTATTCATTCCGAGTCATAGGTCCTAGACACGCCAAATTTTCAGGGTTTATTAACCACTTGCCGACCGCGCACTCATACCGCGCGTCGGCAAAGTGGCAGCTGCAGGACCTGCGTCGCCAGCTGCAGCCTAATTAACGAGCGATCGCGTGGCTGTAGCCGCGCGATCGCTACGTCACACTGTTGGGCACCCTTGTGACTTCAGCCCGCCGGCCAATCAGCAGCGCCGGCGGGCTGTACTTTTTCAAATTGGCCAATACAATGAGTATAATACAGTTTGTTTACGTAACAAACTGTACTATACTGCCTGCCTCCCGCTGGTGGTCACACTTAGCGATCGACCACCAGCGAGGAGAGCAGGCACAGTATAGAAGCACACACACACACTTTAGGAGCCCCACAGACCCCCCGATCACCTGCAGCACCCATCAGACACCCCCCTGTACCCCCCTGCAGCCCGCAGATCAGACCTAACCACCCCCCATATCACCCATCAATAAATCCCTGTCACCACCTGTCACTTCTATACATCAGAGCAGACCCCCAACTACCCCTTAGTGGTATCTGATCACCCCCCACACCTCCAGATCTCCCCCCGACCCCCCCCCCCCTTGTATACTGAACCTATCTATCTCCCCTGCATCTGTCTATCTCCCCAGCGATCAGCTGCCAATCACCTATCAGTCACCTGTCAATCATCCCCTGTCACCACCTGTCACTTCTATCCATCAGAGCAGACCCCCAACTACCCCTTAGGGGTATCTGATCACCCCCCACACCTCCAGATCTCCCCCCGACCCCCCCCCCCCCCCCCTGTATACTGAACCTATCTATCTCTCCTGCATCTGTCTATCTCCCCAGCGATCAGCTGCCAATCACCTATCAGTCACCTGTCAATCATCCCTTGTCACCACCTGTCACTGCCCCCCATTAGATCAGACCCCCAACTGCCCCTTAGGGGCTTCTGATCACCCACCCACCCTTTCAGATCCCACCGAGACACCCCCCCCTGATCACATCAGCAGTCCATTGTTTACATCTGTTTTTCCCTGTAAACACCCACTTATCACCCATCAATAACCCATCTATCACCCCCTGTCACCACCTGTCACTCCTATCCATCAGATTAGACCCCCAACTACCCCTTAGGGGTATCTGATCACCCCCCACCCCTTCCGATCCTCCACACACCGTCCTAGTTCATTGATTGCGTATATTCTCCCCCCTGCCACTGTGTATCTTATCTCCTGTCTGTAAGGCTTGATTGTGCTTTGTTTGGCTACAATTGTCTCAATTGCACTGTGATTGGCATCGATTGTCGTTTGATTGGCTTCGATTGTCACGTAATTTGTTTTCGATTGTCGCGTGATTGGCTTCAATTGCCCGTAATTGGTTTTGATTTTGCCAATTACCCACTGATTGGCTATTTTGCCCTGTGATTAGCATCGATTGTCGTGTGATTGGCTTCAATTGTCACGTAATTGGTTTTTGATTGTCGCGTTATTGGATTCAATTGGTCCGTGATTGGCTTTGATTGCGCCGATTGCTGTAATTGTCTCGTGATTGTTTTTGATTATTTGTGATTGCTCTCTGATCCCCAGCCCCCCCCCCCCCCCCCCCTCACCATCACTATCCTAGTGATCTAAAAACTTTTTTAGTATCACTAGTGGTAACAAACAGTTAGGCCAGTTAGCTAAGCAAAAGGGTTGTTAGTGTCAGTTAGTGCTCAGCCCACTGCACCACAGTCACTAATTAGCGTCATCACTGTCGCTAATCAGCATTGGTACTATATAGTATCTGTAAGTGATTATTAGTGATCACAGTCAGATCTATATTAGGGTCTCTAGGATCCACAAAAAAACGCAGTGTTTGCCCGATCAGACCTGATCGTTCGCCTGCACTGCGTTCAGCCCTCCCCACCGCAGTGACAGAAATTTCTTTTTTCTGATCACTGCAAAAAACACTGTACACAAGCTGTGGCACTGTAAACATCAGTTTTGATTTTTTTTTATCTAAACTCAGTGACCACAGCTTTCTACCTCTCAAGTACTCCCTTTCGCTAGGTAGGTGCTCTTTTCCTGGGTAGTCTCAGAGGAATACCTCCTAAATTTAGCAGGCCACCATGGCAAAAAAGGTTTTCCAATGAAGACATCTACAGGTACATGGACCAGTCGGATGAGGATGATTGGGTCGACTTATTCGACGAATCTTCGGGTTCAGAGTACGATCCTGTAGACAGCAGTGGCTCTCTGACCGATAGTTCCGATGACGAGGTTGAGGTCCCGGCTAGAGCCAGGCGTACCACACCCCATGTCACTGGACTGCAGGTGGCGGAAGATCAGTCTCAAGGGCAGCAGAGTGGCGCTGATCTGATTTTTCTTGGTGAGGCATGCACCAGCAGCGCAGCATCTCCTGGACCTATCAACACCAGTACTTCCGTAGAAGACCCTGATGAAGTGGCGGACACCATCCTGGAAGTAGAAACTGGTTCGGTGGTACGTGAATTAAGATCCGATCCGCAGCCACCAAGTAGACGGGCCCGTACTCCCATTGGTTTTCCAGAGGTGCTGGCAAACCCTGATTGGCATTCCCCTGATCCCGCCGCACCCATACTGCCCCCTTTCACCGCCCAGTCTGGAGTCCAGGTGGAGACAGTTGAACTAGGATCGGCCCTAGACTTTTTTGAACTGTTCCTCACCCAGGATCTCCTTGACTTAATTGTGGCTGAGACCAACCTATATGCCACACAATTTATAATCGCCCATCCGAAAAGCTGCCACGCCCAGCCTTTTCGGTGGAAACCACTCCAAGTTTCCGAACTTAAATTTTTTTTGGGCCTTCTCCTCAACATGGGTATTACTAAAAAAAATGTATTGCGCTCTTATTGGTCTACACGCCAAATACATAACATGCCCGTGTTCTCTGCTGCCATGTCCAGGGCGCGATTTGAGATCATCCTGCGCTTCCTGCATTTCAATGACAACGACACCTGTCATGAAAGAGACCACCCAGCTTATGACCGGCTCCACAAAATTCGGCCCCTCATAGACCACCTGTCATCCACATTTGCAGATGCTTATACCCCTGAACAGAACATCTGTGTAGATGAGTCCCTCGTACATTTTACCGGGCACCTTGGCATCAAACAGTACATCCCAAGCAAGCGCCCGGTATGGGGTGAAACTGTATAAGCTCTGTGATAGAGCCACAGGCTATACATCTCGTTTTAGGGTCTATGAGGGAAAAGACTCAAAATTGGAGCCGGTCGGATGTCCTGACTACCTGGGGAGCAGTGGAAAGATTGTGTGGGACTTGGTGTCACCCTTGTTCCAGAAGGGGTACCATCTTTATGTGGACAACTTTTACACAAGTGTGGCCCTCTTTCAGCACTTAAAGTTAGAAGGAATCCGATGCTGTGGCACCGTGCGGCCTAGTCGCCGGGGCTTCCCCCAACAGCTCGTTAACACCAGACTTCAACGGGGGGAGAGGACCGCCTTGTGTACCGATGACTTGCTCTCGGTGAAATGGAAGGACAAGAGGGACGTTTACCTTCTGTCTACCATTCACACAGACACGACAGTACAAATTACACGGGCAACAGAGGTCATTGAAAAGCCCCTCGCCGTCCACAGCTATAATGCCAACATGGAAGGGGTGGACTTCAATGACAAGATGTTAGGGCCCTATTTAATTTCCCGGAAAACCAGACGCTGGTATAAGAAAGTGTCTGTGTATTTAATTCAATTGGCGATGTACAACAGCTTTGTTCTCTACAGTAAGGCTGGGAGAACTGGATCTTTCCTTCAATTCCAGGAAGACATTGTTTCGGCACTCCTCTATCCAGAAGGTGCCAGAGCCCAACCCCCAAATGCAACTAGCAGGCTGCATGGAAGGCATTACGCCTACCCGATTCCCAGTACCCAAACTCAACGCAATCCCAGAAAAAGATGTCGTGTCTGCAGCAAGGCTGGAATAAGGCGTGACACCCCCGTTTATTGTCCCCGCTGTCCTGACCAGCCTGGCCTATGCCTAGGGGAGTGTTATGAGAGGTACCACGAGAAGACACACTTTTAGAACCTAGGGAACTACAGACACAGCAGTAGGCACACAAGGGTCTCTCAGTGCTATTTCACACTGGCGCGATGCGTTAGGGCAAATTGCCTAGCAAAAGTCACACTTTGCGGTCCCCCCCTACGCCGGAAGTGCTTGACTTAACGCTAGTGCATGCCTACGTTACTGCGTGGCTTCTGCGGCAATTTGGGTCGGCCCAGAAGTCATGTTAGTCTATGGCGACGCAGTTAATTACTAGGCCGAATGCTACTCTTGTGGTATTCCCTGAAGATCTATTTTGGGCGAGACGGTGCGGCGGGCTCGACCGACCGGATAGGCCAGTATGCAGTGTGAACCCAAACATGAGGTTTTGAGAGATCCAAATACACTGGCCTGCCAGAAACCTCTCCTTTCACTTGGGACAGAATGCATAATGTACTTCGCCACATATCTGTGCGATTTGCACTTTGCACATTGACCCATGGGGGAGGAGAAGTTTATCCTCAGCTCGCAGGTAAAAAAAAAACAAAACAAAAAAAAACAGGTAAGCAAAAAAGTTAATATTTGGTTACCAATGTTATTGTTTGGTTTGAACATATTTAATAAAGTTTAAAAAGTTAATGTTATTGAAGTGCTTTGCTGCTTGCTTGCTTTTTTTTTTTTTTTTTTTCTCTCTTTTTTTCCAACCGACCAATCAGCTGCAGCACTGATGATGCATCCTGACAGAAGCATTGCGCTTCTGTCAGGTTACACAAAATCGGTGCATGCAGCGCTGTAGGACGAGATTTCTCCTCCACAGTAAAAAAGATACGTTTGCCGAGGCATATGGGCCAAGGTGTGGTGTTGGGGATTCATATGCTTTGGCAAGCACTTTGTATCAAAAAAGAACTCAAGCAATGATTTCTCCATTCACATCGATCAATGTGGATGAATAAATCAGGATTGCCTGGGCATACGAGCTGGTGGGTTTGGATTTTTGGGGTGGCAGCTCCTATGTCCAGGCGGACGCCTTCCCCTCCTTTTTGTTTTGTTTTTTTCGTTTTTCTTCTCTCTTTTTTCTATCCAGACCGACCGACCGACCAATCAGCTGCAGCACTGATGGTGCATCCTGACAGAAGCATTGCGCTTCTGTCAGGTTACACAAAATCGGTGCATGCAGCGCTGTAGGACGAGATTTCTCCTCCACAGTAAAAAAGATACGTTTGCCGAGGCATATGGGCCAAGGTGTGGTGTTGGGGATTCATATGCTTTGGCAAGCACTTTGTATCAAAAAAGAACTCAAGCAATGATTTCTCCATTCACATCGATCAATGTGGATGAATAAATCAGGATTGCCTGGGCATACGAGCTGGTGGGTTTGGATTTTTGGGGTGGCAGCTCCTATGTCCAGGCGGACGCCTTCCCCTCCTTTTTGTTTTGTTTTTTTCGTTTTTCTTCTCTCTTTTTTCTATCCAGACCGACCGACCGACCAATCAGCTGCAGCACTGATGGTGCATCCTGACAGAAGCATTGCGCTTCTGTCAGGATACACAAAATCGGTGCATGCAGCGCTGTAGGACGAGATTTCTCCTCCACAGTAAAAAAGATACGTTTGCCGAGGCATATGGGCCGAGGAGCGGTGTTGGGGTTCATATGCTTTGGCAAGCACTTTGTATCAAAAAAGAACTCAAGCAATGATTTCTCCATTCACATCGATCGATGTGGATGAATAAATCAGGTTTGCCTGGGCATACGAGCTGGTGGGTTTGGATTTTTGGGGTGGCAGCTCCTATGTCCCTCTTTCTTTTCTTTTTGTTTCACATTTTTTGGCAGATATTTGTTCATCCACATTGATCGATGCGAATGAAGGGATGTTTGCCGTTCATTTTTCCTTTCAGCCCAGAATGCACTACCTGTATGCCCAATATAAGGAGTATAGCAGAAATACTGGCCATACATGTAATGATTGCAGAGGCCCTAAAATGCCAGGACAGACCCCACAAATGACCCCATTTTGGAAAGAGGACACCCCAAAGTATTCCGTGAGGTGCATGGTGAGTTCATAGAAGATTTTGTTTTTTGTCACAAGTTAGCATAAATTGTTTTTTTTATGTTTTTTTTCACAAAGTATCCTTTTCTGCTAACTTGTGACAAAAAATAATTTTTTTTATAAACTCACCATGCCCCTCATGGAATACTTTGTGGTGTCTTATTTTTAAAATGGGGTCATTTGTGGGGTTTGTTAACTGTCCTGTCATGTGGGGGGGAGCTAAATTGTGAGCACCCCTGTAAAGCCCAAAGGTAGTCATTGCACGTTGGGCCCCTTAGCGCAGTTAGGCTGCAAAAAAGTGCCACACGTGCTATCGCCGTACCCGGGAGAAGTAGACCAATGTGTTTTAGGGTGTATTTTTACACATACTCATGATGGGTAGAAGAAATCACTCTGTAAATGACAATTTTTTTATTTTTTTTACACACATTTGTCCATTCACAGAGATATTTCTCCCACCCAATATGGGTATGTGTAAAAATACACCCCAAAACACATTGTACTACTTCTCCCGAGTACGGCAATACCACATGTGTGGCACTTTTTTGCACCCTAACTGCGCTAAGGGGCCCAGAGTCCAATGAGTACCGTTAGCATTTCACAGGTCATTTTGAGAAATTTGGTTTCAAGACTACTCCTCACGGTTTAGGGCCCCTAAAATGCCAGAGCAGTATAGGAACCCCACAAATGACCCCATTTTAGAAAGAAGACACCCCAAGGTACTCAATTAGGAGTATGGTGAGTTCATAGAAGATTTTACTTTTTGTCACAAGTTAGCGGAAAATGATTTTTATTGTTTTTTTTTTACCAAGTGTCATTTTCCGCTAACTTGTGACAAAAAAAAAATCTTCTATGAACTCACCATACTCCTAACGGAATACCTTGGGGTGTCCTCTTTGTAAAATGGGGTCATTTGTGGGGTTCCTATACTGCTCTGGCATTTTAGGGGCCCTAAACCGTGAGGAGTAGTCTTGAAACCAAATTTCTCAAAATGACCTGTGAAATGGTAACGGTACTCATTGGACTCTGGGCCCCTTAGCGCAGTTAGGGTGCAAAAAAGTGCCACATATGTGGTATCGCCGTACTCGGGAGAAGTAGTACAATGTGTTTTGGGGTGTATTTTTACACATACCCATATTGGGTGGGAGAAATATCTCTGTAAATGGACAATTGTGTGTAAAGAAATCAAAAAATTGTCATTTACAGAGATATTTCTCCCACCCAATATGGGTATGTGTAAAAATACACCCCAAAACACATTGTACTACTTCTCCCGAGTACGGCGATACCACATGTGTGGCCCTTTTTTGCACCGTAACTGCGCTAAGGAGCCCAGAGTCCAATGAGTACCTTTAGCATTTCACAGGTCATTTTGAAACATTTGGTTTCAAGACTACTCCTCACGGTTTAGGGCCCCTAAAATGCCAGAGCAGTATAGGAACCCCACAAATGACCCCATTTTAGAAAGAAGACACCCCAAGGTACTCAATTAGGAGTATGGTGAGTTCATAGAAGATTTTGCTTTTTGTCACAAGTTAGCGGAAAATGATTTTTATTGGTTCTTTTTACCAAGTGTCATTTTCCACTAACTTGTGACAAAAAATAAAATCTTCTATGAACTCACCATACTCCTAACGGAATACCTTGGGATGTCCTCTTTGTAAAATGGGGTCATTTGTGGGGTTCCTATACTGTCCTGGCATTTTAGGGGCCCTAAACCGTGAGGAGTAGTCTTGAAACCAAATTTCTCAAAATGACCTGTGAAATGCTAACGGTACTCATTGGACTCTGGGCCCCTTAGCGCAGTTAGGGTGCAAAAAAAGTGCCACACATGTGGTACCGCCGTACTCAGGAGAAGTAGTAGTATGTGTTTTGGGGTGTATTTTTACACATACCCATATTGGGTGGGAGAAATATCTCTGTAAATGGACAATTGTGTGTAAAGAAATCAAAAAATTGTCATTTACAGAGATATTTCTCCCACCCAATATGGGTATGTGTAAAAATACACCCCAAAACACATTGTACTACTTCTCCCGAGTACGGCGATACCACATGTGTGGCACTTTTTTGCACCCTAACTGCGCTAAGGGGCCCAGAGTCCAATGAGTACCTTTAGCATTTCACAGGTCATTTTGAAACATTTGGTTTCAAGACTACTCCTCACGGTTTAGGGCCCCTAAAATGCCAGAGCAGTATAGGAACCCCACAAATGACCCCATTTTACAAAGAGGACATCCCAAGGTATTCCGTTAGGAGTATGGTGAGTTCATAGAAGATTTTATTTTTTGTCACAAGTTAGCGGAAAATGACACTTGGTAAAAAAACCCAATAAAAATCATTTTCCGCTAACTTGTGACAAAAAGTAAAATCTTCTATGAACTCACCATACTCCTACTTGAGTACCTTGGGGTGTCTTCTTTGTAAAATGGGGTCATTTGTGGGGTTCCTATACTGCCCTGGCATTTTAGGGGCCCTAAACCGTGAGGAGTAGTCTTGAAACCAAATTTCTCAAAATGACCTGTGAAATCCTAAAGATACTCATTGGACTTTGGGCCCCTTAGCGCAGTTAGGGTGCAAAAAAGTGCCACACATGTGGTATCGCCGTACTCAGGAGAAGTAGTACAATGTGTTTTGGGGTGTATTTTTATACATACCCATGCTGAGTGGGAGAAATAACTCTGTAAATGGACAATTGTGTGTAAAAAAAATAAAAAAAATTGTCATTTACAGAGATATTTCTCCCACCCAGCATGGGTATGTGTAAAAATACACCCCAAAACACATTGTACTACTTCTCTCGAGTATGGCGATACCATATGTGTGACACTTTTTTGCAGCCAAACTGCGCTAAGGGGCCCACAGTGCAATGACTACTTTTAGGCTTTACAGGGGTGCTTACAATTCTGCACCCCCCAAAATGCCAGGACAGTAAACACACCCCATAAATGACCCCATTTTGAAAAATAGACACTTCAAGGTATTCATTGAGGGGCATGTTGAGTCCATGGCAGATTTCATTTTTTTTTTGTTACAAGTTAGCAGAAATGGAAACCTTTTTTTTTTTTTTTTTTTGTGACAAACTGTCATTTTCCGCTAACTTGTGACAAAAAATAAAATCTTCTATGAACTCACTATGCCTCTCAGTGAATACTTTGGGATGTCTTCTTTCCAAAATGGGGTTATTTGTGGGGTATTTATACTATCCTGGAATTTTAGCACCTCATGAAACATGACAGGTAGTCAGGAAAGTCAGAGATGCTTAAAAATGGGAAAATTCACTTTTTGCACCATAGTTTGTAAACGCTATAACTTTTACCCAAACCAATAAATATAGGCTGAATGGGTTTTTTTTAATCAAAAACATGTTTGTCCACATTTTTCGCGCTGCATGTATACAGAAATTTTACTTTATTTGAAAAATGTCAGCACAGAAAGTTAAAAAAATCATTTTTTTGCCAAAATTCATGTCTTTTTTGATGAATATAATAAAAAGTAAAACTCGCAGCAGCAATCAAATAGCATCAAAAGAAAGCTGTATTAGTGAGAAGAAAAGGAGCCAAAATTCATTTAGGTGGTAGGTTGTATGACCGAGAAATAAACCGTTAAAGCTGCAGTGGTCTGAATGGAAAAAACAGCGCTGGTCCTTAAGGGGGGGTAAAGGCTGAGTCCTCAAGTGGTTAAACAGAAGACTGTGAACAAGACGGAAAAAAAACGTTTTCAAAAAGACCTTATACTTTTTGAGAAAATCAATGTTAAAGTCGTCGGAAATCCATGAAAATCTGCCTACCGCACTTGTATTACCGATTTACGCATTCCGATGTGGAAATGCAATTTCCGATCGTGTAATGCGGAAATTGCATTTCCGCGGAATCCGAATGAGCATACCTACTCAGCAGCAAGTTTTGTACTACCTGATCCAGTACAAAGCTATGGTGGACCTTGATTATGCGTTGCTGCTGTCTGTGGCGCCTGCACTCCCTGTGGAACCTGCTGGGATCATTCAACCAAAGTACTGCCATTTCCAATCTACATGTCTGTGATGAGCGAGCGTTCCTCGATACATCTTCTGCAATGGCAGAAAAGCGAACAGTAATTTGCAAAGGGGGTAAATGGACATCAGAACGATAGTCGTCCATTGATCCATCATGACAGTGGTTACATTTGAACGACAATTGCGGATAGTCGGACGTCTTATAACATTGTTTAACAAATTTTCATTAAACAATGTTACCCGATATCGTGAAAAATGGTCGTCCATTGTGAAAAAAATTAGCAGGAAAATCGCAGTGTAGGAACAGACCTTTAGTTTCCTTGTATGTAAATCTACTCTTGTATGCTTTACCCTTCCCTCGCATGCTGTACCTTACCACCCTTACTGCCATCTTTACTTGCACTGATAATTCCATGTGAAATGCCTCTGTACATTGCAAATAAACCTGATTCTAATAACTAGTCAGCTACACCCTCAAAGTTCTCAAAACAGCATACCTTAGGGGGTACTTTGGTTGGTCTTAGGGGTTACTGGAACTTGTCATAGTGAATCTATTACATTTCCAAATGATAAGAAAGCTAAACCATATATAATTCAACCTGCATAATAAGTACTTATAGCGTAAAGGCAAAAAAAAAAAAAAATAAGATACTTACCTATAAACAGGGAAGGCTATGGATCCTGTATAGAGCCTTCCCTGTCCTCTCTCACTTCCAATTGGTCGAATACACATCCGTGAGCCCTTGTGAGTCTTACGCACGCACTCACACATGCACTGTAAGGAGTTGCGTACACGAGTGCTTTTGATGCCGCCCGAGGCAGCAAATTAAACAGGGCTGAAGGCGTTGAAACAAGGGGTACAAGAGAAGACAGAAAAGGCTCTATAGGATCCAGAGCCTTCCCTGTCCATAGGTAAGTAACTTTTTTTGCCTTTACAAAATCTTTACGCTAAGAGAAAATCTCTGCACAGTATCAATACATATGTGCTAGGGCCCAGGAACATAAATGTCGAAAAGGAAAGAAAGCAGCCCCTTTAAACCAGCACTACACGTAATTGTGAAAAATGTAAACAATTTTTGCTGTAATAACATAACACTATAAGTACATATAAAAAGATTAAAAACGATCATACCACCATAAGCAATTATAATGAATGACAACAGTCAATATGATGCAGAAATACAAAGCACCTATAAAATGAACATATTAACAGACCAATGAGGCTTTTTAACCTCTCAACGACCGCATCCCCCCGATTAGCGTCAAGTCCTGGGGCGGGTTTTGCAGGAGATTGCACGCGCCAATGCTATTCTCCGTCATCAGTCTCCCATCGGCGATTGCAGCTAGGGTACTGTTAGACGGTAAAACCGCCATCTATTTACTGTGTACAGCGCTGCGATCCACAGCAGCGCTGTACTGGGGACAGCTGTGTGACATGGCTGTCCCCCTGAGAGTGTCAGGAGCGATCCGCTGTCCTAGGCTGATGCCTAAGACAGCCGCTCGCTATGATTGGCTGGTGGGGGGATTGAGGGGTGGGTAAGAATTATAGCAATATTTATTTAAAAAAAACAATATTTATATAAAAATAAACAAACATGCCGGCAGGGATAAGAGCCCACCAACAGAGAGCTCTGTTGGTGGGCAGAAAAGGGGTAGAGGGGGTGTGGAGGGCGTAATCACTTGTGTGCTGAGTTGTACGACCCTGCAGCAAGCCCTCAAAGCTGCAGTGCCCTAATTTGTGAAAAATAGCCTGGTCACTGGGGGGTGTAAGCCCAAGATCCTCAAGTGTTTTTATATATACTTATACCGTTATTACAATAAAATTGTTTACAGTTTTTTATAATCATGTGTAATGCTGGTTTAAAGGGCCTGCTTTCTTTCCTGTTTGATTTACAATCACTTTAATTAAAAGCATCGAGGAATGTTTGAAAAGCATTTATACATACTTATGAATCACTCCTAAGCAATGTTTATGTGTGAAGGGGTACTTGAGATGATGTTTCTAACAAGAGGGGGTACTTGGCCAACACAGACAATAAAGGGGTAAATGCTGTAATGTTGAGAAACATTGAGCTACAACACTAAACTTGGGAAAGCCTGTGCATGTAACCTAGGACAAGCATATGAATCTGATAGAAAAATAGTTAAAAATAAACACAACCAAGAAGGACAAAGAAAAGTTGTTTTCAATTTACTTTTACTATAAATGTCTCGCTAAACATTTGGTGTGGATTATATTTTACAAAACTCCTCGTATTTCTCTGCATATTTGCACTTATTAATATGAGTCATAATCTCCATGGCTTAATTTAGGTAAAAGTGCTAGCGTGCAGCCGCTCTACACATGTGTATCATATGTGCCGATTTATGGGACTGCTCTAGTAAACCAGAACTTAGAAGATCAGTCCTGCCACATCAGCATGGACACAAAGTGGAAACAGCTACACTTCCGGCCCAACCTCCATAGCATGCAACCCATATTGAGGAGAATGCTATATATAGCAAAGGATATTACTATATTATTTATTTTGGTGGTTGCTGAAGAGGGTTTTTTATTTTTTTCACTCTAGCAGAAATTATTAAAGGGAATAAGGAATGCAGATTTATTCTTTGCATTAACAAATGCTATTTTTGACATTCCAAAAAATGTATGTTACTATGCTGTACTAAGACTGCACATTGTATAGCAGTACGTACAGCTGAGCTGTACTGCAAAGTGCACAGGCCTCCTTACTATGTTCACCAAGTTGCCAATAGCTGGATTTGACTCCTGAAGATGTCTGATGGGGTTCAGCATTTGAATTAAGGAGGCTACTAATGATTCAATTTGCTGAAAGATCGTTTAGAAACGATTCTTCGTATGAACGATTGGAAATGATCGTTTGGGACCACTAATGAACAAAAATCTTCGAACCAATCTGATCAGATTGATGGGATCAATCCGAAAATCAGATCTATTCCATTAATCTGATTGGATAGATTTTTTCCATTAGTTGCCACAAATGATCAGTACATACAAAAAATCATTCGTATACGGTCGTTCAGCAAATTCTATCATTAGTGACTACTTTTACATCTTTTGCTTTAGATCAACCCCCCCCCCCCCCCCCCTAAAAATAGTATTTCTATTCTGAACACTTCCTTGTAAAAAATATACTTATGAAAATGATTGTTGAATTCAGAAACCAATCAGCCATATCTGATGTTACCCACAGGCATTATTATTATTACTATTATTATAATTTTATAAAGCGCTGGCATCTTCCACAGTACTTTACAGAACACATAGTCAAGTCACTGAAGCCAAGTACACACATCCAATCTTTATTGGCCAATTTTACAATACCCATGTACTGTAATAATAATAATCCAAACATTTGTATAGCGCTTTTCTCCTGTCGGACTCAAAGCGCTCAAGAGCTGCAGCCACTGGGACACACTCAGGAGGACACCCTGCAGCGTTAGGGAGTCTTGCCTTGAACTCCTTACTGAATAGGTACTTGACCTAGCCAGGATTCAAACCCTGGTCTCCCATGTCAAAGGCAGAGCCCTTAACCAGTACACTATCCAGCCACTCATACTGTAGTATGAGTACCCATGTACTGTAGTATTTTGAATACTATGAACAGATGGTGTAGGTAGGTTCTCATACTGCATGAAAGTAGTAAAATTGGCCAATGAAGATTGGATGTGTGTACTCATCTTAAGGCCATATTAGGGAGGAGACCAATTAGTATGTTTTTAGGAAGTAGGAGGAAATGAGAGTTCCTGAAGAAAACCCATGCAAGCATGGGAAGAATATACAAACACCAGACAGCATCCAGTCCAGTGTTTGATTTCATAATGCCAAGTTCCCCTTCCTGAATGACATTTATCAAGATATTTAGGGAATTTTTCCTCATTGTTAAAACAGGAAAGATTTACTTTCCTTGTCCTCTTAGAGTTCCCGTCACACAGGTGACTGCAGTGCCTTCAAAATGGTTCCAGCAAACCAGGTTATGCCTGTGCAGAGATGTCATTCATGTCACAGCAGAGGGGACTGAAAAAAGAGGGACTCGTAAAAACTATCATAGCTTATTCCTGCTGCCTTTCATGCTCATGTGTGTGTGCAAATCATGGCCTTCTGTTCTATTCCACACGGACTACTAAAGCATACCAAGAAGAGTAAAACCTTAACTTAGAACACATCTTGTTTATGGAAAATACTCCCAATTCGCCATCCCTGTGATGAACATTACCAGTTTCCTGACTTCATCAGTGAAGATCTGCATCTGGCAACATTCAAAGGTGGTAAATGGAGTCTCCATTCACCTCTCCACCAATAAACTTTGGAGCAAACTTTCTTTGCTGCAGTTTCAGGGCAAGGTCCAGCTGTCAGCTTTTTGATAAGCAGCTAGTGGCTTTAATTTGCTCGATTCCTTGCCCTTCTCAGGACATTGGATATTTTCATGTTAAGATAATTTTCTGCTCATCACTATCTGAACTGCTTTGGGGCTGCTTCATGTTAAAACTACGCCTCACTTGTGGCTGCCTGATGCGCTGTAGTTTTAATGCCGGTGGCTCCTGTGCATGGGGCGTGATCCCTACCGTCACAGAGCATTTTTAGACAGCTGAGTTCTGTACATTAGTCAGGATCTGTTTTCATTGGCTTCTGACCTCCTGATCACTGTGAGCCCATCACAGTGATTAGAAAGTCCAAAATGAGTTAAAGCAAACCTGAGGTGGCAAAGAAAACTCAAGTTAGTTACTTACCTAAGAAGAGAGAAGTTCTGGATCTTCCAGCGGCTTTTCACATCCTCCTTGACACCACCGCCACTGGCCGGGACCCTCTCTTAGTTTATGACCTTGTCCCCCGTGCATAAGCAAGGCCATACTGTACCTGCACGAGTGTAGACATGCCTGTGAACTGGAGCCGCTCATTCATGATGAGGAGTGCAGCTGCAAAAAGAAATCAGACTAGCTCTGATCAGATATGTTCAGACGGTCCATGCACGGCAACAGTGGGGTCGACGAGGACACAAGTAGCCTGTAGACCAGGCATGGGCAAACTTGGCCCTCCAGCTGTTAAGGAACTACAAGTCCCACAATGCATTGCAGGAGTCTGACAGCCACAGTTATGACTCATAAAGGCAAATGCATTGTGGGACTTGTAGTTCCGTAACAGCTGGAGGGCCGAGTTTGCCCATGCCTGCTGTAGACTATCCAGAGGCTTCCCTCTACCCAGGCAAGTATTTAACTTTTTTTCCACCTAGGGTGCACTTTAAGTAATATTCAACTTCACAATGGGTATTTTTCTTTTACATTATTTTAAATTTGTATCCTTTGTTTGATCTGTAGAGACAGCCACAGGTATGGCTCAACCTTCTTGCCAGGGTAGTGAGTACAGATCGTCAGTTTTCTGATTACAGCAGCTGATTACTTCTCCAGAGCCAGGAGTGGACCTACCATGAAGCCACCTGAATCAGCAAAATCTAGGGGACCAACAGTTTGGTGCCTGCCTCATCTCCGCTCACTACCTGGCACACATGCATCCCCAAATTCCTGTCCTCATTCGACCGGTGGCACATGCCGCCCTTCCTTATGACAGCTTTGACAGAGGGGAAGCTTTGGCACGCCATAAATCAGTAGGGCCGGTTCTAGACTTTTTGCCACCTGAGGCAAACTTGAGAGGATACGCCCCCCCCCCCTACCCCCGATAGGTAGCCTGGAGCAGGGAGCAGCCAGGAAGAAGGAGCAGCGGGCACGGCCAGGCAGGCACCACCCCCACCCCAATTCTACCACCTCACCCCGCCTCATGGGTGTCCCGGGGCAGCCAATCAGGTTGCGGTGCTGGCACCAGCCTGGGCAATCACAGCCGCCTGCTGCTCCTTTTGCTAAGTGGTGCTGAAGGTCTGCAAACTGAAAATAAATGGTAATGTTTAACCTTCCTGGTGGTAAGCCCGAGCTGAGCTCGGGCTATGCCGCGCAGGAGGATATCTCAGCCCCTGGTGGGGCGATTCGCCCCATTTAAAGCACTGTACGCGCAGCTAGCACTTTGCTAGCCGCGCGTACAGCTTGATCGCCGCCGCTCTGCGGCGATCGCCCGCACGAAGTGGCGGAAGAGGGCCCCCGCCAGAGCCCTGTGCTGCCCGGACCAATGACTTTCACGCAGCGCTAAGAGCTGGATCGGAGGCGTTTGACGTCGCCAGGGCGACAGGAAAAGCCAAACAGGGGAACGCGTTATATACGCTTTCCCCTGTTTGCTATTGATGACCGCGACGATCGCACTAGAGGGACACATGCGCCCTCTAGTGTTGTTTCATGTAGCTACCACTCTAATAGCTTTACATAAAACAAAAATAAATAAATAAATGTATTTCTGCCTATTTGGCAGAATCAATAAACCGCCAGGAGGGTTAATACCACTGCATATCAGAACACTTTTAGCACCACTGACCGTGGAACTTTTATGAAAGTAAGGACAACAAGCTTTCACTGACAATGGAAAGAGCTGGAGAAAAATGTGTAATGGACTCACTGAATTGTTACTTCTGGAAATTGTTGAGTTTTGGACTGTGCACATACTGCTTTCACCTTGTAATACCTTGGTCTGGTAGCTCCCAATAACATTTTAGCTTTGTAATAAATCTAAGTGATGGGAGTAGTTACAGCCAACAAGGTGGATACCAGCATGTGCAGACTGCCATCCAGGAGGAAGTGTTTGTGCCAGATTTTTCTGAGCCATTTTATGGAGACTTCAACTGACACCTCAGCACATACAGTATATGTGGCGTACATACTGTATCCATCCTGTACTTGTAATTTCTTCCACAAAGAAATGACTCCCTGTTCTTCACTATGAACCCCTAAAATAGTATTTTTATTGAGAGAAAAAAAAACAGGAAGCAGCAGAACTGCCAGCATGCTGTAATAGCTCATTTCTGTAACCGTCTCAGCTGTTTAATGGCTATACGCACAGCCCCTTTCTATGTATGAAATCGCTCCATTTCTCCAGCTTCAACAGATGAAGAACTGACTGCACACAGCTCCTGACGCAGTTATACATATATTGCCTGTAACTAGCATTGTAGTTAGTGTTGGGCGAACAGTGTTCGCCACTGTTCGGGTTCTGCAGAACATCACCCTGTTCGGGTGATGTTCGAGTTCGGCCGAACACCTGACGGTGCTCGGCCAAACCGTTCGGCCATATGGCCGAACTAAGAGCGCATGGCCGAACGTTCCCCGAACGTTCGGCTAGCGCTGTGATTGGCCGAACGGGTCACGTGGTTCGGACCCGAACGCGCTCTGATTGGCCGAACGGTCACGTGGTTCGGGTAAATAAATACCCGAACCACGTCATATCTCCGCCATTTGTCTGTGGGTTTAGCTTTGGGTAGGCAGGCAGGGTAGTTCGCGCTCCAGCCACGCTAGCCAGGGTCCCCCCTGTCATTGTGTCACTGCTGGGAACAGTAGTACACCGCTTGCTCAGCCACACTATATAGCATTCTGTTTACTGCCACTCTGTGTACCTCGCTCAGCCACACTATATAGCATTCTGTTTACTGCCACTCTGTGTCTGCTGGGAATAGTAGTACATCGCTTGCTCAGCCACACTATATAGCATTCTGTTTACTGCCACTCTGTGTACCTCGCTCAGCCACACTATATAGCATTCTGTTTACTGCCACTCTGTGTCTGCTGGGAATAGTGGTACACCGCTCGCTCAGCCACACTATATAGCATTCTGTTCACTGTTCTGTGTCTGCTTGGAATAGTGGTACACCGCTCGCTCAGCCACACTATATAGCATTCTGTTTACTGTTCTGTGTCTGCTGGGAATAGTGGTACACCGCTCGCTCAGCCACACTATATAGCATTCTGTTTACTGTTCTGTGTCTGCTGGGAATAGTGGTACACCGCTCGCTCAGCCACACTATATAGCATTCTGTTCACTGTTCTGTGTCTGCTGGGAATAGTGGTACACCGCTCGCTCAGCCACACTATATAGCATTCTGTTCACTGTTCTGTGTCTGCTGGGAATAGTGGTACACCGCTCGCTCAGCCACACTATATAGCATTCTGTTTACTGTTCTGTGTCTGCTGGGAATAGTGGTACACCGCTCGCTCATCCACACTATATAGCATTCTGTTCACTGTTCTGTGTCTGCTGGGAATAGTGGTACACCGCTCGCTCAGCCACACTATATAGCATTCTGTTCACTGTTCTGTGTCTGCTGGGAATAGTGGTACACCGCTCGCTCAGCCACACTATATAGCATTCTGTTCACTGTTCTGTGTCTGCTGGGAATAGTGGTACACCGCTCGCTCAGCCACACTATATAGCATTCTGTTTACTGTTCTGTGTCTGCTGGGAATAGTGGTACACCGCTCGCTCAGCCACACTATATAGCATTCTGTTTACTGTTCTGTGTCTGCTGGGAATAGTGGTACACCGCTCGCTCAGCCACACTATATAGCATTCTGTTTACTGTTCTGTGTCTGCTGGGAACAGTAGTACACCGCTCGCTCAGCCAGAGTATATAGCATTGTGTTTACTGCCACTCTGTGTACACCGCTCAGCCAGACTATATACCATTGTTTACTGACACTCTGTGTACACCGCTCAGCCAGACTATATACCATTGTTTACTGACACTCTGTGTACACGGCTCAGCCACACTATATAGCATTGTGTTTACTTCCACTCTGTGTCTGCTGGGAACAGTAGTACACCGCTCACCCGCCACTGTATAGCATTGTGCTCTGTGTCACTGCTGACAATAGTGGTACACCGCTCACCCACCACTGTATAGCATTTCTGTACTGCCACTGTACTGCTGCCAGTCAGCGTGTACTTTAAGGATAAGTGAAATGAGGAAGAAATCCGGTGAAAGAGGGAGGGGCAAGGGAAGAGGTGTTTCCCCTGACGGTTCACGTACAGGCCACAGGGGAGCACCCAAGAAAACCCACTCAATACTGCCCATGTTGTCCAGGACAACAACCCTCACAGATCCAAAAGAACAGGACCAGATAATTACTTGGATGACCTCTCAAGCGTCCAGCAGTGGGTTAAGCAGCACCAGCACATCACGCACGAGGTCCGAGTCCTCAGCCAGTTAAAGTCTGGGCTTTCTTTGAAGACTGCACTGAGGATGTTACCATGGCGATTTGCAAGGTGTGCAAGACCCGCCTGAGCAGGGGGAAAAGTATTAACAACCTCTCCACCACCAGCATGAGCCGCCACATTCTATCCAAACATCCCACTCTGTGGGCAAACGCGGCAGGACAGGGTACCACCAGCAACACTGCCTCCCTTGGGTTCACCAGACTCACCACCAGACCCGCCTCAGCAGCAGCAGTAGCCCAGCCATTGCGTGGTTCACAACATTCACAAACATCAGACGATGCTGACACTGTCACTTTCCGGACTAGTGCTCTTGAGGTCTCCCAGTGTTCATCAAACACAACAACCAACAGCCCTTCGGTGTGCAGCGCTACGGTTGAGTTGTCTGTCTCTGAGATGTTTGAGCACAAGAGGAAATTGCCAGCAAATGACCCCCGGGCCGTGGCAGTAACAGCCAGCCAGCATAGCCAAGCTTCTGGCCTGCGAAATGCTGCCATATCGAGTGGTGGAGACAAACAGCTTCAAGGGCATGATGTCAGTGGCCATCCCACGTTACGTGGTTCCCAGCCGCTACCACTTTGCGCGCTCTGCAGTGCCTGAGTTGCATGAGCACGTGGTCAGCTAAATAACCCGAAGCTTGAAGAATGCCGTTGCCTGCAAGGTTCACCTCACCACTGACACCTGGACGAGTGCGTTCGGCCAGGGTCGATACATCTCCCTTACCGCGCACTGGGTGAACCTTGTGGAGCCTGGTAGCGATTCCTCACCTGCTACGGCGCGGGTGTTGCCCACGCCGCAAACAGCTGGATAACAACAGCAGCACCTACCTCTCTGACTCCTTCTCCTCCAACGCATCTCAAAGCTGTACCTCATCCGGAAATGCTAACCCAGCACCAGCAGCAGTAGGATCGTGGAAGCAGTGCAGCACAGCTGTTGGCATGCGTCAGCAAGCGTTGCTGAAGCTGATCTGCCTTGGGGATAAGCAGCACACAGGGGAGGAAATTTGGAGGGGAATAAAGGAACAGACGGATTTGTGGCTGGCACCGCTGGACCTGAAACCGGGCATGAAGCTAGACACCTGGCACGAACTGGCAATGTACGCAATAGAGGTGCTGGCTTGCCCGGCAGCCAGCGTTATGTCGGAACGCTGTTTCAGTGCTGCCGGAGGCATCATCACAGATCGGCGTATCCGCCTCTCCACAGAAAATGCAGACCGTCTGACTCAAATTAAAATGAATCAATCCTGGATTGGAAACGACTACGCAACACTCCTGGACCCCAACCAAGTAACATGACCGATGAACATCTGGGATGGTTTAGCGTTTCCGGTCCCTGTTTATTGAACCTCTCATCTGTATTACATTTATGACTGCATGGCGGCAAAAAGCATTGCTGCTATATCCGCACGCTTTTGTCCTCATGCAAGGCCTGGGTTGTTGTGTCTCACAAAGCGTGGCCTTCTCCTCCTGCGCCTCCTCCTGTTCCATCACGTGTGCTGCTGCTGCTGCTGCTGCTGCTGGGTTACCGTTGCCGGTCCCTGTTTATGGAACCTCTTATCTTTATTACATTTATGACTACATGGCGGTACAAAGCATGCTATCCGCACGCTTTTTGTCCTCATGCAAGGCCTGGGTTGTTGTGTCTCACAAAGCGTGGCCTTCTCCTCCTGCGCCTCCTCCTGTTCCATCACGTGTGCTGCTGCTGCTGCTGCTGGGTTACCGTTGCCGGTCCCTGTTTATGGAACCTCTTATCTTTATTACATTTATGACTACATGGCGGTACAAAGCATGCTATCCGCACGCTTTTTGTCCTCATGCAAGGCCTGGGTTGTTGTGTCTCACAAAGCGTGGCCTTCTCCTCCTGCGCCTCCTCCTGTTCCATCACGTGTGCTGCTGCTGCTGCTGCTGGGTTAGCGTTGCCGCGTGGTCCCTGTTTATTGAACCTCTTATCTTTATTACATTTATGACTACATGGCGGTACAAAGCATGCTATCCGCACGCTTTTTGTCCTCATGCAAGGCCTGGGTTGTTGTGTCTCACAAAGCGTGGCCTTCTCCTCCTGCGCCTCCTCCTGTTCCATCACGTGTGCTGCTGCTGGGTTAGCGTTGCCGCGTGGTCCCTGTTTATTGAACCACTTATCTTTATTACATTTATGACTGCATGGTGGTACAAAGCATGCTATCCGCACGCTTCTTGTCCTCATGCAAGGCCTGGGTTGTTGTGTCTCAAAGCGTGGCCTTCTCCTCCTGCGCCACCCTCCTCCTGTTCCATCACGTGTGCTGCTGCTGGGTTAGCATTACCGGTCCCTTTTCCTGGAACCTCTTATATGTATTACATTTATGACTGCATGCCGACAAAAAGCATGTTACCTGTGCAAAGAAAACAGACATTTCCCGCATTTAAAAGACAGTTTTCCCTTTGAAACTTTAAAATCGATTTTCTCAAAAACTATAAGCTCTTTTTGCTAAATTTTTTTTTCCTCTTGTACCCACTCCCAAGGTGCACATACCCTGTAAATTTGGGGTATGTAGCATGTAAGGAGGCTTTACAAACCACAAAAGTTCGGGTCCCCATTGACTTCCATTATGTTCGGAGTTCGGGTCGAACACCCGAACATCGCGGCCATGTTCGGCCTGTTCGGCCCGAACCCGAACATCTAGATGTTCGCCCAACACTAATTGTAGTAGCTGAAAGTTGCCCACGCCTCTTGTTATGCATCACACTTAAATATGCAACTAAATTCCATAAAGTAGTTTCTGTACTAGGAATCAGTTTTAAAATGTACAGTGTGAATACAGCCTTAAAGTGTACCCAAGCCGAAAATCGGGTACAAAATAAGATACTTAACTTAAAGAGATACTGAGCAGGTTGAAAAATCACAATTTGTACTTAGCTGGGGCTTCCTCCACCCCACCATAGGCCACGAGGTCCCCCGGCGTCCCGCTGGCAGCTCCGTTAATTGGCGACTTCAGCCCCGCCGCGCACGGTTTGCGTGAGAGTCCTATGCATGCGCGGTTCTCTAACTCTAAATGCGTAGGACTCTCATGTCGGCCAGCTTAATGATGCGAAATGTGCGCGGTGGAGACTCGTACTGGCGACTTCAGGCCAAAGTCGTCAATTAAGAACCCGCCAGCGGGACCAGGAGAGGAGCCAGGAGGATGCCGGGCGACCTCGCGTCCTAGGGTGGGCTGGAGGAAGCACCAGGTAAGTACAAATTGTGATTTTTCAACTTGCTCAGTATCACTTTAAAGAGGAGCAGTCAGCTATACTATCTAAAAAAACAAAACAAAAAACACATATATAAGTAGATAAATACTTGCTCTATGTACATACTGTAACATATGTATTGCACTGTCCACGTTTTGATTTCAGTGAGTTATATATAGTAAATAAAGAGAAAACTGTTTGAAGCATTTGCCATTCTGGAATCCCTGTGTCTGATCCTGATGTCATTTCCTCCCTTACTCTGGGAGAAGGGCGGCCAATGCAAACATAGACAGTCTTCAGACACTCCCACCCAGCTCTACAATAGAAAATGCATTGTCATTGTGTGACTCTGCAGCTTCTCAGCATGAGAAATATTGGCCAATCAGAGACAAACAGAGGCGTGGGAGGGGAAAACAGGAGGGAAAGAGGCTTCAGCCAGTCAGGCTGCATTAGTTATGTCTGAGGGGAAAGTAAAGAAGCTAAAAAAAGACAACCCAGCATGCCCTGCAACTTCCTTTGTGTGGCAGATGTACCAAATAAGAGCCAGGTAAACTGGGGAATGATCTTTTATCAACAACAAAAGTAAGAGTGATTTTTAACTTTTGGATTGCCTAGTTAGCATCTTTTATTACTTGTTTACCAGATAAAAATAAAGAATTGATTTTATGCCTGACAGTTACGCTTTAAGCGGGAAGCCTCAGGATCCTATTGAAGCTTCCCTTGCTACTCCATTGTCTCCTGTCGCTGAGCACACCCCCCAGAAGATTAGTGACAAGGCATTGTTGCTAATCACATTGGGGCCACGCAGTTCCTCTTCCTCCAGCGTGGCTGCTTCCTCCGGCTCCCTCTGGCCTGATCACTCCCACACAGCCGTCCTTCGCTGCCTGCAGCCTCCGCAACTGGCCCCAGTAAGTTGTCCAGTTGGAGCCAGTTGCTGCAAGTGGGCTGTGCGCATTCCCCCGTTGTGCTCCCTTAGCTGGGAGCGTAACTGGGAAGCACCCACAGCTCTACTACGCCTGCGCAGTATGCCCAGGGCCAGAGGACTTTCCGGCCAATTTGTGGAGGCTTCAGGCAGCAGAGGATGGCGGCGAGGGAGCAATCAGGCCAGAGGGGGCTGGAGGAAGCCCCAGGTATTTATACATTTTTATATCCCTTGTCTCACGTTTACTTTAAGCCTGGTATACATTTTCAAATATGATTGGCCAATCACTGACCAATTTTACCACATTCATGTAGTATGAGAGCTTACCTGCACAATCTGCTCATAGTATTCAATATCTGTTGACCTTCATACTACATGAAGGTGGTAAATTAGTCAGTGATTGGTCAAACAAAACTGAAAGTGTATACCTGACTTTATGGTGCATACACACTGTCAATTTTGATTGGTCAATAATTGGCCAATTTTACCATTTCCATTTAATATGAACACAATCTGTTCATAGTACTCAAAATCTGTTGTCCCTCATGCTAGATAGATTAGAAACAGCGGGCTGTCGCTGTTTAAGCTGTTTGTACTTATATTAAAGAGTCTTGATTAAAAAGCGCTGGTGTATAGCAAGCCCATAGCTTTAAATATTACACAGCCACACCAACCCCACATGTAGACAGCCTGTTTCAGGCTTTTGGCCCTCATCTGTACATGGCAAGGATTGATATGGCTGTATGGGATAGGGCTTGGACCAGTACAACAGAGTGACCAAGCAGCTCAGGGTGACCCAAACCACTAGGAATGTATAGGGGGATAATGTACTGATGTACTCATGTACTGAGGAGGGCCAAAAGCATGAAACAGGCTGTTTACATGTGGGGTTGGTGTGGCTGTGTAATATTTAAAGCTATAGGCTTGCTAAACACCAGCGGTTCTGGATGCTTACTTCACGTATTAGATAGCGCTCCACTTCAATTACAGCTGATGAAATATAAAGTTGAATTGCCCCCTTAGGGACCACACTCACCCGTCCAAATTGACCACTGCAAGACTGGTCAAAATAGGCTCAAGTTTTTCCTTATTCGAGCTCTTTCGCTGTCAGTCGTCCGTTCAGCTGTTGCACCTTAGGATGAGAGAAACTCCTCTCAGGCTTTCTCCCCTTCAGGTCTATGTTGCATGTGCACCTCATAAGCAAGAATGAGATCCCATAGCGTAATTCCGTAAAACAGCATACAATTTTATTCAGTTAAAATACTCACAAAAGTAGTGTTTGGTACAGCTTTTTAGAGTAATTAACGGGCTCTCCCCTGTGCCTCCCGGGTAAGGCCTGAAGATAGCTCCGTTCCTCCGTGCTTTAGCTGCCCGCTCTCGCGTCCTAACGTACTTCCTGGATGCCCTCCGGCTCCACCCTACGCGTTTTGTCACCCGCGTGACTCATCAGGGGCGTGGCTAGCCTTTGGACACCAGGTTGAGTTTGAATTTTTGATGCCGACAGCGCCCAGAACACCGGTAATATACCAGGTACCCAAGGTGCACAAAAATACAGAGCACCCACCGGGACGACCCATCCTAAGCGGAATTGGATCATTAACACACAGACTGGGGCAATATTTAGATTTCTTCCTACAGCCGATGGTAAGAAAACTTCCACAGACAGTAAAAGATACCAAACACATGTTACAAATATTGGAAAATATGGAAGTGGAACAAAATGACATCTTGGTAACAGCAGATGTTACTGCTCTGTATTCGACCATACCGCACAAGCAGGGGATGGAGGCAGTACATTACTACTTGGCGAAGGATGCCGATATGAACATTCAGCAACAAGAATTTTTAATGAAACTATTAAACTTTGCTTTAACCAATTATTTTTGGCACCAGGGGGAGTACTATTTACAAGTGAAGGGATGTGCAATGGGGGCGGGCTGTGCCCCCTCCCTGGCCAATCTGTTCATGGGCAGATGGGAAGAAACAATCTTGGGAGAAGAAAAAGATAACAGAATAAAAGTTTGGGGAAAATTCATCGATGACTTGTTTCTATTGTGGGGAGGTGGAAAAGATGATCTACTAGCTTACTTTGAATGTCTAAATAAGAACACGATGAACATTGAGCTTACAATGGAGGCCAGTGAACAGTCGATTCATTATCTGGATCTTAATATTGAAAAAAGAGGGACCTTACTAATTATGACTACCTACTTTAAACCAACGGATAGAAACGGCTACTTATCGACCCAAAGCTGTCACCATCCGAGATGGAAGAAGGCAATCCCCAGAGGCCAACTCATGCGACTGCGGAGAAACTGCAGTAAATTAGAAGATTACATGATCCAATCACAGATAGTGGCTGATAGGTTTATTGAGAGAGGTTACGATGATGCAGAAATACAAAGAGAAATTGTGGAGGTGGGGAAGACAGACAGAAGGGCCCTATTAGGACAAGGTCCAAGGAATCAATCAGGCCTACAACAAATGGATAGTGTACCATTCATCACAGATTACTCCATGCAATTTAGGCAGGTGGTAAACAATAATTAGAAAGCACTGGCCCATATTAAAGGAGGAAGGACACAACACTTAGGAGGATCCTCCCAGAAAATCCACGATTCATTTACAGAAGGGCAAAAAATCTGAAGAGTTATGTGGCTCCAAGCTGCGTGAATCCACCGACAACCATACTCCCTTTCTGGCAACAAGATGGCTTTTATCCGTGCAGGGGATGTGTAGGATGTAGGGAGGCGATGCCAATAAGATGCAAAGAAGTGATCTCAACAGCAAGAGGGATTACCTTCAAGATAAAACAGAATATAACATGCAATACGAAAGGAGTTGTATACATGGTGTGGTGCCCATGCAACGTACAGTATATAGGACGGACAACCAGGCAACTCAAGGCGAGAATTGGTGAACATATAGGGAACATTAGGAGAGAATTTACAGGACATAGTGTATCTGATCATTATAGGATACATCATAACTCAAATCCTAGCTCCCTAAGGTTTTATGGATTGGAAAAAGCAAATTATTCATGAAGGGGGTGCAATTAAACGAGGGATATATCCAAGCGAGAAACAAAGTGGATATACGACATGGGGACCTTGAAACCAAAGGGACATAACACCGAATTAGACCTTAATTGCTTTGTTGCAAATAATTAATGGATTGAGTCCGATCAAATATTATTGTACTGGGGAACATATTAATATATAGATCTATGATAAAATGTATCTTTGGGTTAAAGTATTATCAACTGAATCCTCTTTTAGGAATAGGGATGTGCAGTTCATTATTTAGCCACAAGATGACAGTAGAGTCAATGTGAGGAATGGAACTATCAGATGAGAAACGGACATTTAACATACATATTTTAATGTATTTTTTAGAATGTGTTATTAATTACTGATTTTTGGAAAACGGGCTCTTAGCTCGAGAACCGGTATCATGCTGGAACGCATGCTTTTATTTTTACTTCCTATGTTACGGCGTGACGTCAATACGGCGGAGGCCCACCATCTCTATTAGGGTAGATATGGCGGAATGGTACGCATGTTGCGTCGCCATTAGTAGGGTGGACGCGACGCATGATACGCATTGCCAATAGTTAGACGGACACGGCGCATAGTACGCATGACGCAACGCTTTAAATCAACCTGGTGTCCAAAGGCTAGCCACGCCCCTGATGAGTCACGCGGGTGACGAAACGCGTAGGGTTGAGCATAGACCTGAAGGGGAAAAAGCCTGAGAGGAGTTTCACTCCTCCTAAGGTGCAACAGCTGAACGGACGACTGACAGCGAAAGAGCTCGAATAACAAAAAACTTGATCCTATTTTGACCAGTCTTGCAGTGGTCAATTTGGACTGGTGAGTGCGGTCCCTAAGGGGGCAATTCTACTTTATATTTCATCAGCTGTAATTGAAGTGGAGCGCTATCTAATATGTGAAGTTTGCAAAGAAGGGTCTGGCTATACCCAGCTAGAAGCGCAGACACAAAAGAGACTTTTCCTTTTGACTGGCATTGAACTGGTTTAATAAAAGGAAAGGAGGACTATATAGTAATTGTAGCGCCGTTTAACAAAATATAGAGGTTCTGGATGGTTGCCTTGCTTACAAGGGTGAAAAGGGATGATTTGCATATTCAGTAGTGGAGCATTGTGGGTAAGCACAAATGTTCACTTATAGATGAATTATTGCAAATTTTCTTCTGTTTTAACCACTTGCCGACCGCGCACTCATACCGTGCGTCAGCAAAGTGGCAGCTGCAGGACCAGCGACGCAGTATTGCGTCGCCAGCTGCAGGCTGATTAATCAGGAAGCAGCCGCTCGGGCGAGCGGCTGCTTCCTGTCAATTCACGGCGGGGGGCTCCGTGAATAGCCTGCGGGCCGCCGATGGCGGCTCGCAGGCTAAATGTAAACACAAGCGGAAATAATCCGCTTTGTTTACATTGTACGGCGCTGCTGCGCAGCAGCGCCGTAAGGCAGATCGACGATCCCCGGCCAATCAGCGGCCGGGGATCGCCTGTAACTGGCTGCACAGGACGGATAGCGTCCTGTGCAGCCCTGATCTCCGGGGGGGGGAGCAGGTAGGAGAGGGAGGGGGGAATTTCGCCGCGGAGGGGGGCTTTGAGGTGCCCCCCCCCCCCCCCGCCAGCCAAATGCAGGCAGGAGAGATCGGACCCCCCCAGCACATCATCCCCCTAGTGGGGAAAAAAGGGGGGTGATCTGATCTCTCTGCCTGCTACATGATCTGTGCTGGGGGCTGCAGAGCCCACCCAGCACAGATCACTCAACACAGCGCTGGTCCTTAAGGGGGGGTAAAGGGTGGGTCCTCAAGTGGTTAAGGCGGCAAATTTCACCAACCATTGCTTATTAGTAGGAGGGCTTTTCGGTCTCTTTTATCCCCCTATACATTCCTAGTGGCTTGGGTCACCCTGAGCTGCTTGGTTACTCTGTTGATTAAAAAGCTTAACTTTACATTGGTGGTACCAACTATGCTTCACTATTAGTTAGATCAGCCCAAAGTGCAGAGGCTACTAGCCGTGGCACACCCCTCTCCTGCAAATGGTATTCCTGGCACAAATATTAAGGGCTAGTTCTCAGTGCTTACAGTAGTTGTGTTGCAGAGTAATTCTGCATGTCATCTCACTGCCCATACAATTCTATGGGCCTGTTCACATCTCTGCATTGTAACGGTTCGTGTTATTCTAACTCCCTGCATGCTGGCTTTGGATTGAAGGCTATGTCCAGTCTGCATTGCCGTTCAAATGCACTATAAAGCATACGCTATGCAACGGACCACTGTGAATCCACACTTGTAGAACACATTTTTTAACTAACTACCACAACTAACCCTAATTTCTGTAGCACAAAGCACCTAAAGAGAGATGCTCTCTATAACTTTATTTGTAGGAGTCACACTTTAACAAACACAATATCGAGGGGTTACTGCACTAACTGCTCATAAGACTGTATTGCTGTGCACAAAGAGCAGAAGGCAATATTACCATTACTACCACCAGCAGTGTACTGCATATGATGCAATTAGCGAGACCCGCAGTACATGGGTAACGCGCATTACACTACCTGCACATGGCAATATTACCGGCGGTTGGTGCAATAAACTCAAAATCTGTTAAAAACAATATATTGTATTATAGAATCATTTAAAATACAGAAATGATCCCATTTAAAGGGTGTCTGTCCAATTTACAGTTATTCATATGGTGCTAACATTTTACCGTACAACTACTTAAAAGTCACGAAGGAGAAGGTATATAACAACCATACTGCTTGCCACGTGCTTTATGGCACACAGGTCTGCTTCATTAGAGGCCACAAGATCCAAGAAAGCTGTTACTTTTCATAAAAATATTCCATGGAAATATATAAAATGACATACAAGAGTAAAATTGGGATGAGGTGTGAAGAGGAAAGAGTATACTGTATGCATGTGTGCCACCAATAGTAAATCATATTTAACAAGCACAAGTTAGTTTATATGAGCACCTAGCTTAGCTTCTATGGAGAGACCAGTAATAGAGGTCATCACCATCCTAGTTTATTCAAAGAAAGCAATTATCCATTGAGATGGAATAGCATCATTTGATTAACATGGACAACAGTGGAGCAATACCGGAATATGTTCAAAAGAAAGTTATTAAGAGTGTTCAAAATGCCAGATGAGAAAAAGCAGGGAACTGGTTAGTAATAAGAAAAAGCTGAGAGAATGTGAATAAAGGCATTGAAGGGGGAGATGGGGTTGAAAATAGAAATGTGCATTAGAAAAAAGAAGTGGCTGGAGGGAGACGGGAGCTTTTTACCGAGAAGGTAGACGGGATAGTGGGGGCTGGAAAGGAAACTGAAGGAAGCTGGAGGAGGAAGAGGGGGAAGATATGGGTAGGAACAGAGAGAGGGGCATTTGCTGGAGGAGAAATGGGAAGGAGGGAAAATTGTGTGTTTTGGCTGTGGAAAAGGCAGGGTAAGGGTTGGAGGAAGGAGGGAAAGGAAAAATGGACATCAAGGAGAGAGAATAAGGGGGGGGGGGGAGAGAGAGAGAGAAAAGGGAAAGTAGAGCAATGGGGGGGGGGGGGGGTGTTAAAGAGGAACTCCAGTGAAAGTAATGTAATAAGAAAGTGCTTTATTTTTACAATAATTCTGTATAAATGATTTAGTCAGTGTTTGCCCATTGTAAACTTTCCTCTCGCTGATTTACATTCAGACATTTATCACATGGTGATGTTTTTACTGCTGGTAGGTGATGTCACTGGAAGTAGCTGCTGCCTGCTTTTTTTGGCAGTTCGAAACAGCTGTAAACAGTTATTTCCCACAATGCAACGAGGTTCACAGACAAGAAACTGCCAGGACCACGGTCCTCACAGTTTACAGTGGGAGGGGTTTCACCACAATACCAGCCATACAGCGCCTCCTGATGATCCGTTTGTGAAAAGGAATAGATTTCTTATGTAAAAGGGGGTATCAGCTACTGATTCGGATGAAGTTCAATTCTTGGCCATGGTTTCTCTATAAGGAAATAATGATGGAACACAAGAGTAGGGAGGCAGAATAGGAAGGGAAGGGGGAAGAAGGATAATAGGAATAGGATAAGGTAAGGGGACGAGGAGCACTGCATGCAACATTCCCCACTCCTCCACTATCCCTCATTATCTTGTTACCCATACCTCCCCTCATCCCCCACTCACCCTTCTACCTTTCCCCCTTTCCCTGCATACATCTTTCTATCACTCCTCCCTTCATCTTTGTTTTTATATTCTAATGCCCCCCCATATTTCTCTCATTATCCTCTCATTCTCCCTAACTCTTTACTTCACTACCTTTACCTCCTTATTCTCGTTTCCTTCTCCATTCCTCCTGGCATTTTCTGTTCACTATCCAAACCAGATTTTTTTTCCTCATCCAGCACTGTAAGCACTCTTAACTACTTGCTTTGGATAATGTTCCAGTATTGTGTCACTGCTGTCCACAGCCATCAAATAATGGGATTCAATCTCCATGGCTGATACCTTTGGTGGAATATCCTTGGAGGGAGCTGGCCTCAGTTACTAATCTCTCCATTTGTTCTCAGGCACTAGCTACTTTACCATTTGTGGTAAATATGAAATGTTGTTAGTGTGTGAACTGCTAGTGATATGCAGGTAGGTTTACTGCAGTATATCTGCATATTCTTATTTCTTTCTCCTAATTTTCTCTTTATATATGATGTTACATAGTTTTATAGGTCAATACTTGTTAGATCTCACAAAACCTGATAAAGAAAACTTATTTGCCTGAGGTTTATCAGACATGGCCATCATTATACAGTATACCATTAACTTCTTTAAACAGCTGTCTAATGCACATAGAAATTACTACAGCAAGATGTATAGTATAAAATAATTTACACTGGACACTCTTAAAATAATTTTTTTGCACATATTTACTTTATAATATTGATATTGTATCTATTACACTACTATAAAACTAAACATAATTTTCAGTGTTTTCTTCAATTAGGCTATCCGTTGGTAACAATGCACATGAACAGGTGATTTGAGTTGACTCCCAATCAGAGCACTGTCACTATTAAATCACTAGCGCTCTTTGATAGTCCAGAAACTGTATTTTATTAAGCAGCTTAGAAGTACAAGCTGCTTATAAACCCTGTGTATAGCTGTGGAGAATATCCTATTTATAAGGGATACCTAAGGACAGCGGCTGATTTAATGGGGAAAACTGCAATGGACTCTTCTTGGAGAAGTTTATTAGCTCACTGACAGTTATTGATTAGAAGAAAATGTTGGTCACCAGCGTAGATTAAATGGTATAAAAAATAAAAAAAAAAGGATTAAGTCACAGTTAGTTAATGTTGACAAATAAGAAACTTACAGACCTAAAAAAGATTAGAACACAGTTTGCTCCTATTCCCTTCGCATAAAAAGTTATACTGTAAAGACCTATCGGGTCTTTTCTGCTCAACTTTCCCCCGAGCCCTGTATGCGCCGACTTCCCCGTGTAGCTCTGCCCTCTTGCAGAAGAGTGCCGTGGCACTTCTCTGGCACTCTTTATGTCTAATACAGAGGGTGCCATGGCACTTTTTGCAAGGGGGCGGGGCTTCATTAAAGAAGTTATGACTTTTTATGCTAAGGGAATATGGAATATGTGCAAACTGTGTTTTAGACTTTATAGTTGGTATAAAACTGTGTTTTAGACTTTAAACTCGTTGGTATATTGGCACTTCAGATACTATAGAAGACATAGGAACAAAAAATTTCTGGAAAATCTAAGTTAAGGCTGTGTGTAAAGGCATTACACATACTTCTACTCCACGTGCTTTCATTTTTTTCATAAGACATGCAGAAAAATCATTGATAAGCATGACGTGTCAGAACCCACCTGCTCTGATTTCTATACCTCATTAGCAACTATGGTAACTAGAACATGACCCAGTTTTCTGTGTTTCGTTTGTTATAGCCCATTCAGGAAAAGGCACTTTGCTGTGACTAATTACACCATTAAGAATAACAACAGAAAAAAAAACATGCAACACAGTGTAAAGTCTTTTTACAGTGGGTTGCAAAAGTATTCGGCCCCCTTAAAGTTTTCCACATTTTGTCACATTACTGCCACAAACATGCATCAATTTTATTGGAATTCTACATGAAAGACCAATACAAAGTGTTATAATTTAAGCAGGCCTCAGTTACTTGGCCTGAGTTTTATGTAAAAGGCTTGTCCGCAGTGTATGCCTTTAAAATAAATAGAGGTTTTGTGATGCAGGCAGAGGCATCTCAGGGTCTGCGTGTAGCAGAGGATACTCGCAGATAATGAGAACATGTTCCTAAAAGAAGGCCATCGGACTACTCTGACCTCAACACTACCCCACAGGAACAGAAAACATTGGCCATATTTACTAAACATCTACGTTCCTGCATATGGGTCAAATGCCTCATTGATTATTAATCAAGTAGGTGTGTATGATGACACCACGAGTGGGTCCACCAATAATCTGGTCTAGGGGGTGGCGAAGATGATGTCATATTTAACTCTTTCCTAGTAGGTATTAAACCCGGTGTGAGTGATGGAGAGGGCATTCTGCTTCTTCCTTCCGCACTAGCTCGCAAGGCCGACTGGGACCTCTAAGCATGTTCTTCCTTTCTGTAATCTGATATAATGTATGCTGTACATAGGTAGTTTAGTGTAACGTAGTTAGGAAGAAGGTACCTGATTGACTTCAGCAGGGAGTCTAATCACGAGCTTGTAACGCAACATGAAGATTGGCATGGCTAGGATATGATGAATGTATCTATCTGTATTCCTGTTTCCTGAATAAATAACGTAAACATTGAAGAAGCCTGAGAAAGTCTATCTCCTGTTTGCTGTGTGGAGAGTCAAGTGATCTCACAGTCTGTGAGACGGTGGTGTCGAAGCAAGGTGATATAAGAACAGTTTATAACAGTGGCGCTGAAACCCTTCCCTGCCTAGCAAAACAGGCAGACAGGGGCCGGGGGCCGAAGAAGAAGTTTTCAAGATACTCCACAGCAAAACAAGCGGGATAGACGCGGACTGTAAAGCTTATCAAGCTGAGACTGATAAGTGGTGTGAGTGTGTGGGAGCCGAGCACACGGGCTGCAATTCGAGGAAACCAGCGGCGAAACTCGTGGATGTTAAACTTTGACTGTAAGTGCACGCAGTCATAGCCTAAACCGGATCGCAGGTGACTGGAAGGCTCCGAGGCCGGCTGGCAGCTGCCGCTGGAGATCGATCCGCTGAGCCAGTGTGGGTACACAGAGATGACGCTCAGTAGTTCCAGAGATCCACTCAGTGTCGTGGTAGTTGCAGCTGAGATAATGGGTGAGGTTTTTGTTTGTTTTTCCTCCGTGCGTTTCCAGTCAGAGCTGCTAACATGCTTGTAAATATCTGTATCTGTTATGTTGTTTAGCCAGTTTGTCTGTTGTGCGTTTCAGCAGTACTAGCTGTTAATATGGTTTAGAGTTACGCTGCGCGCTTGAGTAGGTTTGAGTTATGGCAGAGATAAGCTGCAGATGATTTGTGAGGAGAGAGAGGTTTCTACGTTCCTGGGTGATGCTAAGATGTAAAATATTTAGCATTGCAGCTGTGACGCGGTTTGTCTCAAGTTTGGCAAGCATCCCAGAGAGGATAGGTAGCGGAAGGCTGACTCTCGGTAAAATGTATCGATGCTGTGTGTAACTATGCATAAAAATGTATGTTCTGTGTGAGTTTGTTTCTCTCCTAAGGTATAGGAACGAGAGGCTGCTATGGGAGCAGCCATCTTAGCTGGCAGTCCAGGACTCAAAATGGTGGCAGTGGAGAGAGCCCGCCCCCGAGAGTCATGGCCCCCACACGTCATGGCAGGGGGGAGGAGGGGCTGGGGGATCCACGTCACGTCAGGCTGTGCTCGCGGCTCCGGGCAGAGCAGCTGTAAGGGAGGGGGGTAGAAATACAGAGACAGTCTACTGAGTGTCTCGGTTCTCGAAGTATTTCCCCAGAGTTTTTCCCTGAGTCCATGGAAAGGAATGCCAGGATACGTGCACCAAGCTATTACTGTAAGATTAGCAGGAGCACGGATAGGAAAAGTGTCCCAGCTAGGTGCAGGGACACACGTAGCAGTGCAGGTCAGGAAAGTGTCTGTACTGAGTTGCTTACGGGATTATTCCTGTAAGTGGGGCACCTTAATGGGTGGTGCAGCATGAGTTCCCAATAGAGTATAGGGGGGGACAGTGCATCAGGGGGGTGCCGGAGGTGGAAAAAAGGGAGTTGACCAATCCGGGTTTCCGTCGCCGCTGCTGCAGAGCGGTAACGTTTTTTTCCGTTTTTTGTCGTGGACAGGGCCAGAGCTTGACTGAGAGGTCTATGCTGGGCTGGGGCTGTTTTTTTGTGCGTTTTTTTTCGTCCACTGATTGGTCAAATATGTTTTTTCCAGCTCCTATCAATTGTAGCACAAAGAACAAAAACTGACCGCAGTTCATGGGGCAATTATACAGATGATAGAATTGCCATGTACAGAGTGACAGTGTATCAGTACGCTGTTTGCCATGTGACTACCTACCATGTGGGCATTCAGGGATCTGCATACAGGCATGTGACGCTGGTATGCTTAGCCCTGCACCCTGTGTAGTTTAAGTGCAAAGTGCTCCTTTCTACAGGGAGGCAGCCGTTTTTTTTTGGTAGTCTAGGTAGTGGCACGGCAAACATTGGTCAGAGGGTACAACACACAGAACTTCTAGCAGAGCTGGTATCGCGATGAATTTCTAGATAAGTAAATGCGATAATGAGTAAGAGCATTGCAGGCTCACCTGCAAAGCAGCATCAGGTGTGGCATCCGTAATCTGTGCATGCGACGGCCGCGCATGGACAGATAAGGGGGGATGTGGAGTGAGCTGCAATGAGGTGAGAGCTTCCAAAGGTGAAGTCCGCGGGAGCATATTTTAAACAGGTAAGTACTGAGGATAGTACTGAGGTAGGGGGGTGAAGTTTAACTCCAATCTACCAAAAAGAGTAAACAGAGTTCATGAGAACCATAACGCAACGAGATCAATTACGATATATATTGATCAATTTAAAGTGTACATAGTACAAGCCGCAGGGCGAATCCCAAATCATTAATAAGAATTGATTCGTTTGTATTTTGATTTCAGGAGTCGGGCAATATGGAATCGAAACAGCTGCAGTGCTGGCAGCAAAGCTAGAGATGTCAGTCGGATAAGCGAAAGGTTCCAGATGCCAATCTAAGTTTGGAGAAACACGAGATTCCTGAAATTGGAAAGAGACTAAAACACGAGATTCCTGAAATTGGAAAGAGACTAAAACACGAGATTCCTGAAATTGGAAAGAGACTAAAAACCGAGGTTCCTGAGATCGGAAAACGTCTAAAAAAACTGACTGAGCAAAGCATAGTGCAAATTGCTAATGTTTTTCTTTCCCAAGGTGGTGCTTTTATAATGAAGAGTACCGTGCTGATGGTGATCCTAGGTTGCCATTCCGTCCTAGGAGAACGAAGAGAGGACATTCTCATGTATAATAAGGGGTTAATGAGAATGCAAGGCCCAAGCATGTTAATGTTGGGTGACAAAGGTACTAATCCTTTCACACCTCCCTCCGCTTGGCACAGATGGACCATGCAGGGACGGAGGAAAAGAGCACTTGTGCCAGGAGAAAATAAATTTCAGGGCACAAGGGGGGTGAAAGGTCTGAAGGGTCAGGTGTGCGGGCAGTGGGAATTGAATGGCAGTATAAATCTGCTATTGAGTACCACACTCCCAGAATCGACGCACCGATCCAAAGGTTTGTTAAAAGGTACATTGCAGTACAATGGGTATGTGCAAAAGGTGGAGTGTGTGATTCAGGGGTACCTTGTCTTGGTTATGCAGAGTGAGATGGTTCCAGATTGGAGAGGAACGAGTAGGAGGCGTCAATTCTCCTGCCGGAGAGACGCGGGGGACAACATCACACTCTGGAACTACCAACAGAGAGTGCCTCTGAAACAACTATACACACGTAAAGGCTGGAAAGCCGAGGGTGGGTGGTTCTCGAAACAAGAAGTAAAAATCGAGATCAAGCCACATTTCCAGGTGACAAAGAGGGTGGGGAGAGCGGTCCCGGGGGAGGGAAAGCCAACACAGGGAACCCCATCCACACTACACGGGTCACAACAGGGGACGATATTACACAGTCCATATGCAGCTGCTTATCCTCATGCTAGGTGGGTAAGTGAAGAGGTACTCTTAATTGAAAGATTGCAGAGAGTACAGTCTTCCCGACCTCAGGTACATATTGTGCCCCAGGACGTAAGGGGGGAAGAGGTCCAATCAGGACAGTTGGGGGCATATTTTGTCAGGGAGACGCTTAAAGATCCTGTCCAACTGAGATTGGACAAGGGAGAGGAAGGCCAAACGCTCTGAAACCCCCAAAAGGGAGACACTCCACCGGTGCAGGATCAGGTGAGCCAAGCCACAGGTAACATCAACAAAGGAGGATCCGCAGTCACAGCGAAGTTGTAAAAGCTGATATTATTTATTGAAAAACGCCACAAAAATGACACAAATAGGACCACAAATGTGTCATTTGTGTCATTTTTGTGGCGTTTTGCGGATCCTCCTTTGTTGATGAGATTGGACAAGGGGAGATATATTAATTTTTCTGAAGAAGGATCTTTTGCATGGCAGCTTCGAGATGTTTGGGTGAACAAAGGGAAACGGTGCAAGATTCCTTTAGGCACCGCCACTTCCTTAGTTCCCACCTCAACCCGTCTTACACCAGGACCTGAGAGGTCAACCTTTTTTGGTGCTAGACGGGGAGGTGAAGCAAGTAGAGTTGTCCTCATGCGGGCAATTCTTGCAGAAGTACCTGCGTTGGCCGGGGCAAGTCAAATTTAGTGAAGAAGCCTGCAGGCTCAATAACGCAGAATGCGAGGCTACCATTCAAAAGATCCACCCTGAAGCCCAACCGATAGTTCCGGTGGCTGAAGGAAAGGTTTGTTTTTTTAACATAAGGTCTAATGATACATTCAAGGTATATTCTCATAATTGTTCCGATAAGGGAGATTTTCCAAGGGGAACATATTGTGGGAGCGGAGATCCCATATGGATCCAGTCATCCAGGTTGGATGACGTTGTTTCTCAAATTGTTAAGAGAACTCTAAAGTGCAAAGTTTCACGGGTAGTTCCCGTCCTGAAAGAGAACACGACATGGGACAAAGGGGAACAGGGTTTGATCCAAGACGACCACATTTTGTTACAAAGGTTAAACAAACAGTACACTAAGTTAGAGGTAAGATTTCACCATGATACAGGTGATCTTCACGAGGTAGAACACAAAAATGAGCAGGTGAGTGCCAGTCTGACCTGGTGGACAAAGGTTCCGGTGATGTTCCAGGGACACTCGGACTGGGCCTCTGCAGTTCCAAAGTTTTTTCTACACCCACTGGTCGTCTGGATGGGGATGACAACATTAGGCATCATTATCCAGGTGAGGTTGCGTGTTAAAATTAGGTAAAACAAATTAACCTGGTCCAGAGATTGGTGCCTCATAAACAATCTCCTGAACCAATATTTTCAAATTAAGAGATATACAGGGTTACGGGTATAGGTTTAGTAGTACCTGTGATGGAGCTGATTGTATAAAGGCGTTCTTTTAGAAGGCACCTGGCACTGCTCCGTTTTGTAACAACCAAACGAGTTTCACTTTTCTGTGGTCATGCAAGTTTGTGAGTGATACGTAAGTGACGCAAATGCTGAGCATGTGGTATAGAGGGACTTAGAAGTAGGGCCTCCCAGGAGAGCCTGGTTACAGGAAGACCAAGAGGTCTTGCTCTCTCTCTTCCAGGGGTAATCGCCTAGAGCAGAGAAGTTGTGTGAGCACGAACATCGAAAAGTGAAACATAAAAGAAAAGAAACCAGGTACTGGGAGGTTCAGACGCTGGGATCTGCGGGTCAAGCCGTTTTAGGGGGGATTGTTATAATTTAAGTAGGCCTCAGTTACTTGGCCTGAGTTTTATGTAAAAGGCTTGTCCGCAGTGTATGCCTTTAAAATAAATAGAGGTTTTGTGATGCAGGCAGAGGCATCTCAGGGTCTGCGTGTAGCAGAGGATACCCTCAGATACTGAGAACATGTTCCTAAAAGAAGGCCATCGGACTACTCTGACCTCAACACTACACCACAGGAACAGAAAACATTGGCCATATTTACTAAACATCCACGTTCCTGCATATGGGTCAAATGCCTCATTGATTATTAATCAAGTAGGTGTGTATGATGACACCACGAGTGGGTCCACCAATAATCTGGTCTAGGGGGTGGCGAAGATGATGTCATATTTAACTCTTTCCTAGTCGGTATTAAACCCGGTGTGAATGATGGAGAGGGCATTCTGCTTCTTCCTTCCGCACTAGCTCGCAAGGCCGACTGGGACCCCTAAGCATGTTCTTCCTTTCTGTAATCTGATATAATGTATGCTGTACATAGGTAGTTTAGTGTAACGTAGTTAGGAAGAAGGTACCTGATTGACTTCAGCAGGGAGTCTAATCACGAGCTTGTAACGCAACATGAAGATTGGCATGGCTAGGATATGATGAATGTATCTATCTGTATTCCTGTTTCCTGAATAAATAACGTACACATTGAAGAAGCCTGAGAAAGTCTATCTCCTGTTTGTTGTGTGGAGAGTCAATTGATCTCACAGTCTGTGAGACGGTGGTGTCGAAGCAAGGTGATATAAGAACAGTTTATAACACAAAGTGGTGTACACGTGAGAAGTGGATCGAAAATCATACATCACTCCAAACATTTTTTACAAATAAATAACTGCAAAGTGGGGTGTGCGTAATTATTCGGCCAAATCCAAAAAAACCCCTGCGCTCGAATCCTGGTTTCAGATAGTTCCACAAATCTTGATTCTCTTTATATTCCTAATGCCCGGCTCTGCTCCGCTCTCTAGGGTGTGTACAACTTTAAAACAAAAACATGGAGCGCTCCATGGTGCATTATCATAAAAAGAGTTTATTGCGCTATAAAAAGTTATACTCACAAGGTGTTTAAAATCAATTCGCTTATCAGCGGCAAGCCCTTCCGCTTAGCTCCCCAGGTGCTTTAGCTCTCACACTGTGGCCAGCAGTGCGGTCCGGTGGTGTCCGTAGCTCGTCTCTGGGAGGGTGGGCGTGGCTTACTATGGACGTGCTTGTAGCGTCATGGGGAGCTAAGCGGAAGGGCTTGCCGCTGATAAGCGAATTGATTTTAAACACCTTGTGAGTATAACTTTTTATAGCGCAATAAACTCTTTATGATAATGCACCATGGAGCGCTCCATGTTTTTGTTTTAAAGTAATTATTCGGCCCCCTGAGTTAATACTTTGTAGAACCACCTTTTGCTGCAATTACAGCTGCTAGTCTTTTAGGGTATGTCTCTACCAGCTTTGCACATCTAGAGACTGAAATCCTTGCCCATTCTTCTTTGCAAAACAGCTCCAGCTCAGTCAGATTAGATGGACAGCGTTTGTGAACAGCAGTTTTCAGATCTTGCCACAGATTCTCGATTGGATTTAGATCTGGACTTTGACTGGGCCATTCTAACACATAGATATGTTTTGTTTTAAACCATTCCATTGTTGCCCTGGCTTTATGTTTAGGGTCATTGTCCTGCTGGAAGGTGTACCTCCGCCCCAGTCTCAAGGCTTTTGCAGTCTCCAAGAGGTTTTCTTCCAAGTTTGCCCTGTATTTGGCTCCATCCATCTTCTCATCAACTCTGACCAGCTTCCCTGTCCCTGCTGAAGAGATGCACCCCCCGAGCATGATGCTGCCACCACCATATTTGACAGTGGGGATGGTGTGCTCAGAGTGATGTGCAGTGTTAGTTTTCCGCCACACATAGCGTTTTGCATTTTGGCCAAAAAGTTCCATTTTGGTCTCATCTGACCAGAGCACCTTCTTCCACATGGTTGCTGTGTCCCCCACATGGCTTGTGGCAAACTGCAAACGAGACTTCTTATGCTTTTCTGTTAACAATGCTTTTCTTCTTGCCACTCTTCCATAAAGGCCAACTTTGTACAGTGCATGACTAATAGTTGTCCTATGGACAGATTCCCCTACCTGAGCTGTAGATCTCTGCAGCTTGTCCAGAGTCACAATGGGCCTCTTGACTGCATTTCTGATCAGCGCTCTCCTTGTTCGGCCTGTGAGTTTAGGTGGATGGCCTTGTCTTGGTAGGTTTACAGTTGTGCCATACTCCTTCCATTTCTGAATGATTGCTTGAACAGTGCTCCATGGGATGTTCAAGGCTTTGGAAATCTTTTTGTAGCCTAAACCTGCTTTAAATTTCTCAATAACTTGATCCGTGACCTGTCTTGTGTGTTCTTTGGACTTCACGGTGTTGATGCTCCCAATATTCTCATAGACAACCTCTGAGGCTTCACAGAGCAGCTGTATTTGTACTGACATTAGATTACACACAGGTGCACTCTATTTAGTCATTAGCACTCATCAGGCAATGTCTATAGGCAACTGACTGCACTCAGATCAAAGGGGGCCGAATAATTATGCACACACCACTTTGCAGTTATTTATTTGTAAAAAATGTTTGGAATCATGTATGATTTTCGTTCCACTTCTCACGTGTACACCACTGTGTGTTTGTTACGATCGCTTCTGCAGCGTTTACTGCTGGCTGCAGTGGTATTGCAACCCAAGCAGTTCTGATGTCATTACATGCATTTGCTTGCATAGTTTGGTTTGCACTTAAACTAGTTGCTGATTCCATCTGCAGTCGCTCTGAAGTTAATGACAGTTTAATATGCTTTTGTGTAAACAAATATTGTCTGCTGCAATGGAGTGGCAATCCCTTTCCTGCAGGCTGCATATCATTGTCTGCCTTTTCCTGCTGTCAGCCTGTGATTAATTACCATTCACTTGTGTGGGAATCTGCAGGTCTGCTCCCATTGGATGACCTCAGTATAAAGAACTGCTTCCTGCAATGCTCCATGGGCTACCATAGTCTCAGATTCTGTCTGTTACTCTGCTCGTGCCCCACCTCGTTTCTAGTCCGTGTGACTGCGCTGACTCCTGCGAAGGGGTCAGCGAGTCCTCCTAGTTCTGCTCCTGTTCTAGAAGTTGTTACTCTGCTTGTCTTGTGTCATATATTGGTTCATCGCCAATATATACGCATACTTGCACATTTTGTTATTTTCCTTGTATTCGTGTTACGTTGATACATCAGTGTCGCTGATATATACGTACACGAACTGTTTATTTCCTGTGTTCAGTTAGTCAGCCTTCCAGCACGTTTTGGTAGTTTGCGCGTATCGTGATCACCCGTGCTGAGTTAGTATCCTGCTCCTGGTTCTGTTTGTGGATTGCGTTCATCTCTGCGAAGAGATAGCGAATCCTTCTGAGTCCTGTTCCCTGTATTGCTCCAGTCCTAGTCAGTGTTCCTGCTTATGTCATATATCGGTTCATTGCCGATATATACATATGTTAGTCAGACGTTACAAATAGTTTCATTGATAGCTGTAATTGTAATATGCTAGGAAAACATACTTATTGTATATTTGTCTGTGTTACGTTCATCTATCTTGATCCTCCTATTTCCTGACTATCCTGTTCTGTCTTTGTGAGGCACGCCATCGCTGCAACGCATTGGCTGCCTCATTCCAGTCTGTCTTGTTGTGGACGCTTGCTGTCACTGAGTAGTGGCTAGTTAAGCAAGCGTTCATTCTGTCTACCTGTCCTGATCTCCTCAGTCCTGGTTTATGCGCTCAGCGCTACTTTGCGCTGAGCCGTTATCACGAAAGTATTGTTTGTGGCTGTTCTGATCTGCACCGGCTCTGTGCGCCACAATCTCCTATTGGAGTCGGTCCTCTCCTCCACTAAACTGGGGATATCCTGATTCCTTGTGCTGGTGGGTGTACCTCCTTCATGTCAGCTTATGTGTTGCATGCTGACTGTGGAGAATACACCTCCAAGCTTAACATTATGGTAGCCTCATTACCAACCCCCATTGTGGGGGGGGGGGGGGGGGTTCCAGCAAAAATGACACTGTTTGTTATGGTTCCTGTTCCTTTAAGAAATTTGAGAAACTTCATTCTGAAACAGAAAATGAGTTTTTTTCTGAATGTACCAGGTTTTTGGCCAATCCCGAGCTCCAGGCTACTCCTGTTTCAACGTGGGCACCCCAACTAGTTTATATCTTGTTTAAGGGGAGACTGTTTCAGTGGGCTTGTGATGTCCTGGATCATACCAATTTAAGAGAGAGACCGCTGGAATTTTTAGCGTTTGTGATCCATAACTGGCTGCGCAAAACCAATTTGCCTAGCCCTTTTGATGAGCTCCTGGCAGCTTGTCAATCAGCTGCTCCTTCTACTGCTTGCAAGAATAATCAGCAAGCAGATAATTGTTCTGATAACTTTTCTTCTGCTTTGAATAAATCACCTAAGGCAGCAGGGTCTAAAGCCAAACGTAAACGCTCCAAAAGAAAAGCGTTACAATCAGCGGAGTCGTTGCCCTTAGCGACTGCGCATCAGATCTGTAATGAGACTCCGCCATTAGCAGATAATGAAATTCAGTCACCATTCAGGGGAGTCAAATGGACCTATGAAACTACTAATGAACTTTCATTGCTAGCCAGGAAAAATAAAAGTTCTTGTTTAAATGAATTATCTGAATATGATTATGAAGATATATTACAGAGTATTGAACAGATCAATTTATTCGTGCAGCAAGGGAAATTTGCATACACTACAGTTCAACACTTGCTACAGGTATTGGAGATCCTTAGGAATAAGAAATCGGCCAATCGCCTGCTAAATAACCCAATATATGTTTCTGCCACAAACACATTTGCAAACTGTGATCAGCCTGAATGCTCAGCTGTTAAATATGCATGGGATCCTCCATTTGAGAAAGGAGAGATGGAAGCCCTGGTCTATGAATGGAAGAAAGATGCAAGTTTATTTGTCAGTTTTACAGTGCAAAAAGTGAATTAGTATTGAATGCATGCATTAAGTCGGCTTATAACCTAATAAAGACTGGTGTGTGTGGGTATGACTTTGTGGCTCCATTGATCGATGTGTGGAGAATGATTTTGGATGATTTTTATGCGATTCAATCAGTTGATACCAGGGAAGACACACTGTCAATTGGAGATTGTTCCACTTCCACAGTTCCTGAAGACTCGCCTGCTTCAGCACCTTTGGCTGATTCAGCGAGTGATTCAGAGCTCCTTTTGTGTGAAATTGAAGTTCCTGTAATTCCACCCTGTACCATGGATAACTCAGTGTTATTTCCCAGTAAGACAGAAATTACTAATACTTCCTTAACCTTGCCCTGCACAAATTTCTCTGCAGAGGACCCAGAGGTCCTGCTGACTTCTGAGTCCAGCCTAGCCAGTACTCATGAGTCTTTGTTCAGTGAAACAGACATTAGAAAATCTTTGCCTGCCTCTGCAAACACTTCTGTAGAATTTACCTGTGTTAATAAAGTTCAACTCCTGTCTGATCCAGCAGATGCCAATAGATGCACTACATTAGTTTCTGAGTCCCAGCAATCCTGTCTAGAAACCTCAGAACCCCAGCATCTGAATTTCCCAATTTTACAATTGAATAGTGATTCAGATGCACAAACATTGTGTCTTGATCTTCCTGTCTCTACACCTCGCTCTAGTTTTGTGAATAGCTCAGAGCATCTGCTATGTGAACCTAAAATCGTAGAATTATTACCTTGTTCAGAAAATGTTCCAGTAAATTTGCCCTGTACCATGAATTGTGCAGTAGATCTTTCCAGTGAAGCTCAGGTCACGGAATCATTGTGCTGTCCAGCGGGTGCTTCCATGGTTTTGCCCTGCAATATGGACTGTTCAGTGACCCTGTCCAGTGAAGCTGTGGTCGCAGAGTCTTATGCTTCACCCAGTACTTTGGATACTTCAGATCCTCTAGTAGAGGAGTCTGAGGCACTGCTTACTTCAGTGGGTGTTGCAGTAGTATTCACTTGTTTAGCAGCTGTTTTGGAACTACAGTCTGCTCTTGTAAAACTTGATGAATCTCTGCCCAGTGAAGCAGAAGCTATTGAAACATTGTCTTTGTCAGCAAGCGTTTTTGATACCTTGCCCTGTACACAGTCTGATTTAGCTAAAGATGTTGAGTCCCTCTCTGATATCACAGTAGTCAGGGAACTTCAGCCCTGTCCTCTGAATGTTTCAGAAGTATTGCCCTGTAACATGGATAATTCTGACTCGCTGGAAAAAATAATAACCCAGCCCTGTATCCTGGAAAATTCTGGTTTTCTGGCCGGTGTGGCAGAAGTTCGAGTCCCCTTCCTGTCCAGTGAGTTCCTCAGTTTTGCTTAGTTCAGTGGGGATTGCTGCAATACTGACTTGTTTTGCAGCCCTTCATGAGCTCCAATTCAGTGTATTTGATGAGTCTCTGTCTAGTCCAGAAGAAGCTATGGGAACCCTGTCTAGTTCGGTGCATACATCAGAAGATTTGCCCTGTCTTGTAAATGCCCCTGAACATGAGTTGTTAATAACCTTGCTGGAATCAGCGACATCTAAGTCTGATCCTGCAGTTTTTAGTGAGAATCCAGTAACTGTGAAGTCTAGTCATGATTAATTTTTTTGCCCAGTTCTGGTTTCGGTCCTGTCTTGACTGACTTTGAGGTTCGCAGTTCCTTGACATGCCCAAAGGTTTCTCTTGTGCCGGTGTGCCCAGATGTGCTTCGTATGCCAGAGTGCCCAGGTGTGTATGTGTTAGCGTGCTCACATGCTTCCCTAGTGGAGACATGTTCTGATGTTGCCGGTTGGCCTGCATGCCCGGAGATGGTTCTGGTCCCTAAAAGCCCTGATCTTGATGATTGTCCTTGTGACCCTGACTCTGGAGTTGCCCTGGGTTCCATAGGGGTTCTTGATAGTTCTCCATGTGAGCCTAAGGGGCGTTCTAACCTGTGGGGATCTCTTTGGAGCTTGGGTGGGTTTTGTGTTGGTAAGGACAGTTCCGGTGGGCATTGCAAAGGCTTTGGCGTTTTTGGACAGTCCCTGGAAGGCGGTGGGTATCGCTCAGAGAGTTTCTGGGGGCTTTTTTCTGGAAGTCGTGGTTCTGATGGGTATCACACTGAGGCTTGTAGTGCTGACGGGCATGGTTCGGTAGGTTCTGGTTCCAATTGGTCTAGTTTTGGTGAGACTGATTCAGGAATTTGGTTTTGTCGGGCTGTTCCGACCTTCATGAATTATCAGTCAGATCAGTTTGCTGGATTTTCCACTTCTGATTTTTTGGTTTGGGTGGTTCAGGAGAAATATGTCAGTTTTTATAGGCGTCCAGAGGGCGCGTTTAAGGGGGGGGGGGGTACTGTTACGATCGCTTCTGCAATGTTTACTGCTGGCTGCAGTGGTATTGCAACCCAAGCAGTTCTGATGTCATTACATGCATTTGCTAGCATTGTTTGGTTTGCACTTAAACTAGTATGCGCTTTGAGTCCTATGGGAGAAAAGCGCTTTACAAATGTTATTGTATTGTATTGTATTGTAGTTGCTGATTCCATCTGCAGTCGCTCTGAAGTTAATGACAGTTTAATATGCTTTTGTGTAAACAAATATTGTCTGCTGCAATGGAGTGGCAATCCCTTTCCTGCAGGCTGCATATCATTGTCTGCCTTTTACTGCTGTCAGCCTGTGATTAATTACCATTCACTTGTGTGGGAATCTGCAGGTCTGCTCCCATTGGATGACCTCAGTATAAAGAACTGCTTCCTGCAATGCTCCATGGGCTACCATAGTCTCAGATTCTGTCTGTTACTCTGCTCGTGCCCCACCTCGTTCCTAGTCCGTGTGGACTGCGCTGACTCCTGCGAAGGGGTCAGCGAGTCCTCCTAGTTCTGCTCCTGTTCTAGAAGTTGTTACTCTGCTTGTCTTGTGTCATATATTGGTTCATCGCCAATATATACGCATACTTGCACATTTTGTTATTTTCCTTGTATTCGTGTTACGTTGATACATCAGTGTCGCTGATATATACGTACACGAACTGTTTATTTCCTGTGTTCAGTTAGTCAGCCTTCCAGCACGTTTTGGTAGTTTGCGCGTATCGTGATCACCCGTGCTGAGTTAGTATCCTGCTCCTGGTTCTGTTTGTGGATTGCGTTCATCTCTGCGAAGAGATAGCGAATCCTTCTGAGTCCTGTTCCCTGTATTGCTCCAGTCCTAGTCAGTGTTCCTGCTTATGTCATATATCGGTTCATTGCCGATATATACATATGTTAGTCAGACGTTACAAATAGTTTCATTGATAGCTGTAATTGTAATACGCTAGGAAAACATACTTACTGTATATTTGTCTGTGTTACGTTCATCTATCTTGATCCTCCTATTTCCTGACTATCCTGTCCTGTCTTTGTGAGGCACGCCATCGCTGCAACGCATTGGCTGCCTCATTCCAGTCTGTCTTGTTGTGGACGCTTGCTGTCACTGAGTAGTGGCTAGTTAAGCAAGCGTTCATTCTGTCTACCTGTCCTGATCTCCTCAGTCCTGGTTTATGCGCTCAGCGCTACTTTGCGCTGAGACGTTATCACGAAAGTATTGTTTGTGGCTGTTCGGATCTGCACCGGCTCTGTGTGCCACAATCTCCTATTGGAGTCGGTCCTCTCCTCCACTAAACTGGGGATATCCTGATTCCTTATGCTGGTGGGTGTACCTCCTTCACGTCAGCTTATGTGTTGCATGCTGACTGTGGAGAATACACCTCCAAGCTTAACAGTGTTGGTCTTTCATGTGGAATTCCAATAAAATTGATTCATGTTTGTGGCAGTAATATGACAAAATGTGGAAAACTTCAAGGGGGCCGAATACTTTTGCAACCCACTGTAAGTGAGAGGGATTCATTCATGTATGTGCATCGCAGCAATATACAACTTCAAGAGTTCAACATGTGGCATTCTTTGCCACCTTTTCTAGTACATCTCAATACATTAGAATATCATTAAATAGTACATTTATTTCAGTAATTCAATTTAAAAAGTCGAACTTTTATAACAACAAATAACAATTGTAAAGCGCTTTTCTCCCGTAGGACTCAAAGCACATAAGCATGGCTGAGACCAATAATTGGTTGATTGGTAAATTCTGGTACAGAGGAAGAACTCTAGTCCGGAAATGCCATACTAAAGAGGTGGCTTTTCAGTCTGGATTTTAATAACTCCAGGGAAGGGGCTGTCTTTCCTGGGTGTGGTAGGGAGTTCCAAAGGACAGGGGCAGCATGACAGAAAGCTCTGTCTCCAGAGGTTTGGAGGTGTACTCTGGGAGTGACCAGGTTTATGGATCCTGCTGATCTGAGGTTGAGAGGTGTGGTGCAGTTTCAGCAAGTCCTTCATTTATCCAGGGCCCAATTTATGTAGGGATTTAAATGTCAGCAGTCCAATCTTGAAGAGTATTCTCCATTTTGCAGGGGCCAGTGCATTCAGAGAAGAATCGGTGTAATGTGACAGTGGCGAGGCTGGTTTATTAGCAATCTGGCAGCAGCATTCTGTACTAATTGCAGGCAGTACAGGTAGTGATGATCGTAATTTGCTAATTACGATTACGCGTACATTTTTGCAATTACGCATACACGTAATTACAAATTTGTAATTCAATTGACTTCATATAATCATTTGTAATTTACGCGTAATTTCGTGCAAACTTTGGTGGTGAATCGCAAAGCCCCCATATATGCTGTTGCTACCAAAATATCTGAAGAACATTTCATCCCCCAAGAGAATCTCCCAACGTTCACGCCTTCATCACATCACGGCTGCACTACTGCAACGCCCTCCAGGCAGGCCTCCCAAACAAGGACCTGTACCTAGTGATGGGCAGAAATTACAATGTGCAATGTTCTTCAGATGAAAGTAGGAAGATTTGACTACAGCCGATATTACGTTTCTGAAGCTCAATTCCCCATCAATTAGCACAATGCTGCGCACAATATAGATTCATTATTTCAAGCATTTATTTATTTTCATTTTGCTGATTATGGCCTGCAAGCATGGACGGATTTAGACCAAGTGGCACCTGGGGCAAGGTCAAGTTTTGGCGCCTAAAGGTCAGGTTTCGGCACCTAAACTGCCATTTTGCCACCTTTTTAAGAATCCTCTCCCCCCCCCCCCCCCCCCCCCAGACCCATCCCTGCCTGCAAGTACTGAAAATGCCAAATTCAGTAACTCAGAAAATAAGAATATTATGTAACACCATTAAAATAATTTTTGGTAAGCAGATGTTAACTGAAGGGTATATCCATGTATGCATTCATTGTTTGATTGGGTTTTTTTTTGTATGAATTACTGCTTCAATGTGGAGTAGGCAGATGACTGAGTCAACTTTGAACTTGATAAAACAGTGGACCAACACCAGCAGATATGATGTGGCTCCTCAAACCATCACTGACTGTGAAAACTTCACACTGCACCTCATTCAACTTGGATTCTGTGCCTGTCCACTGTTCCTCCAGACTCTGGAAGATGGTCATTCAACAGGCTCCAATCAACAACATTTGGGAGGACTCTTCGCTGGAAGTTTAAGAATATATGGGAAGGCTCTGGACTATCAGAGGCTTCCCGCTACCAAGGTAAGTATCTCATTTTGATTTTTTAAAACTGTTCCAGGGATACTTTATTACACTCTAATACTAAACCTCAATAATCTGAACTAAGCGTCAAAAGCCATGTTGTTTTTTTTTACTTATTTATTTATTGTATTTATAAAGCGCCAACATATTATGCAGCGCTGGACATTAGTTTAGGTTACAGACAATATTTAGGGGTGGCATACAGCAATACAACAATACAGGAATACAAGAAAAACCAGATCACGCAGCACAGTATACAGTGGTGTGAAAAACTATCTGCCCCCTTCCTGATTTCTTATTCTTTTGCATGTTTGTCACACTTAAATGTTTCTCCTCATCAAAAACCGTTAACTAATAGTCAAAGATAACATAATTGAACACAAAATGCAGTTTTAAATGACGGTTTTTATTATTTAGTGAGAAAAAAAACCTCCAAATCTACATGGCCCTGTGTGAAAAAGTGATTGCCCCCCTTGTTAAAAAATAACTGTGGTTTATCACACCTGAGTTCAATGTCTGTAGTCACCTCCAGGCCTGATTACTGCCACACCTGTTCCAATCAAGAAATCACTTAAATAGGAGCTGACACAGAGAAGTAGACCAAAAGCACCTCAAAAGCTAGACATCATGCCAAGATCCAAAGAAATTCAGGAACAAATGAGAACAAAAGTACTGTAATTGAGATCTATCAGTTTGATAAAGGTTATAAAGCCATTTCTAAAGCTTTGGGACTCCAGCGAACCACAGTGAGAGCCATTATCCACAAAAGGCAAAAACATGGAACAGTGATAAACCTTCCCAGGAGTGGCCGGCCAACCAAAATTACCCCAAGAGCGCAGAGAAAACTCATCCGAGAGGCCACAAAAGACCTCAGGACAACATCTAAACTGCAGGCCTCACTTGCCTCAATTAAGGTCAGTGTTCACGACTCCACCATAAGAAAGAGACTGGGCAAAAACGGCCTGCATGGCAGATATCCAAGGCGCAAACCACTTTTAAGCAAAAAGAACATTAAGACTCATCTTAATTTTGCTAAAAAAACATCTCAATGATTGCCAAGACTTTGGGGAAAATACCTTGTGGACCGACGAGACAAAAGTTGAACTTTTTGGAAGGTGCATGTCCCATTACATCTGGCGTAGAAGTAACACAGCATTTCAGCAAAAGAACATCATACCAACAGTAAAATATGGTGGTGGTAGTGTGATGGTCTGGGGTTGTTTTGCTGCTTCAGGACCTGGAAGGCTTGCTGTCATAGATGGAACCTTGAATTCTACTGTCTACCAAAAAATCCTGAAGGAGAATGTCCAGCCATCTGTTCGTCAACTCAAGCTGAAGCGATCTTGGGTGCTGCCGCAGGACAATGACCAAAAACACACCAGCAAATCCACCTCTGAATGGCTGAAGAAAAACAAAATGAAGACTTTGGAGTGGCCTAGTCAAAGTCCTGACCTGAATCCTATTGAGATGTTGTGGCATGACCTTAAAAAGGCGGTTCATGCTAGAAAACCCTCAAATAAAGCTGAATTACAACAATTCTGCAAAGATGAGTGGGCCAAAATTCCTCCAGAGCGCTGTAAAAGACTCGTTGCAAGTTATCGCAAATGCTTGATTGCAGTTATTGCTGCTAAGGGTGGCCCAGCCAGTTATTAGGTTCAGGGGGCAATTTCTTTTTCACACAGGGCCATGTAGATTTGGAGTTTTTTTTCTCACTAAATAATAAAAACCATAATTTAAAACTGCATTTTGTGTTCAATTATGTTATCTTTGACTAATAGTTAACGGTTTTTGATGAGCAGAAACATTTAAGTGTGACAAACATGCAAAAGAATAAGCAATCAGGAAGGGGCAAATAGTCTTTCACACCACTGTAAGTACAAGGTAATGCTTAGTCAGTCACTGGAGGGGAGCATGGAGATTAGGCAAGTTAGGTTCACTCAAATGCATAGCATGGGTGCACAGTAATGGAGGTGCGTGATCAGGCAGGACACAAAAGGAGGAGAACATTGCCCAAAGTCTTACAATCTAGAGGGAGAGGTAGGGACACGAAAGGTAGGGGACCAGAGTTCAGCTGTAGGTTTAGAGCACTTGTGAGGGGTGGTTGGCCAGGGGGAAAAGGTGAGTTTTGAGGGCCTTCTTGAAGATGTTGAAGGAGGGGGCTGCCCTAATGGGTGGAGGTAGGAAGTTCCATAGTGTTGGAGAAGCTCTAGAGAAGTCCTGGAGGCGTGCATGGGACTAGGAGATGCGAGAGGCGGTCAGGCGAAATTCATTGGAGGAGTGAGCGGCTAGGTGTGTACCTCTGAGTAAGATCGGAAATGTAGGTTGGACAGGTTTTGTGGACAGATTTGTAGGTCAGACACAGTATCTTGAATCTGATTCTGGACTGGATAGGAAGCCAGTGGAGGGATTCACAGAGGGGAGTGCCGTGGTGGAGCGATGGGAGGAGTGGATAATTCTGGCTGCCACATTCATGATGGACTGCAGCGGGGCTATTCGGTTGATAGGGAAACCAGACAGAGGGGCATTGCAGTAGCCAAGGCGGGAAATTATGAGGGCGTGGATGAGGAGCTTGGCGGTAGCAGAGGTCAGGAAAGGGCGGATCTTGCAGATGTTATGGAGGTGTAAGGTGCAAGACTTTGTGAGGTTTTGGATGTGGGGAGTGAAGGAGAGTGCGGAGTCCAGGGTGACACCCAGACAGCGGGCTTGAGAGGTAGGGCGAATGGTAGTGTGGTTAATAGTGACATGCACATCTGGGAGGTTCAGGGATGGCCGGGGTGGGAAGATCATAAATTCCATTTGGTCTAGATTTAGTTTTAGGAACCTAGCGGACATCCAGGAGGAGATGGCAGATAGGCAGGAGGAGACCTTGTCCATGGTAGTGGTGGATATGTCAGGGGTGTGGAGGTAGATCTGGGTGTCATCTGTATACAGATGATAGTTAAAACCCATGGAGTAGATAACCTTGCCAATGGAGAATGTGTATAGGGAGAACAGTGGGGGCCAAGGACCGAGCCTTGGGGGACTCCCACAGAGAGGTGGTTGGGGGTGGATAAGGACTCATTGAAGGAGGTCATGAAGGAGCGGTTGGAGACGTAGGATGAAAGCCAGGGCGAGGTCGTGAATGCCCATGGACTGGAGGAGTATAGGATAGGATACTTCTACTTCTCTCCCTCATGTATTAGAGATATACTATAGCATATTTAAAGAAAACCTGTAATGAGAAAAACCTCCCCTGGGGGGTACTCACCTGTGGTGGGGGAAGTCTCATGATCCTATTGAGGCTTCCCCCGTCCTCCTCGGTCCCACGGCAGGCGGCAGCGGCGAAAAAGCTCCGGGAACAGCGGGATGTAAATATTTACCTTCCCGGCTCCAGCGCAGGCGCAGTATCAGCTCTCCGCCTCGGAGATAGGCGGAAATAGCCAATCGCTGTCGGGCCGCTCTACTGCGCAGGCACAAGTCTCCTGCGCCTGCGCAGTAGAGCAGGCCCGACGGAGATCGGCTATTTTCACCTATCTCCATGCGGAGAGCCGCAACAGCGCCCCCGCTGGAGCCAGGAAAGGTAAATAAATCTGGGCTTATCAGCGCTTGTCAGGCTTGTTGAGGGAGGATTCCGGGACACTTCGGGGGAGCCAGCGCTGGACTGTCTGCAGCTACAGGGGTGGGGGAAGCCTCATTGGGACCCTGAGGCTTCCTCCTCCCGAGGTGAGTACCCCCCAGGGGAACTTTTCTTTGTTACAGGGTCTATTTAAGAAATAAAATTAAGTTTTAAATACATTTCATGCTTGTCCAAATCCAAATTTGTCAACATGCATCTCATCAATCATATCGAGTGATGAGCTCATTTGACAGAAGTAAAAAGAGAGCTGTACTTGACTTGTTCTGTTCAGATTATTCATACAGGACAAACAGCATGGGACAGGTTATATATACAGTGGGTTAGAAAAAAAAAACTGTTGTAGAATGTAATTGAAGCAATTTCCAATCACCAAAGAGAACGCTGTTCATTCCCAGTTTAATGAGTGAAGTACTGTAGTACAAAAACTCTCTTTGCTTTCTCTGAACGATCAGAAGAGCTGGTTTAACTTAAAAACCTGAACTGTCAAAGATATGTAAGCGGAATGATTGCAATGGGTAAGCATGTTTTCCACTAGAACACGTTTCACACACCAAGCTCAGGGATTGTGTTTGTTTTCAATTCCCAGAAAAAAAGTGTAGATGTGTGAAATCCCTCTTATCATGCTTTACATACACTTCAAGAACATAAAGCTTAGAAAACATTTCTCCTACTTGACATGATCATGCAAAAAAAGTATAAAAAACCATCTTAATCAAAGCAAACAGAAACACACTGGAACAGTGTTCAGTTGTGGAAGACATGGGAATTACCCCCTCTTCTGGACAACGGTGGCATTGCATCAATAAATAACATCTTTTAGAGGTTATCATAAATATTTATATTCATTAATAAATATGTAAATAATTCAGAATAATGTCAGTAAATGTTTAAAGAGGAACTATAATACAATATAGTAAAACAAATTATTTAGGATACCCATTTTACCATAATTATTCCAGTTTCAGCATCAAATGCTTCCTCTATATTTCTGTATATTGGTATGTAACCCTACGCTCCCATGTCATGAAGCCTTCTCCCCCAGAGCACTCTGGGAGATCATGTGATGTTCCCACTCACATCACAAAAGAAAAAAAAACAATGTTCCACAGTGATTCACCTTGCCAGCTGTAAAGATGTCAGAATCAGATGTATTTTCCAGGTACAGGGTATCATACAAGGAACTATTTTTGGTTTAGACAGCTCAGAGACAAACATACATGGATACATAATGATATGGGCACATGCTACACATTGGGGCAAACACACAATATACATTGGGGAATGCTATGGGTTCTTTTTTTTTGGGGGGGGGGGGGGGGGTAATGAGGCCTGAGCTGAGGGCCAGAACAGCTTTGGGGTAGGGGGTGGAAGGAAAAAAAGAAAAACGAGTTCCTGTGCCTGGAAGTCCTGGTGGCAATGGTCTTGAAGCGGCAGTCAGATGATGGTCCTGGATCGCAGTCTGGGGGGGGGGGGGGGGGGGTCTTGGTGGAGGAGGGCAGGAGGATCCCAATCTTCTCTGGAGCTTTGATGACACTCTGTAGCTTGCCTGCCACTCAGAGGCCCCCGCATACCATACGATGATAGAGGCATTTACAATCAAGTCACAGGTGGCAGAGTAGAAGTGGGTCAGAAGGGTGCTCTTGTCCACGAAGCCTATGATGGTGGTGTCATCTGCTAGTGTTGGGCTCAGCAAGCCAGACACCCAGGCGGGTGCAGGAGGAACATGTGGGGGCTGGGAAAGAAGGCCAGTGATAGCGAGTCTGGCGTGATGGTGTTGGGCTGAGCAGGTGGAGATCTGGGACCTCGGTGATGGAGCAGGCTGTAAGGAAAGAGCAACAGCGTGCTGCAGATCAGCAGAGATAGGCATGGTGTGGAGTTGGTGCACTCGGCGGGATCAAGATCTGTGGTTCCTCAGCAGAGATCGGAGGGGGGGGGGAGGGGAATTTGGTGATTCAGCAGGCTACAGGAAGAGGAAAGCTGCAGCCTGGGTGATATGGGACCAGCAGGGGTGCACGGTCGGGTTGGAGGGGAGCCACAACTGCGCGGTTGAGCTGACCAGCAGCCGGCTGCTCTGTCCAAAGTTGCAGTGGAGTGCTCTGGCTGTACTGATCAGGCCATTGGTCTGGCACAACTGGAGTGGATGTTGCAGGCAGGTGAGCCAGTTCATTGTTGGTGGCCACGTCCACGTGGGTTCTACGGGCTGCAGCCATGGGGCTGATCTGTCCGATATTGCAGTGGGGAGCTTTGCCTGCACTGAACTGCACAATATTGCGCTAGGCTAAGAAGGTTAAAGCTGCAGGCTTGGGGGCTACGAGGCTAAAAGAAGGGCAAAACCCCCTATAAACTGAAAAAATGTAGGAGCTGTGTGAGCCGTGGCTGCCCTCTACAGTGCCATATTGGTTGTTATCAGCATTTCTGATAAATTTAAGAATGTAAATTCGGTCAATCGGTTGAGGAAAGATTTTACATTGTGCAAAAACATTGACTACATAACTTAAGTTATAAATTAATATTGTAAAATACAGTGGGATGCAAAGTTTGGGCAACTTAGTTAATCGTCATGATTATCCTGTGTAAATCGTTGGTTGCTACGATAAAAAAAAGTCAGTTAAATATATCATATAGGAGACACACGCAGTGATATTTGAGAAGTGAAATGAAGTTTATTGGATTTAGAGAATTTGCAATAATTGTTTAAGCAAAATTAGGCAGATTATACAATTGGGCACCTAAAAAAAATGAAATCAATATTTAGTAGAGTCTCCTTTTGCATAAATGACAGCCTCTAAACACTTCCTGTAGGTTTCAATGAGAGTCTGGATTCTGGTTGAAGGTATTTTGGACCATTCCTCTTTACAAAACATCTCTAGTTCATTCAGGTTGGATGGCTTCCGAGCATGGACATCTCTTTTTAACTCACACCTCAGATTTTCAATTATATTCAGATCTGGGGACTGAGATGGCCATTCCAGAACATTGTACTTGTTCTGCTGCATGAATGCCTTAGTGGATTTTGAGAAATGTTTATGGTCATTGTCTTGTTATAAGATCCAGCCCTGGCGCAGCTTCAGTTTTGACACTGATTCCTGGACATTGGTTTCCAGAATCTGCTGATACTGAGTGGAATCCATGTGTCCCTCAACTTTGACAAGATTCCCAGTCCCCGCACTGGCCACACATCCCCACAACATGATGGAACCACCACCATATTTTACTGTAGGTTGCGGGTGTTTTTCTTGGAATGCTGTGTTTTTCCTGCATGCATAATGCCCATAGTTATGCCAAATAACTCAATTTTATTTTCAGCAGTCCACAGCACCTTATTTCAAAATGAAGCTGGCTTGTCCAAATGTGCGTTAGCATACCTCAAGCAGCTGTGTTTGTGCTGTGGGCGAAGAAAAGGCTTAATCTGCATCACTCTCGCATACAGCATCTCCTTGTGTAAAGTGCGGTGAATGGTTGAACATTGCACAGTGACTATCTGCAGCAAAATTATGTTGTAGGTCTTTGGTGTTGGTCTGGTGTTGGTCTGTGGGTTGACTGACTGTTCTCACCATTCGTTGCTTCTGTTTATCCGAGATTTTTCTTGGTCTGCCACTTTGAACCTTAACTTGAACTGAGCCTGTGGTCTTCCATTTCCTCAATATGTTACTAACTGTGGAAACAGACAGCTGAAATCTCTGAGGCAGCTTTCTGTATCCTTCCCCTAAACCATGATGTTGAACAATGTTTGTCTTCAGGTCATTTGAAAGTTGTTTTGAGACCCCATGTTGCTACTCTTCAGATAAAATTTAAAGTGTAGGGAAACTTACAATTGACCCCCTTAAATACTCTCATAATTGGATCCACTTGTGTATGTAGGTCAGAGGTCACCGAGCTTACCAAGCAAATTTGAGTTCCAACAATTAGTTCTAAAGGTTTTGGAATCAATAAAATGACAACAGTTTACAAATGTATGCACCTGCCTAATTTTATTTAAACAATTATTACACACTTTCTGTAAATCCAATAAACTTAATTTGACTTCTCAAATATCACTGTGTGTCTCCTATATGATATATTTAGACTTTTTGTTTTTATCATAATCAACGATTTACACAGGAAAAACATAACCATTAACAAAGTCTATTAATGAATGGCAGCACTCCTCTTGAAGGAATTGCATCTGTAAAAAAATCAAAACATGCTCCACATAGTGCATTACTGCAAAATTATGTCATAGAAATAAAACACCCCGAGTGATCAGTGATGCAACCGTGATCCACGCCGTGTATCAATCCACCAGACTCTCCTACAAAAGTGGCCGCTCACCAGATAGTAGCCACCTCAGATCCAGGTGGGTCTAGCATTCAATATCATCACAAAACAAGGCAACATCAGTTCCTCTTGCACAGTATTCAAAATAGTTTTAATCCAGCATACATGTAAAACAAGATCATAAAAACCGCTCATAGCGTAACTTTGTAATAAAAGTATAGCAGCCCTGCGCCATCCAGCGCACTTACGTAGTCTTCAATGAAAAAAACGCCTATAAAGCTATCCAGCCCAGCGGTTTTGTCCCCTCCAGTGTCGTCGGCGTCCCGTACATCCACCGCGGCAATCCCGCTAGTTAAGCGATATCTTTCCGACCTGCATAGTGGAGCTTAAAGGATCGGTGGAGGTATGTTAATAGGATCTGCTCAAATTACTTCCATTAGGAGGGATCCGTTAAGCACGTTCTGCCAAATGGTCCACAAGTTTGAGGAGGCTGCAATAATTCTGGAGCGACAGATGCGTTGCACTGACTGCGCTTATGGAACAGATCAAAAACGGATGCCAAATATTTACACGGACCAGTTTTTGATCCATCCTGTGTGAACCGGCCTTAAACAGAGGCTTCCCCCATCTTCCTCACTCCAACCAATCGAAGGCTGGGACCCTCCGAACATATTAAACAGGTAGCATGGAGTCACTCGCACATTGCTCTTTCCTTCATGTAAAGGGGCAGGCTGTCATTTCACCTGCGTAGGGCAGCTGCACTTGTACACGGACAAAGCACAGTCACGATGAAGAAGAGGGTCCCGGCGAGCAGACCCCTCTTTTCCCAAAAGCTATCATTTTAGCTCTCGGATTACTAAGCTATTAGATGGGGTTTTTGAACTTGTGCCTAGAGATGTTCTTTACCTGACCATTAACATGGTAAGAATATAAGCTAGCCAATTTATCTATATTTTGGATTCACTGCAATTCCTTCAGAAAACATGGATACTGTGGCCCCCTTTTTTCTAGGCGAGTGGTGTACTTGTTCAACATTAGTATCTCTCTTAAAGGAGCCATAAGTTAACCCACCTCCCCCGCTCTACTTATCCAGGGCTTCCGCCAGCCCCTTGCAGCTGACATGTCCCACTCCGCAGCTTCACTCTCAGCTGCTGGCCCGGGATCCCCGCCGGTGCAGAGGTCGACCTCCTCTACGGCGCCTGTGCCGCTGTCAATCAAATCCATGTTGTACTACGCAAGTGCAGTAGTTCTGTGCCTGCACAGTACACCATGAACAACATGGGCTTGATTGACAGCAGTGCTGGCGTAGGCTCAGTAGAGACTACCTTGAGGTCGCCCCTTGGCACCGGCGGGGACCCCGGGCCAATGGCCGAGAGAGGAGCTACACCGTGGGACATGTCAGCTGCAAAGGGCTGGAGGAAGCCCCAGGTAAGTAGAGCGGGGGCTGGTGGGGGGTAGGGGGTTTGACTGATGAGTCCTTTAAGACACCATCCTATCTTCCTTAATAATACCAGAGGTATGTCACACATGTGAGATGCCATGTATAACTATTAATTTTGTCCACTGGTCAGTTATACCTATAATAGTAGTTCTTTGATCACGGTTAAAAAAATTTCTCATTCTGTGACATACGAACCTAACCACTAAGGATAAGTTCCACAAAGCTCCAGCATTTGTAATTCAATATTAGTAACAGCACTATCACACATATCTGTATAATTCCATTCCAGTCTGTCAGTTTTTATCAGTTTGTACCAGTTTTATTAGTTACTTTCCTGTCAGTTAAAAATGATGCAAACTGACAGGACTGATACAGAACTGTACAGATTTGTGTGTAAACCTAGCCTAACAGCTACCGATTAGCATAGCAGGCATTTCCAACTCATATTACTATTAAATCCAAAACCAAATAAGGGTTCATTTACCGTATATAGAAATGGAGTTACGGCTATTTGTCAAAAGTTAGGCCACGGTTACAGAAATTGTGCACTGCTCATACACTGTCCCACTGATTCACTTTAGCTTTATTAATATTCCTGAAAAGGTTATGCCTCATTTTTAAGTGTATTCAGTATAACACAAAAACCAAAAAATTGCAGCGCTGTATTGAAAATATTGAGAGAACAATACATGTTGGGCTGCAAAGAGTAATGGGTCAGTGTTCCTTGGCCCATAAAGTTATCAACATAAAAATAGAAAACTCTTGCGCCTCAGCTGCTAATAGTTAGAAATTCTTTAATAAATCGCAATGATACAGTAAAATGTTCCACAATAGAATAAAATAAAGTAATTAATGCAATTAATTCAGCAGAGTGACCAGAATATCCCAAACATGCAATGATTTCTCAGACCAGCAAATGACCAAGCACACCTGATTCTAGCTACAAACCAGCCGTCCTAGATACCCCTACTGGCCACTTGATTATGCACCGATGTCTGCGGGCTTCCGCACCTTCATTGAACTGTTTTTCCAAAGAAAAAGTAGATTAAAAAAAAAAAAAAAGATAAATGTTTTGTGTTAAAATTCTTATAAAAAACTTCAAAGTTCCTCACAGACCCAGGGAGCACCCCATCCAAAGTGGTGCAAGTAGGATGTGCCAGGCTATCCGGTCACCAAGCGGATACATATATTCCAATAGAAGAAGCCAGCACCATGCAGTTGTATTTTCCTCTTATATGGTTTCATAGGCAGACTATCACAATGATACATTGTTTCATTGTGATAGTCTGCCTATGAAACAATAAAAGAGCATAATACTACTGGATAGTGCCAGCTTCTTCTATTGATACATATGTGAGGTGTCGGAGATCTGAGTGGTGGGATGTGTCAACTTGAAAAAGGCTGGCAACCACAGGTCTAAGTGATATTTTTGTAGGGTGTCAATTGGGATGAATTCAATTTCACCCTAAATTTAGCCTGGTTTCATCAATAACGTGTGCTGTAATAAAGGCACATTGGTTTTAGGTCTCTGAAAGTAAACATCGGTTCTTCTGCTCATGGCCACAGACATGTACAAGGTTTACATGTCTCAGCAAATTCTCACAACCCAATAGATTTACATCTATCATTTCTTCATTCTAGGGAATGGAGGCAAATGCAAGGTTATTGATGTATCATCTGACCTTTAGGCCTGTTGACATTTGAAATTGCAAAATTTAATCATTTAGCGATTTTCCGAGCACTTTTGAAGGTATAACATTTCTTCAAAGCAAACTGGATCTAACCCCCCCCCCAAAAAAAAAACCCCCCAAAATGCAGCATGAAGCACAATTGTGAATTTTATAAAAATTACAATGTTGTAGGCCAGTCCTCATATGGCAACACTAACGCCCTGCCCATTGCTTGTGATCAGCAAGCTCATCCCAACTGCTGCTAATGTGAATCAGCCCCTAACCCTAACCTTCTATTGGGAACTCATGCTGCACCACCCATTAAGGTGCCTCACTTACAGGAATAATCCCATAAGCAACACAGTACAGACCCATTTCTGATCTGTACTGCTCCGTGTTTCCCTGCACCGAGCTGGGAAACACTTCCTATTCTGGCATTCCTGTCCATGGACTCTGGGAAAAACTCTGGGGAAATACGTTGCAACCCGAGACACACAGTAGCATGTCTCTGTATCTCTCCCCCCCTCCCTTCCAGCTGCTCTGCCCGGAGCCGCGAGCACAGCCTGACGTGACGCTGGTATGCTTAGCCCTGCACCCTGTGTAGTTTAAGTGCAAAGTGCTCCTTCCTACAGGGAGGCAGCCAGTTTTTTTTGGTAGTTTAGGTGGTGGCACGGCAAACATTGGTCAGAGGGTACAACACACAGAACTTCTAGCAGAGCTGGTATCGCGATGAAGTTCTAGACAAGGAAATGCGATAATGAGTAAGAGCATTGCAGGCTCACCTGCAAAGCAGCATCAGGTGTGGCATCCGTAATCTGTGCATGCGACGGCCGCGCATGGACAGATAAGGGGGGATGTGGAGTGAGCTGCAATGGGGGAGAGCTTCCAAAGGTGAAGCGAGCTTCCATAGGTGAAGTCCGCGGGAGCATATTTTAAACAGGTAAGTACTGAAGATAGTACTGAGGTAGGGGGGTGAAGTTTAACTCCAATCTACCAATAAGAGTAAACAGAGTTCATGATAACCATAAAGCAACGAGATCAATTATGGTATATATTGATCAATTTAAAGTGTAAAGAGTACAAGCCGCAGGGCGAATCCCAAATCATTAATAAGAATTGATTTGTTTGTATTTCGATTTCAGGTGTTTGGCAATATGGATTTGAGACAGATGCCGTGCTGGCAGCAAAGCTGGAGATGTCAGTCGGATAAGCGAAAGGTCCCAGATGCCAATCTAAGCTTGGAGGAACACGAGATTCCTGAAATCGGAAAGAGACTAAACCACGAGATTCCTGAAATCGGAAAGAGACTAACAAAACTGTCGGAGCAAAGCATAATGCAAAGTGCTAATGTTTTTCTTTCCCAGGGTGGTGCTTTTATAATGAAGTGTACCATGCTGATGGTGATCCTAGGTTGCCATTCCGTCCTAGGAGAACGAAGAGAGGACATTCTCATGTATAATAAGGGGTTAATGAGAATGCAAGGCCCAAGCATGTTAATGTTGGGTGTGGGTGACAAAGGTACTGATCCTTTCACACCTCCCTCCGCTTGGCACAGATGGACCATGCAGGGACGGAGGAAAGGAGCACTTGTGCCAGGAGAAAGCAAATTTCATGGCACAATGTGGGTGAAAGGTCTGAAGGGTCAAGTGTGCGGGCAGTGGGAATTTAATGGCAGTGTAAATCTGCTATTGAATGCCACACTCCCAGAATCAATGCACCGATCCAAAGGTTTGTTAAAAGGTACATTGCAGTACAATGGGTACATGCAAAAGGGGGAGTGTGTGATTCAGGGGTACCTTGTCTTGGTTATGCAGAGTGAGATGGGTCCAGATTGGAGAGGAACGAGCAGGAGGCGTCAATTCTCTTACCAGAGAGACGCAGGGGACCACATCACACTCTGGAGCTAGCAACAGAGAGTGCCTCTGAAACAACTATACACACGTAAAGGCTGGAAAGCCAAGGGTGGGAGGTTCTCGAAACAAGAAGTAAAAATCGAGATCAAGCCACATTTCCAGGTGACAAAGAGGGTGGGGAGAGCGGTCCCGGGGGAGGGAAAGCCCACACAGGGAACCCCATTCACACCACACGGGTCACAACAGGGGACGATATTACACAGTCCATATGCAACAGCTTATCCTCATGAGAGTTGGGTAAGTGAAGAGGTACTCTTAATCAAAAGATTACAGAGAGTACAGTCTTCCCGACCTCAGGTACATATTGTGCCTCAGGACGTAAGGGGGGGAAGAGGTCCAATCAGGACAGCTGGGGACATATTTTGTCAGCGAAAGATTGGACAAGGGGAGGTATATTAATTTTTCTGGAGAAGGATCTTTTGCATGGCAGCTTCGAGATGTTTGGGTGAACAAATAGAAACGGTGCAACATTCCTTTAGGCACCGCCACTTCCTTAGTTCCCACCTCAACCCATGTCTTACACCAGGACCTGAGAGGTCAACCTTTTTTGGTGCTAGACAGGGAGGTGAAACAAGTAGAGTTGTCCTCATGTGGGCAATTCTTGCAGAAGTACCTGCGTTGGCCGGGGCAAGTCAAATTTAGTGAAGATGCCTGCAGGCTCAATAACGCAGAGTGCGAGGCTACCATTCAAAAGATCCACCCTGAAGCCCAACCGATAGTTCCGGTGGCGGAAGGAAAGGTTTGTTTTTTTAACATAAGGTCTAATGATACATTCAAGGTATATTCTCATAATTGTTCTGATAAGGGGGAGTTTCCAAGGGGAACATATTGTGTGAGTGGAGATCCCATATGGATCCTGTCATCCAGGTTTGATGACGTTGTTTCTCAAATTGTTAAGAGAACTCTAAAGGTCAAAGTTTCACGGGTAGTTCCCGTCCTGAAAGAGAACACGACATGGGACAAAGGGGAACAGGGTTTGATCCAAGACGGCCACATGTTGTTACAAAGGTTAAACAAACAGTACACTAAGTTAGAGGTAAGATTTCACCATGATACAGGTGATCTTAACGAGGTAGAACACAAAAATGAGCAGGTGAGTTCCAGTCTGCCCTGGTGGACAAAGGTTCCGGTGATGTTCCAGGGACACTCGGACGGGGCATCTGCAGTTCCAAAGTTCTTTCTACACCCACTGGTCGTCTGGATGGGGATGACAACTTTAGGCATCGTTATCCAGGTGAGGTTGCGGGTTAAAATTACGTAAAATAAATTAACCGGTCCAGAGATTGGTGCCTCATAAACAATCTCCGGAACCAATAGTTTAAATTAACCTCCTTGGCGGTAACCCCGTGTGTGACACGGGGTAAGCCGCCGGAGGGTGCCGCTCAGGCCCTGCTGGGCCGATTTTAATAATTTTTTTTTTGCTGGACGCAGCTAGCACTTTGCTAGCTGCGCCAGCACTCTGATCGCCGCCGGCCCCTGCCCGATCGCCGCTATCTGCTGCGGCGCGGGCCCCCCCCCCTCCAGACCCCAGCGCTGCCTGGCCAATCAGTGCCAGGCAGCGCCGAGGGGTGGCCCGGGACTCCCAATGACGTCCCGACGTCAGTGACGTCGGTGACGTCATCCCGCCCCGTCGCCATGGCGACGGGGGAAGCCCTCCAGGAAATCCCGTTCTATGAACGGGATTTCCTGATCGGAGATCGCCGAAGGCGATCGAAGCGGGCGGGGGGGGGTGCCGCTCAGCAGCGGCTATCATGTAGCGAGCCCTCGGCTCGCTACATGATTAAAAAATTTTTTTTTTAAAAAAAAACTGCTGCGCTCCCTCCTGGCGGTATTTTTCATACCGCCAAGGAGGTTAAGGGATATACAGGGTTACGGGTATAGGTTTAGTAGTACCTAGGAGCTGATTGTATAAAGGCGCTCTTTTAGAAGGCACCTGGCACTGCTCCGTTTTGTAACAACCAAACGAGTTTCACTTTTCTGTGGTCATGCAAGTTTGTGAGTGATACGCAAGTGACGCAAATGCTGAGCATGTGGTATTGAGGGACTTAGAAGTAGGGCCTCCCCAGAGAGCCTGGTTACAGGAAGACCAAGAGGTCTTGCTCTCTCTCTTCCAGGGGTAAGCGCCTAGAGCAGAGAAGTTGTGTGAGCACGAACATCGAAAAGTGAAACATACAAGAAAGAAACCAGGTACTGGGAGGTTCAGACGCTGGGATCTGCGGGTCAAGCCGTTTTAGGGGTGATTGTTACAATTTAAGTAGGCCTCAGTTACTTGGCCTGAGGTTTATGTAAAAGGCTTGTCCGCAGTGTATGCCTTTAAAATAGACAGAGGCATCTCAGGGTCTGCGTGTAGCAGAAGATACACGCAGATACTGAGAACATGTTCCTAAGAGAAGGCCATCGGTTTACTCTGACCTCCACTTACAGGACAGGAACAGTAAACATTGGCCATATTTACTAAACATTCACATTCCCGCATCTGGGTCAAGTGCCTCATCGATTATTAATCGAGTAGGTGTGTATGATGACACCACAAGTGAGTCCACCAATAGACTTATTTAGGGGGTGGCGAAGATGATGTCATATTTAACTCTTTCCTAGCCGGTATTAAATCTGGAGCGAGCAATGGAGAACTCACTTCTGCTTCTTCCTTCTGCACTAGCTCGCAAGGCCGACTGGGACCTAAGCATGTTCGTCCTTTCTGTAATCTGATATAATGTATGCTGTACATATGTAGTTTAGTGTAACGTAGTTAGGAAGAAGGTACCTGATTGACTTCAAGAGGGAGTCTAATCATGAGCTTATAACGCAACATGAAGATTGGCATGGCTAGGATATGATGAATGTATCTATCTGTATTCCTGTGACTTGAATAAATAACGGAAACATTGAAAGAAGCCTGAGCAAGTCTATATCCTGTTTGCTGTGTGGAGAGTCAAGTGATCTCACAGTCTGTGAGACGATGGTGTCGAAGCAAGGTGATAAGAACAGTTTATAACACTAGGTTATTCAGTAATTATTTTTTTTAACTCACATAAATGTTAAACATCTAGAGTTCTGTACAGATCTAGAAAACTACATACTGTGGACGTGAATGCTTATTTACATTGTTACTTTACTTATTTGGTTATAGTAGCAGTTCTCTAAATAGAACGTTTGTAATGCAAAGTTTGATTGCACATGATCCACTAGTGACCTTCTCCATAAGAGGCCAGAATCTCGGGAATGTAAAACACTGCCCCTCTTTATACGATCTCTATTGAGCCAGGGCCCTTGTACAGGAAGTGATCCCGCCACTCAGTGACGTTCTTTACCCCAGGTCTGTGAGATCTCTGCCTCACACAGATAGTGAGCCTGAATAATGACTAAGCTGCACTCCTACTACATATCCTAAAAACACACTGCCTCTAGGTAGCTTTTATTGTTTACTACCCCACTTCTTGCTTCCCCCTATTCCTTTAGATTGTCAGCTCACAAGAGCAAGGCTCTCTCCCATTTTGTGTTTCATAATACATTTTATTTTGTATATGGGTGTACACCATTGTCTGTATTATGTACCCCATGTTTCTTACTTTGTACAGCGCCACGGAATAGTTTGGTGCTTTATAAATCAACAACAACATGGTATACCTTCAGTGGAAAGTATCCCATTCAACTTTTTACACTAAGTGAAAAAAATATCCATTTATAGTGCAATTTAGTTTGTAAATTTGAATTCCACTTTAAAACATGTGAACCACATAGATTTATCACCCACTCCTGTCAGCTTTAGTGAGTAGAAATGGTGTAAGAAGCTTCCCCCCATCAGCAGAATGATGTGAATTCTGTGCATGCACCGTGGTGCTGGTCTGTCCGTTCTGTAAGCATGTGGAAGCTTTTTGGGGCACTAGAAAAATCTGGTTTGAGGCAGGTAGGGCGATCTGAGCTGCTCTGCCTTTCTAAGCTCAACACAACTCTGTAAAAACATAATCAAGACAAAGCTGGTCCAAAGCAGAAAACAGTGCTTTTAGCTTCGCTCAGGATCGCTGGGCTAATTAAAAAGTCAATGCAGTGGAGCCAACAGAGCAATTTGCTGAAATCACAAGCATGGAACTTGCAGCACTTCCAGAAGCATTTACTAGAGAAAAGTGATAGTCCAAAATAGCTTTCCTCTAAATCGCTCCAGAATCATGTTTTCAAAAACATTGCATAATCACACCGATGAAGCCTACGTCATAGTGGACGAGGCTTTGAGGATGCTGGGCTGGAGGAATTCCCTGATGCAACAGACGTTTGACATGCTGTTTGCCCTGAGCCATAAGTAACACGCTGACAGCCCGGATAGGGCGCCGTGGATGAGTGCTGCTAGTGACGGGTACCTATGACCCGCGGGAAGCTGCGGTGGTTCTTACTGCTGAGAAGGAGTTGTGTTGCAGTGAAAAAGGTAACTTTTAAAGTTTGTCCTAAGGGCGCGGAAGCCCAGAGACATTTGTTGGGACTGTTTACACTATAGCAGGGTGATCTCTCTGTGGAGCCGCTTGTGGCCGGAGGGCTTTTATGGAACGTGTTTGTAAATTCCATCTGGGACTGCTAAAGTGACATGGAGCAGAGATTGACCTGCATTTGAACATCAGGACTGCCCGTTAATTCAGTTGTGGATTGCTATCCCAGTTTCTGGAAACCGTGAACTACAGGCGCATACAGTTTATAAGATCAGCCGATCAAACTCTGATGTGTATGTAGGCTGAGTGTCAGTATGTATGCATTAGGCGTACTCCTATGGTGTATAAACCCATGTCCTATCCGTTTTTAGGGGTTTGGGGATTTTAGAGGGGTAGGTTGTTACTTTTCTACTAATAAAGCTTTTTGGCATAAAGTTTTTTGAGTGGCGGTTGTTCTCAATTAAAATATATTGGAATCCTATTCAACCAGCCTTCCCTCGGGTGTACCCTGAGGTGAACTTAGCCTTTTTAGGGACTTTTGCACCGGACATAATCTAATTTTTCTGTCATTTGTTTTCAAGTTGCAAAATCACTCAGCGTTTTGAGAGTGATTTTGCTATCACAAGTGGGCATCCAGGCTAAGCACCCTTTTCCATTTTTGCTGATCGCTATAATCACAGCGATATCAATAGCAGTGCTAATCTTCCACCACCTCCATTCTTTTTCTTTTGCTAGATGCAATTGCCGCTCTGCGCGATTCTCAGTGCGAGCATGTTTCACTCCTGACGACTGCATGGCGCAATTGCAGAAAGTGGAAAATGCAGCTTGCACAGTCACAGCCTGATTGCGCTCACTAACCTAAGGCCTGGGACCAACTAAAAGCGCTTTTATAAGCGCTTGTGATTTGAAAAGCTCTTGCTAAGGCATCTGGAGTTTGATGTGATTAGGTGATTAATGAAGAAAGCAACCCACTGTCCAATGCTCCATATTCACATAGCACTTGGCTGTTTCAGTAAGTCACTTCAATTTCTGTGTACGGTACATCTTTGCTTCGGTGTGTCAGGTAAAGTAACTATGTATCACTTGGCTTAGGGCCTTTTTCCACTACACACAGATTGGGTGCAGACAAACTGACTCCAAAAAATGCATACGGGAAAATCTGCATCAGAAAAATCGTGTTGAGTGGAAACAGGCCCATAGGCATTCATTGGAGTCAGTTGGTCTGAATCCAATCTGCGTGTAGTAGAAACAGGCCCTAAGGTGACTTAGGAAGTGGTATAAAACTAAGGCTAGCCTGGATTGTTAAAAACAATGACAAGTGATTGATCGGGAAGTAGTGACTGATTATGTGCTACCCTTTTACACTCCATGTCCATTACATTTTGGCAGAATGTTATGGGGCCATCAATCCCCTGCTGCTGCTTCTCCTCGCTCAACAAAGATTTCGGACATGTCAAATCATCCTTTTGATTGATTATTGAACCAATAGGACAGAAGCTGATCAAAACTAAAAAGAGATCAAATCCACTGGGGGGGGGGGGAGTGGACCCATGCCAGCGTAAAATCAGCATTTAAAGTAGATATAAAAACACAGACAATATCTTTTTCATTTAAGAACAAGCTTTTATTTTTAAAATATATTTAGAGGTTATCCTTTTATAAAGCCTAGAGACAGAGCAACAGCTTTTAAAGAAAGAACACTGTACAGTTTTGCCATTGCAGACCTATTATATCTAAGGGATGGTTACCTGCCTTCAGACTTAGACATTTTGATAAAAACGGGAACACGCTGCCAAACATGGGGTTTTAATCATGCCTCCATAAACTCCATGGCCTTAGCTTCACCAGCCTCCAATCAGTCTTGCAGCTTTGTCACCCCCACCCTTCTGTGGAGGGAGCATGTTCTGTCCTGTTGTGCACCCTCTTCATATAAATTCTCCCACGGCTGTGTGCAGGAGGTTTGGGTAGGAGTGTACTAGAAATGTGCGTTACAAATGTTTCCAAACCTGCGCATGCTGGCAGCGTTCTCAGCTACAGCAAGCTGTGCAGTCACTCCAGAGCACGATTGAAGAGGGTGTGGAGGACAGAAAATGTGCAGTTGCTCTAACTGGGTTTAGTTGGAACTTTGAAGGAAGGATGGCAAAGCTGTAGAGCAACAGAGTTTATGGGGACACAGAGGAAGTACCCCCCCACCGCACCCCGCATGACCAGTGTATTTTATTCTTAAGTCAGGTACCCTTTAACTCTGCAAAACTCAGCAGAAAGTTGCATTATCTGAATTCCCATTAGCTGTAGACATGATGGGCGTAAATGCTTCACCACTGACGGGATCTGTCATCTGAGAACGAGATTCTCCTCCTGAACGAATCTGACCCTATAAACAAGAAAACAGTTAAAAAACAAGAACCAAACAAAAAAACCACAAGTTCTTCAAGTAAGAGAATCCAGTTATAAGCAAAATGTACTGACAGCCAGTGATAGTACAGCCTGAAAATCACAGATTCCTGTCATGCTAATCCAGCAGCTTTGAAACTGAGCGGTGGAATGAAGACACAGCAAGAGGACTGGGAAGGCTCTATGGGGGTCCAGAGCACGCCCTTTTAAATTGGAAAAAATAAATTAGGCCTGGAACCCACTAGCAGCGCATTTCTAAGCCGTATGCAAGCGCTTGTGATTTATAAAGCTCTTGCTAATGTAATGCAATGTGTGTGATCCCACATGAGAGATGTGATGTTTTTATAAATCCCCCATAGCATTACATTAGCAAGAGATTTACAAATCACAAACAAATAGCTGCTAGTGGGTATTAGGCCTTATATAATTATTTTACAGGCGACTTCAGGGTCACTTTAAAAGGATACCCGAAGTGACATGATGAGAAAGACATGTGTATGTACAGTGCCTAGCACAGAAATAACTATGCTGTGTTCCTTTATTTCTTTCTCTGCCTGAAAGAGTTAAATATCAGGTATGCAAGTGGCTGACTCAGTCCTGACTTAGACAGGAAGTGACTACAGTGTGATCCTCACTGATAAGAAATTCCCCTTTTTATCTCTTTCTTGCTCTCAGAAGCCATTTTCTGCTAGGAAAGTGTTTTATAGTTGGAATTTTTTATCAGTGAGGGTCACACTGTAGTCACTTCCTGTCAGGACTGAGTCAGCCACTTACATACCTGATATTTAACTCTTACAGGCAGAAAAAAAAAGGAACACAGCATAGTTATTTGTGTACTAGGCACTGTACATACACGTCTATCTCATGTCACATGTCACTTTGGGTATCCTTTAACCATTTCAGCCCGGCTGCTCTGAAGCAGAGGAGCACTTCTGCGCCCCCGTGCTGTCCCCCGGTAGCCCTGGGATCAGTGAACGGGAACATAGTTCCCGTTCACCGATCAAAGTTGCAGGCTGAAAAACCCGACGGTTTCTTATTAGAGACCACAGTTTTTAAGTCCCCATCCTCTCGCTTCCAGTAGGTGAGAAGCACAAGGAGAAAAAAAAACGCAGTATAAAACTCAGTAGTAAAACTACATCTACAAACATTTCTCATGCCAATTTACACATTTTATAACATTAAAAATTAACTGTTTATTTCCCAACACCAAAAAAATTACCCAAATAATATGTATGAAAAAAATAATAAAAACAAACAGTTACCTAAGGGTCTGAACTTTTTAAATATGCATGTGAAGGGTGTAAACTACGAACAATTTTTAAATTATAAGCTTGTAAATAGTGATGGACGCAACTGAAAAAATGCACCTTTATTTCCAAATAAAATATTGGCGCCATACATTGTGATAGGGACAAAATTTAAATGGTGTAACAACCAAGACAAACGGGCAAATAAAATACATAGGTTTTTTAATCATGGTAGCATGTATTATTTTAAAGCTATAACGGCCGAAAACTGAGAAAAATGATTTTTTTTTTCTTAATATTCCTGTTAAAATGCATTTATAAAAAAAATAATGCTTAGCAAAATGTACCACCCAAAGAAAGCCTAATTAGTGGCGGAAAAAACAAGATCTAGATCAATAAATTGTGATAAGTAGTGATAAAGTTATTAGCGAATAAATGAAAGGTGAAAATTGCTCTGATGCATAAGGTGAAAAATCCCCGCGGGCTGAAATGGTTAAGCCTGCCTAAATTAGATGCAGGAACGAAGGCACAACAGCATGTCCTGGATAAGATCTTCAGCCTTTGATGCTCAGGCTATAAATATAATTTCCACTTTCAAAACTGGATCTCTGGTATGCCATTATTGTCCCTCAACCCAATAAGCAGCGGAGGGATACGCTGCAGGCAGGACTGCACTGCTTCAGCTCTTGAAGTTCTTTGCCATACAACACATGATTTTGCACTGTTTACTGTTTATTCTGATGGACTGTCATGATGTAATCTGCCTTATTTTTCTAGTGGTTATAAAGGATCGCCTATCGCATATGCAGCTACAAGAAAATGCACCAAATTTCAATTCTAAGGCTTGCATATTAGAACAAATATATTTGGCCCTTAACAGGTCTTAAATTAGGTAAACACAGCCTTAGATGAACAACAAATGCCATATTACATGGGGTCATTATTTAAAGAGACTCTGAAGCGAGAATAAATCTCGCTTCAGAGCTCATAGTTAGCAGGGGCATGTGTGCCCCTGCTAAACTGCCGCCAAACGGGGGTGCCTTCACCCCCAAGCCTCCCACTGCAACACTTGGTCACAGACTTGGTTGCTCCTGCCTCCAGTCGCGTCTATCAGCGGCGCATTGCCGCCTCTCCCCCGCCCCTCTCAGTGAAGGAAGACAGAGGGGCGGGGGAGGGGCGGAGATACGCGCTGACAGACGCGCGTGGGGCAGGGCTGCGGCGGTTAGCCCTGCCCCAACCAGGAAGCGCTCCCCCGCTGCACCAAGGGGATTTGGGGGTGAAGGGACCACCGTTTAGCGGCGCAATAGCGGCGGTTTAGCAGGGGCACACATGCCCCTGCTATCTATGAGGTCTGAAGCGAGATTTATTCTCGCTTCAGACTCTCTTTAATAAAGACTAGATCTAGTGTGTAAAAAAAAAAAAAAAACACACACACACACACAAGGGAACAGTCCATTGATGGGAAAGGGTATAAAGTACAATTGTTTTAGATTATGTCCTAATAAATAAAACCTCATAAATGAAAGGTGGTGAGTGTATTTTCTTTTTCTCATGACTGTATAGGTTATGGTTTTGATAGATGCTGAACCACTATCAGTGGCACAATAGTATGAGCCTCCAGGAGTGCCCTGTTTATTTGGGTTGAGAATGACCAATATTTTTGATTTCTGTGGATGGGGTTTCAACAGTATGAGATATTCACGGTATGATAGCTGTCTCAAAAAATACTGCAGTATGACGAGATTACAAAATCATTCACAATTATCTTAATAAAAATGAAATGAGGTCAACGTAGCCACACGTGCACAAACCCCAGCATGGTAGCCAGTATAGGTAGCCAGGAATAGGTGCCCCAATATACACTGTAGGTAGCCAGGCATATTTGCCCCAAGTATAGGTAGCCAGGAATACTGTATATACTTAACTATAAGTCTAGATATTTAGGTCTGACTCAGTAAAAAGTACGGGGGTCGACTTATACACAAGTCACAAGCAACACCGAGCACAAAGAGTAAAGTGTTTACTATAAGTCACATTCCCATTTGCAGCAATTTAACCCGTGGTAAGTGACACATTCCTGATAATAGAAATGCCAAGAAAAACAGGTCTGAATGTCCTGGCCACAACAATTAACAAGGAAAGGGGCAGTGGGGTACTGGGCTGCAGGAGGGAAAGTGAAAAATAATTGCAGCACTTGGGGGCCTGGAGGAGTTATTGGCTGCACTTTAGGGACAGGAGGGGTTAAAGGCTGCAATACTGTATGCAGTGCAGTCATTAACCTCTCCTAGTCCCCAAGTGCAACTGTTAACCACTTCACCACTGAGGGGTTTTACCCCCTGACCACCAGAGCAATTTTCACCTTTCAGCGCTCCTTCCATTCATTCGTCTATAACTTTATCATTACTTATCGCAATGAAATGAACTATATCTTGTTTTTTCCGCCACCAATTAGGCTTTCTTTAGGTGGGACATTATGCCAAGAATTATTTTTTTCTAAATGTGTTTTAAATGGGAAAATAGGAAAAATGTGGGGAAAAAAAAATTATTTTTCAGTTTTCGGCCATTATAGTTTTTAAATAATGCATGCTACTGTAATTAAAACCCATGAAATGTATGTGCCCTTTTGTCCCGGTTATAAAACCGTTTAAATTATGTCCCTATCACAATGTTTGGCGCCAATATTTCATTTGGAAATAAAGGTGCATTTTTTTCAGTTTTGCGTCCATCCCTAATTACAAGCCCATAGTTTATAAAGTAACAGTGTTATACCCTCTTGACTTAAATATTTAAAAAGTTCAGTCCCTAAGGTAACTAATTATGTATTTTTTTTAATTGTAAATTTTTGAATTTTTTTTTTAATTACAAAAAAAAAAAAAAAATGGGGAGTGTGGGAGGTAGTTAATTTTTTGTGTAAAAGTCATTTATTTGTATGTGAAAAATGTGTAGGGTGTAGTTTACTATTTGGCCACAAGATGGCCACATCTTTTGCTTTATTGCGACCTCCAAGCCTCCTTCCGGAAGCTTGGAGGAAGAATAAGGAGGCTGGACACGTGAGTTTCTTCTCACAATGATCGCGCTGCCCATAGGAGAGCAGCGGGTCATTGTGGGGCTTAGATCAACGAACGGGAATGGATTTTCCCGTTCATTGATCTCCGGGCGAGCGGGCGGCGGCGTGTTTACTAGCGGCGGGCGGCGTGTTTACGAGCGGGAGCGCGGACAGCGTCGGGAACGCGGAAAGTACGTGTTTCTCCGTCCCTGGTTTTTAAAGGATGGAAAAAGGGGCGGAGAAATACGTACGCGCGGGGGTAAAGTGGTTAATTCTTCCTTGTCTCCAAGTGCAGCCATTAACTTTACTGGGTGGACTTATACATGAGTCAATAAAAAAATTCCAGCTCAAATATTGGACTCAACTTATAAACGATTGCCATGCACAATCAAACCGCTGTATACCACGGCAACCCTATTTGCGTATATAATAAGTTACTTTAGCACTTGAGAAATACCCCCAAGAGTTACTGCTGCTTATATATTTGGATTGCCCCGGTTATGGTCACTATGGGACTGCTCCTTATTTTTTGCTCAACCTTTTATCATCGTGGACTGTGAATCTGACATTGCGTACTCAATGTACCAAGATGTAAACCACAACACACTTTCATTATTTCTTCCAACTGAAGTGGCTTGATCATTCTAATCGAGTATTCACAGCCAACAGACCACAGGAAGAAGTTATTTTATGCACCTGCTTGAAACCAGAAGCTACATCAAGCCACCAGCCTTGATTCAGGGCAGTAATGTTACAGCCACATTGCGAAGAACATCTAGAAACATAGGTTCACAATAGCTCATTATGTAAATCATACAAATTATATATACCTGTCCCATCAGCGAGTCTGCAGACAGCAATGAGTGACTCCCATTGTTTTGTTCGTTGTCATCAGCCAGTATATCCAGTGGTGTTCTAGAAATATCCTTCAATGCCAATTCTACAGATTGGTCAAAAATCAGAGGTGATGGAGGACACTGCATTCCGTCCCCTACAACATCAAGATCCTAGGAGAGGGAAAACCACATCAGCCACTCTAACATCAAAATAAGAAAAATAATAATAATAGTGCAGGACTTACATCACTGAACTCAAGGGGCAAGTTTTCTGTAGGCTGCAACTCAGCCGCGCTCAGATAAAGCTCCACAGAAGCTGTATCCATCGGTTCAGGAACAGGTAACACTGGCTCAGATTTGTACATTGGAGATGGTAGTCTGTAGTGCAAAGGACAAGAAGGTTCCTCAGACAGGCTAATCGGGAGAGGCTTGTTACAAGGAACATCTTCAGAGCCTGCACACATCCGGAAAAGAACCTGATTGCTGTCCTGACAGATATCTGGGTCAGACGCAAGTTAAAGAAACTATTGGTGCATAAGAAAAAAGGGCACAAAGGCAGAAACACATTGGTGAAACCCACAATTTGATGCAGTCAGAGAAAATGAAAAAGTGACTTGCACTTTAGTAGCTTTAGAAGTAGAAATCTGTAGAGATCTTTTCACTTTCAGGGGCTATACGTGATCTCTGAAGAACGTCTAGTTCATTAAAGAGAATCTGTATTGTTAAAATCACACAAAAGTAAACATACCAGTGTGTTAGGGGACATCTATTACCCTGTGTCACAATTTTGCCGCTCCCCGCCACATTAAAAGTAGTCAAAAACTGTTTTAAAAATTTTGTTTGTAAACAAAATGGCCACCAAAACAGGAAGTAGGTTGATGTACAGTATGTCCACACATAGAAAATACATCCATACACAAGCAGGCTGTATACAGCCTTCCTTTTGAATCTCAAGAGATCATTTGTGTGTTTCTTTCCCCCTGCAGCTCACTGAAGCTGATTGTTTACTCTTGCAGACAGCTCTGCCCGGTTGTCTGTAATTCTGCAGTATGTGACTCATCAGTATGTGAACAGAGGATTTATCCAGCTTGTAAAAGATAAGAGAGCAGAGAAAAGCTGGCTAATGTAAACAACACACACACACACACACACACACACACACACAGGGGAGTGTGCATAGAGGGGGCATGCATAGCATATCACACTGAAGAGTTGGCAGCCTTCCAGACATAGGATGACAAGTCCAATGGAGGAAAGATAAGCTGATTTATTACAGAGATGGTGATAGTATAAAGTGCTGCAGTAAGCCAGAGCACATTATAATATGTTTAGGAACTTGTAGGATGGTAGAAAACAATGACATTTGTGTTACAGAGTCCCTTTAAGATCCCACACACACACAAAAATAATCCCAAAAAAACCAAACAAAAACAAAAAACACCACACACATACAGCAGGGGTAGTCCCCGGTTAACCTACCTAGCTTTTTGATTTCGTGCGGCGCATGGCCACGGGAGGGTTTTTTGACCTAATTTTTTCTTTTCATGTAGCTAGCCTATCGCTAGCTACAATTCCCCCCTCCCTGCTCTCTCCCTCCCATGCTGCGTGCAAAAAAAAATAAAAAATAAATAAATAATGCAAATCGGCTCACCAGGGCCTGAGCAACCCACCGCGGTGTTACTGGACGAGCTGTAATATCGTCCGTAACGTCCAGGTGGTTAAAGTGGACTTGAAGTAGATAAATGCACCCTATATGTATTTAGAAAGTTTAGCCTGTCTAATTACCCCTCATCAGTGACTAAGCACAAGTTGTAATTTAATCGCTCAGCTGTGGCAGCTGACTGCTCCAGCAGAAAACTCATTTGTAAACACATGCTTCCATGAAAGCAGGAAGTACACAAACTGCAGATTTATTGCAAGATTTGTATCAGCTGAAATAAAAACAAACAAACATTTTCTGCGCTTTTCTCCTGGCGGACTCAAAGCGCCAGAGCTGCAGCCACAAGGACACGCTCTATAGGCAGTAGCAGTGTTAGGAAGACTTGCCTAAGGTCTCCTACTGAATAGGTGCTGGTTTAGTGAACAGGTAGAGCAGAGAATGGAACCCTGGTCTCCTGTGTCAGAAGGAGAGCCCTTAACCATTACACCATCCAGCCACAGCTCCCACAACAAAGAAATGTTTTTCTTTAGAGGTTATTGAGTTCAGGTCCCCTTTAACAAATGAGATAGGTGTCAAGTTTGTTCTTAACCTGAATCTGTTCATAAGTTGAAACACTACCATCTCTGTCCCCTGTTGCTTTAAGTGTCCCCCCTCCGCAGTGTTACTTCAACTTTTTTTTTTACTTGTTCCCACAAAATAAAATTTTACATTTTTTGGGCCGTTCCTAAGTCTGGGACTACCTGTATACACAATATATTTACACCTACTACACAGTATGTTCCTTCCATATGAATTAGCTGAGCCTATAGTGCTACAGTGCAGCTAAAAAGATCACAGGGAGGATTTCTATAGGCTCCTGTTTGAAACTCACAGCCACATAGCTGTCAGCCTTGATTCAGTGCCATGGACACACAAGCATATTCAGCAATTGAGGATCCATTATACATAGTTTAGAATGACACTATATCACAAATCTGGGCATAAGAAACATAGCATTTGATGATAAAATGCAAGGTTACTAACAAAACAATTCACAACTTCAGAGCTATATGATGCTGCAACAATATACTAGGTTTTAAGAAGTGGAACTTTGGCCCCAATGCTGTAACCCCCCCACCCTTCTCATACAACAGCTGACTTCACCGACATGTTCAACCTTTATTTCACCTAACAGTATCTCTGTAATTACTGTCATTTTGGCCTGCAGTTTAAACTGAATGTAACATTTGTGTTTTCATGAGCTTTCCAGTAGCTCTTGTTCAGATTAGTGATGGGTTTTCCCACTTCAAAATGAGAAGACAAACCCAGACATGCTTCCAAGTCAGTATCAGGCAAATTCAATCAGTTTGGTTAAAGCTTCCTAGTTTGTTCAATGTCAGGGGAGAAACGGGCTGGGACCTCAATGCGAATGAAAAAGATCACACAACAATTACTGGTGAGGTCAGTGATACAGAAATGGTATTGCTTTGCAGGCAGTAAAGGAAAAAAAAAAATCAGTCTAATTTCTGCCAGGAATTGCATCAGAACAATGATCAGCATTTCACATTCAAGATCTCATTTGTAAAGTAAACTGGATGGTTTTCATTAGGTGTATGCCCACATATGGGCCGACAGGAAACCGAGGGACCTATAAGGCTACAGGGGGTTGGAAGAATCCTCAGGCAAGAAAAATAAAATGTATTCCTAGGTGTATTTTAATTGCTGGGCTGAGGCTGGACCAATGAAACATGGTCCCTATTTTTGGAATCGAGCTAATCCAACACAAACTAGAATTAAGATTTAACAGTCCATGCAGTTTCATAATTTTACTTCTTACAATATTTTACACCACAGTACTTTGACAATGTCTAATATAAACACCCAAGGATTTTAATAAGTTGGAAAACAATGTCAGTTTCATGCACAGAATTATCTGGGTGCTATCTTCAAGTAAAAATTGAAAAGACATAAGATTTCCTAATTACAAACAGTTACTACACACAAGGTATTCTCTGTTGCCAGAAAAAAAAAGGATACGGGAGAGGCAGTGTCTGGTCATGGGCAGGCTTGGGTTAGAACAGCGTACATCCTCAACAAAGGCCAAACAACGCTGACTGGATCTGGTCGTGTGAGCCTAGAAAAAACAGGGCACAGAAAATAAATTTTAAATGTTTGCATGCAGCAGATAAAAATCATCATCAACCATAACAAAACATCATAAAATGTAGCACTGTTTATGGTCTAGATTAAAGGAATCAAATCAAACAAAGGGTGAGCACTACAAGTAGTAATTAATCGCCCTTTACGCTTTATTTGCACACCACAGACTAAAACATGACGATAGCAACATCCTGCTGTTTTAACCTTCATAGGTTGTTCTCAAACTGCAAAGGTCAAAGTGCACAGAAATACAGATACACCACATTTAAATACATTAAAACACACCCAGTAATCTAATGGGTGAACGCCCAATTGGAGGAGCAACGACACGGACCTCTCGAGACAACTATAACGAGAGGGATATGGAGGCTGCCATATTTATTTCCTTTTAAACAATACCAGTTGCCTGGCTAGTTTGCAGATACTCTGCCTCTAATACTTTTAAATTATAGACCCTGAACAAGCATGCAGCAGATCAGGTGTTTCTGACACTAGGGCCCTTTTCCACTAGCAAATTGCAATCACAAAAGCCAGTGATTACGATTTTTCATTAATTTTGTTATGCGATTGCAATTTTTCATTTGCATTGCATTATCCCTCTTAAAATCGCTCCAGAAAGTGATTGCGATTTTCAAATCACTATAGTGGAAAATACTTCTCATGATTTCTATGATAAAGTTGCAACCCTAGCGATTTGCGATTCAGCTGTGCAGTGGAAAAAGGCCCTTATTGTCAGATATGACAAGATTAGCTGCATGCTTATTTCTGGTGTGATTCAGACACTACCACAGCAAAATAAACCAGCAGGGCTGCCGGGGAACTGGTATTGTTTATGGCAGCCTCCATATCTCTTGTTATAGTTGTCCTTTAAGAACATGGAACTCACCCATCCATCCATGATGTTTGAGGGGAGGTTCCCACCATCAAGCCACAATAGTAATCGGTTGCTGCTGTCATGTTTGTTACACTGGTGTGCAAATAAAATGCTATAAAATGACTGCGCTTGAAGTGGCACCCCCTCTGGTACCGGGTCTAGGCACACATCCTCTGGCCTTCACTGGATGGTCATTCACACCAGTCTTCACTTTATGGACTAGAAGAAAGCAGTGCTTGCTTTGATCAGCCTCACAATAGCAGCATTACTATTACCGGTATTATTAACTACTGAATGATCAAAGTATTGTGGAGGAAATGTATAAGTGGCTTATAAGAGTGTAATAAGAAATTCTCCTGGCCTCTAAGCTGATCATCTCCTCTCATGCTCGCTTCCAGGACTTCACATGAGCATCATACCTCATCTGGAACTCTCTTCCACAGCCTGTACGTCATGCTCCAAACCTGGACATCTTCAAACGCACTCTTAAAACACACCTTTTCAGACAAGCTTATAACATTTTATAGTCCCTATTTACTTATCTGTTCACAATGGAATCAGAGGCAAAGGCTCACTGCCTCATCACACACACACACACACACACACACACACACACACACACACACACACACACACACACACACACACACACACACACACACACACACACACACACACACACACACACACACACACACACACACACACACACACACACACACACACACACACACACACACACACACACACACACACACACACACACACACACACACACACACACACACACACACACACACACACACACACACACACACCTCCTTACCTAGTGTGTCCCTAATCTCGCAAGAGCAGGGTCATCCTCCTAATGGTGCCCATACATGGTACATTATTTTTCATCCAATCTTTCCATTTCTATGTAATAAGGGAACTGTCTAAATTAAATTATCCTTTCAGTATATTCGCTTAATTTACCCTTATACTACATAGAAATGGTAAGATTGGATGGAAAAAAAAAATTGTACCATGTATGGGCACCATAATGTTTACTGTTTTTGTTGCAATATTTGTGCTGCTTGAGACTATGCTGTACATTTTTGGTTTTACCAATGTTCCCCTTGTCATCTTATTGTGCTTTGTAAAGCGCTACGGAATATGCTGGCACTATATAAATAACAATAATGGTAAAGGCGATGTACCTGCTGTGATGAACCTTCTGTAGCCAGCATACGCCTCTCTTTTAGCTGCCGATGTAATAGTGCTTCCACTCCGTACCGTTTCCTGTATCTGCGTAAAGCTTTCAGTTTCTTTAGGTTGTCGCGCTCTTTAGGAGACAGTCCTTCCGGTCCAGTGAGGAGACTGCTACCTAAGGTAAGGGAAAGAAAGGACACTGACCACCAGGACAGGCTAAAAATACAGATAAATGAAATAACTACAGTAAGAGAAGCACTGGCAAAAACAAAGCGATAAATCATTTATATACAGATTGTGTTTTATGATTTAAATATGTATACCTACCCAAATTTTCATGTTCAGATTTTACACTGTGCAAATAGCTTCTTTTCTTTTCCTTGAGTAAGTGCTGCAGCCGCTTGAACTGATCAATATACAGAGACTGCAAGCGAATGAGCTTCTCCCGCATAATGAGAGTGACTTCCTCAGCTGTGTACACACCAGCATGCCTACAATGACACGTTGCATACATGAATACTCCACTATTAGCAGAAAATTTGGGGGGTTTGAGGCTCTAAATATTGGGGCATGCAATGTTGTCTGTATAGCCTCAAACTGTCACCTGAGGGATTTAGTCCCAGTCCATGCAGGGGACAATCTTTTTGCATGTGGATGGAATTTTACTTAAAAAAAAAAAACAAAAAAAAAAAACAATGGATTGCACCAGACACCGATTAAAAGGAAATCAGAGGTGAAGGCCCCCCCCCCCCCCCCCCCCCCGCAAACCTTGGTTGATTCTTCAACTGTATCCACACTGACATGTGACATGATAGGACAAACATAGGTAAAGATAGTATAAGTCCGGTTAAGAAATTTTATGAAGTCACTTACTGTTCTCCTGCACAAGTGTGTACAGGACATGCCACTAAACGGTTAAAGGAAACCTGTAATGTCCCCCCCCCCCCCCCAAAAAAAAAACATGTTTTACTTGAGGCTCCTGCCAACCTCCCTGTATCGACGCCATCTCTGAATGCTCCCCTGGTGCGGCTTAGTTTTGTTACTGCAAATTGCAGTCCACTGCGCCTGCATGGCGCTGGCCATGCATCCTCATTCACCTTCCCCTTGCTGAGAGTACCCTGGGCAGGCGCAGTACAAGGTTTTCTCATACTGCGCAGGACAGGGCCGTCAACTTGCAAATCGGCGGTAACGAATCTGAGCCACGGCAGGGGACCGGAGTATTGTTCAGAGACGGTTCGGGCACAGGGAGGAAACAGGGAAGCTCCAGGTAAGAATTTTTTTTTGTTTTGGGACATGGTTACCTTTAAGATCTAGCACACTGGATATCTATAGGACACCAAACAAGCACACTGTTCATGTACTTACCATGCCTGCTGGAGCCACTCTATTGTGTGCCGCCCATCCTTCCCTCTACACTGAGCTGTGCATGCCAGTAAGCTATAACCAAGCAGCGTGCCTGTACAGTGCTCATGTCCTGAACTGCCACTCTAATGATTAATGCACAATCGCTATAGCTGACATATTGTGAGTGTACACATTTTTACTAATCTCCGATACGCTGGGTGTAGAACAGACTTATCATACCTTATACCTTGGACTACTGCTGCAACTCTACACAAAACATTGGAGGATCTTTTGTTTTAGTGTTGAAAAAGATTCCTCTCACTTCTAACCTTTTCTGGCACCCAAGAAACAAAACAAAACCTTCACAGATTCCAACAACAGCCCATTATGTGCTGTAGGAGAAACTCGGAGGTGCCGTCTGTCTCAAAAAGCAACAAACTGTGGCATTTCAGCATTTAAAAAAAAGTCATTCCATAATGAAAATCAACAGCAATGTTTGGATTAATGATCATCAGTCGCACTCAACGTACTTCAGTGGGTCCTCCTGGTCACTATCTAGACTGTCAGCTTCACTGTCAAGATCGCCCATCCAAGTCTGATCCACGGTGACGGCCTCAGGGTCGCTGTCACTGTAGCTATCTTCATCTACTTTAAGAAAAACAAATATATCTTTGTTAAAAACATTAAGAATATACATCCTCTTTTCCAAACACTAAACCAATTAGAATGAATACAGACACGGCTTCAAAACTAAACCAATTACATAATGACTGCAGCAATATAAACAGATTGACCAGTCTATTTGTGGGTAATAATGACGTAATTGTTGCTGCTTACAGAAATGTTAAAGAGTCCCCGAGCCAGAGCTCAGGCACAAAATGAGATACTTACCTAAACAGAGGGAAGCCTCAGGATCCTATTGAGGCTTCCCTCCCTGCTATGATGACCCCCCCCCCACCCCCCCCACCGCTGTGCATGGCCCCCCCCCAGAAGATTAGTTGGATTGTCGCAAATCCTATTGGGGCCACGCAGCTCTTCTTCCTCCAGCGTGGCCGTGCAATAGGCAGCCCAGTCGCAGGCTCAGTGGTACTGGGCTCACACGGCTACTGCATGGCCCAGCTTCAGGTAGAAGAGCTGTGCGGGTCCGATGTGGAAAGGGGGCTGTGCTCAGCAACAGGGGGATTTAGATTAGCGAGGGAAGCCTCAATAGGATCCTGAGGCTTCCCTCTCTTACTGTATGTATCTGTTTTTGATCCAGAGCTTCGGCTTGGGATCACTTTAAAGAGAAAAGGCTATGGCTACAGCAAAGAAAACTAGAGTACAAGAGGAATAAATTAAAGAGATTCTGTAACGAAAAAAAGTTCTGAAAGAGGATATTGATGTTTCAGTTCACTTCCATCACCACCACTCAGCAAAGAAAGAGGGTGATGGAAGAGGCTCTGTACACAGACACTAATCCTGACATCATCCTCTAGGTCCCGATCACATACCAGGCGATTGGGAAGATATCGTCATTACAGTGGAGGAAGGGGAGAGCTGATCAGCGTCTGGAACTGGTAAATATGAACGTGCGCCCTGCGCTGCTCTGCATTCTCTACCAGGCTGGGGGAGGCACACACGGGAGGGAGAATATACGAATCATGCATAAAATAATCAACTGTATTCTAATTATATGAAGTACATTACCTGTAATGTCCTGGCCATTGCCTTAGCCTTGCATGGTCTAATATAGCACATGCATAACAGAGTGTGTGTTCTACATCCTAGATTCTCAACACAGGTAATGCATACCTCAGGGGATACTTGGGTTGGTTTCACTGGGTATTCAAAAACTGGTTGCTATTAATATAGTATATTTTTCAGATTAAAAAAAAAAAAAAAAAATATACCAAAAAACGTGCCCGTCAGTTAAATAAAGGCATAAAAGAATGTTTGGAGAGCATTACTTTTCAACTATGATATATTCATAAATATCTGTGTGAAGTGGTACTTAAAATTAACTGATAAGATAAACAACTGTATCTATCCTCCTCCTAAAAATGGCTTTTAAGATTTCCTGCAGTTTTATATTTAAATCTAGTTTTTACATTTCTATTTCATTGTCTCTGCTCAATGAAACATGCATTGAAGTATGCCAGAGCTCAGATTATGAATTATTGACCCTTTTTATCCCTTTCCTGCTCTCAGAAGCCATTTACTGATAGGAAAATGTTTTATGGCTGTAATTCCTTAACAGTGAAGGTTATGCTGTAGACAGTCTGACCCAGACAGAAACTGTCACATTCATACCTGATTAACTCTTTCAGGCAGAGAAAGAAAAAAAAGGAGCACAGCATAGTCATTCTGTGCTTGGCACTGTACATACACATGTCCAGGGCTGTGGAGTCGGAGTCGGGAAAAAATGCACTGACTCCGATTCCTAATGAATTTGTAACTGTAATTAAAATAGAAAATATGATAAAATGTTCTATTTCTCAGATAATAGTCATTAAAAATAATGTATATATTCAGTTCACAAAAATGAAATAAACCAATCAAAATTAGTTACTTGTGCTGCTTCAATAAAGCAGTCCCCGTATTTTTAAAGTCAGATATACATATCTGATTGTGACTGTATAAATATGTTACGGCCAGAACCCGAAGTTTGGCCACTTCTAGTTCTGGCCCGGCCACTTCGGATTCTGGCCGGCCAATGTGCGAAGTGGCCGCTGCGCCCAATGTTAGAAACGGATTGATTCCTGCGACATTAATGTATCTTCTGCCCGCAGCGCAGCGGCCAAACGTATAACCACTTAGTTAATTTGTTGCAATTAAGCCGGCGGCAATGTAACAATTCAAGCCGCCTGCTTTTTATCTGCCTCTCTCTGTCTCTCTCTCCTCTTATGGCCAGCCGGCGGGGGACACGCGTGTCCCCGAGAGTCGTTCGTCGCAGCAGGGGCAGCAGAGCGGGGAGGCTGCAGACATTGCTTCTGCCAGCACCCGCTCTGCAAGAACAGCAGGCTTCCCTGCCGCGACGAACGACTCGGGGGGGGGGGGGGACGGACACTCGTGTCCCCGCCGGCTGCCCATAGGAGAGCGAGAGAGGCGGGGGGAGGAGAGAGAGGGGGGGGGGGGGAAGGGGGGAAGGAGAGAGAGGCAGAGAAAAAGCCGGCGGCTTGAATTGTTACATTGCCGCCGGCTTAATTGCAACAAATTAACTAAGTGGTTATACGTTTGGCCGCTGCGCTGCGGCCAGAAGATACATTAATGTCGCAGGAATCAATCCGTTTCTAACATTGGCCGCGGCGCAGCGGCCACTTCGCACATTGGCCGGCCAGAACTAGAAGTGGCCAAACTTCGGTTCTGGCCGTAACATATATACAAAACAACATCTATGCTGTAAGAATAAAGCCTGATGTGTAGCTGTGTCACTAATAGAGATGGTTAATGAGATGGAAATAGTTCTGCATTGATGCTGGTTTATGCAAATGTATGCACTCTCTTTGCTCATGAAATCAAATAATTTGATATGGTGTTAAAATTTGGTTTGGTGACTACAAATTAAAGGGTACCTGAGACGGATGAAAAGAAAAGTGTTATACATACCTGGGGCTTCTTCCAGCCCCCTTCAGGCCATTCGGTCCCTCGCTGTCCTCCTCCGCCACCTGGATCTTCTGCTATGAGTCCTGGTAATTCAGCCAGTCAGAGCAGTCTGGCTACATGCCGCTTCCACAGCCAGGAGCATTCTGCACCTGCGCAATAGTGCTGCGCAGGTGTAGTACGTTCCCGGCGGCGGAGTGTGTGCATGCCCACTACACCAGACTGGCTCAAGTACCTGGACTCATAGCAGAAGATCCAGGTGGTGGAGGAGCACAACGAGGGACTGATTAGCCTGAAGGCGGCTGGAGGAAGCCCCAGGTATGTATACAAACTTTACTTTCATCTGTCTCCGGTTTACTTTGTTACACAGTACTACTATACTCTACACATATGCACTCTCCACAGAGCTGCAGGGAATCCACTGAGAATGTTGTGCACATTGAACACAGAGGTGTTGTCTGTCACCCATAAACCTTGTTCAGATTGTGCATGAAGAATGTGTAATAGAGGAAGAATCTTCACATTCCTCTGCAGAGTACCTGCACATCATTCTTACATGTACCCACAGTTACATTGCCTAGGGCCTGATAGATGTTCTTTGTTCCAGTTTGTACCTTTTACAAGTACTCTTACCAAGGACTAGTTTTAGTCTAAAGGGAATAAATATAGTAGTCTACATATCCTTCTCACTTCAGTTGTCTTGTAAAATTCCTAAGCGTTGGCAGTTAAGAGACAAATTTCACATTACATACGGTTAATCAACAAAATTGTAATATGCAAATTAGAGGAGTCGGTGGAATCCTAAACTGAGGAGTCGGTGGATTTTTGGACCGACTCCACAGCCCTGCACATGTCTATCTTATGTCACCTCGGTTGTCCTTTAAGATGATGTTATGCCCAAGAGGGGACACTTGGGTAACTTTCAGATAAGGGGTACAACAAGAAATAATATTCAGAAACATTGTACTACATCAAGAGCAAGGGACATACCAAGGATCCTGCTAGATTCACTCCGGCTGCTTTCCTGGTTTTGGGTACCTATATCCCCACGTGCATATGAGCTCAGCTGGTATAACAAAGAATCACTGGTAGGTCCAGCATTTGTCTTTTTGATCTGAGCTTGAAGAGCTAATGCATTTCTTCGTGCATGCTCAGCACAGAATGAAACCCTGCAAACAAACAACGAACGAGATCAGTTACTCATAACTATAAAACATAGAAATGTAAGCAGTAAAGCACAATTCCAGGCCAAAACACTTAAAAATAAGAAATATACAGTAAATCTTAAAGGAACACTGTAGGCGGGGTTGGGGGAAAATGAGTTGAACTTACCTGGGGCTTCTTAATGGTCCCCCGCAGACATCGTGTGCCCACACAGCCACTCACCAATGATCCGGCCCCGCCTCCGGTTCACTTCTGAAATTTTAGACTTTAAAGTCTGAAACCACTGCACCTGTGTTGCTGTGTCCTCGCTCCTGCTAAGGTCCCCAGGAGCGTACTGCGCAGGCACAGACCATACTGGACCTGCGCAGTACCCTCCTGGTGACATCAGCGGGAGTGAGAACACGGCAACGCTGGCAGGGTGGTTTTCAGACTTTAAAGTTTGATGTTCCAGAAGTGAACCTGAGGCGGGGCCGGAGCATCGGTGACTGGCTGCGTGGGCACAGGACATCTGCGGGGGACCATTAGAAGCCCCGGGTAAGTTCAACTCATTTCCCCCCCGACCCCCCTACAGTATTCCTTTAACATTGTAGTCCCTTACACACCCCAATGAGTTCTGGGTCACCATGAGCTTGCTGGTTAGTCTGTGCCTCTCGGATTTACAAGCCCTACTCCATAGAGCCAAATTAATCCATGCCATGCACTGATGAGGATCAAACAATCCGAAACAGTCTGTATGCATGTTGGATTATTATGGCTCTGTACATATTAACAAGCTGACATCATTGCATTCCAGCGGTTCTGGAGGTGTGTTTAGCTTCTAAGGGTACAATGGTTAATTTGCATATATTCAGCAGTGGTGCCTGGGAGACATCTCGAGCTCACTCCAACCTGAATTATCGCAAATTCTTTCTGTTTTAGGAAAGCAAACTTGTTTTTTTTAACATTAAAGGAATACTGTAATGAGAAAAAGAAAGGTAGTTAACTTACCTGGGGCTTCTACCAGCCCACGCTGGGACAAACCAATGCGCAGGAATCTCCTGGCGACGTCAGCTGGAGAGAGGATGCCTGCGGCCAGGGCCATGCAGGCGCAGTGGCTTGCGTCATTAAAGTCGCAAATACCAGCAGCAAGACGCGGCAGGGGACCGGTTTGCCCCGCACGTCTGTGGGGGGGCGGTAGAAGTCCAGGCAAGTTAAACTCGCTTTTTTTCCTCATTACAGAAATCCTTAGTGCCTCATAACATTCTAAATCATTTCTTTAAGTCAAGTTGAGTCAGACTTCTGGACAGCACTCTGGGCCAGGACACTATCTACACAGGGGTATTTGTATGAATGTCCTCTGAGCATGTCTGTTTCCTACAGATAAGTTAATTGGCTTCCCCCAAATCGACCTTATATGATGGGACATACCTCTCAGGGACAGCTTGTGACAAGACTATACTGTGTAAAATGTCAGCACAATGTAAATGCTAATAAATGCCGAAGCTGGAGATTAGCATCTACGGAGTTGAACACAGTGGTGCCAGACTTGTTAGAACACCCCCCCTCCCAACCCCCAAAAAAGCCAGTGGGTTTGCGTAGTAAAGCCTGGTGCACACTGTGCAATTTTCACTTCTGTTCCTATTTCAGCAAGTGATCAGATCGATAATCAGATCTGAGATCGATTGGATTTAGAAGAAAGCTAGCCTATGCAATTTTTAAAATTCCTGATCCCATTTCACAAATTCGATATCAAAAATACATTTACTCAGAACGCTAGCCAGTATTTAGATTGATATTTTCCAGCATGTCTGATAAAAATTGTCTGAGAGAGGGAACAAAGCTTGATTTGATAGAAATCGTGAATCAAATCGAAATCGTGATTTTTGACAGAAATCGCTCGAATCAATTTTCTCCTAAAATAGTTAGTGGACATACACTTATAGATTTGCAGCAGATTCAACCATCAGATAGATTTCTGGCAGATGCCTGTCAAGTCCAATCTGAGAGGAATCTGATGTGTGCCACACACTAGGAACAGATTTCCAATAGATTTCAGAATGAAATGACTGGAAATTGATCTAAATGCATTATTGGACCATTAGTTCCAATGCAACTGTATGAGCCATTGAACTGCTCGACCTAGATTTTCCATCCTGTAAGATAGATCAAATTGATCGAAATCAGCCGCAAATCGATTGAATGGGGAATTTGTTAGAATTGATTTCTGATCGATACTCCAGAACCGATCAATGGCTGAAATCGACCAATGTATGGGCCCCTTCAGTGTAAAAGGACCCATTCGATTTGAAAGGTTAATGGCCGGCACCTGTCCAGGGCTGTGGAGTTGGCGTTAGGAGTCAAGGACTCTGAGCAATTTTGGGTACCTGGAGTCGGTGGTATCAAACTGAGTAGTCGGATGATTTCTGTACCAAATCCACAGCCCTGGTAAGTATTAGGCTAAGGAGTCTGAGCCATTTTGAGTACCTGGAGTTGGAGTCGTGGTTTCTTAAACTGAGGAGTCAGATGATTTTTGTGGCAACTCCACAGCCCTGCACCTGTCAGCTTAATTAATTAATTATCTGTCACGCCATGCAATTTCCCCATCAGATTATCGAGAATTTTCCCACTGATCAATAATTTCCGGTATGTCCGATCGGCTCCCGATTAAGAAAGGGAGCGATTTTGTGAAGTACAAATTTGATCCCTATCATTTGGAAGCAGACGGACATGCTGGAAATTATCGAACAGTACATTTCCCACCTGAAGGGAAAATTGTGGCACTTGTCTACTTTAGGGGACACAGCAGGAAACTTCATAGGAAAATTCCATTAACACGATTGGGTGAATGGCACCCTCTCGAACTGGTTACAGGTAGGTTGCAGTATTATTAACTGAATTTATACAGAACCAATATATTACCCAGCTCTATACAATCAATAAGGTTACAGACATTGATAATAGGGGTGACAGTCAAAACAACAGATGATAAGCAATAAGGTACACAATGGAGAAATAGTCTCACTAATTATGCTTCACATTATTCTGTGAGAAGGATGCACAGATACACAAGGAGGGAAGGCCCTGTACACCATGTAGTAAAATTATGCTCACACTATACGACCAAGCACAACACTTCGTGCTGTAGACGGTGCTGTGATTGGATAACTTTTCCCTATGAGGTTTTCTGCTGGGTCCCCTAAAGTAGGCTAGAGACAAACTTGCATGGTGTGCGCAAGGCATAAGGGATGATCAAAGATATGCAAATTCTTCTGAGTTGATACAAACTTTATGCAAACATATGCAGCTTCAAAATGGACCAATCAATTTAAACTTGGGTTTTAACCTACCTGGCGTTCTGATTCCCGCGGCTGCGGGAATGGTTTTTGCATTTTTTTTTTTTTATCTTTCGTGTAGCTAGCCTAGCGCTAGCTACATGATTGCCCCCTCTGTGCGGCATCCCTCCCTCCCCTCCGATCGGCGCCGGCGCAATGGCCCGTACGGAAATCCCGTTCTGAACTGGATTCCCTGGAGGGCTTCCCCCGTTGCCATGGCGACGCACTCACAGGGAGACCAGATCCACCCCTCAGCGCTGCCTGGCACTGTTTGGCCAGGCAGCGCACGGGGTCTTGGGGGGGGGCGCTCGTTACGCGACGGATAGCGGCGCATCGGCGGCGATCGTCTCCAACGCGCAGCAAGCAAAGTGCTTGCTGCGTGTTTAAAAAAAAAATTAAAATCGGCATAGCGGGGCCTGAGCGGCACCCTCCAGCGTCTCTGGACGAGCTCAGCTCGAGCTCGTCCAGAACGCTAGGGAGGTTAATTGATTGGTTAGTTTTCAAACAGCACACATTTGCATAATTTCAAAAGAATTTGCATCTCATTGATCATCCCTACCAGGCAGTTTCTGAAGCTGATTAGCCCTGAACTATATTCCGATTCTGCTCACAGAAAAGCAAGAAAAATCACCTTTAGTCAATTTAGAGCTCATCTCTTTCCTACCAATATTAACTACCTGACAGCTGATTACAAATCATCTGAATTCATCAAAATTCATCTCTACTTGTCAAATAATCAAAACAGTGCTAACCTAGTGCAGTTAAATCCAGTTTATTCCTCAAATATATTATTTAGTATTTATATAGCGCCGACATATTACGCAGCGCTGTACAATATATATATATATATATATATATATATATATATATATATATATATATATATATATATATATATATATATATATATATATATATATATATATATATATATATCTTGTCACTAACTGTCCCTCAAAGGAGCTCACAATCTAATCCTTGCCATATGTCTATATTACGTAGTGTAAGTACTGTAGTCTAGGGCCAATTTTTAAGGGGGAGCTAATTAACTTATCCGTTTGTTTTTGGAATGTGGGAGGAAACCGGAGTGCCCAGAGGAAACCCACGCAGACACGGAGAGAACATACAAACTCTTTGCAGATAGTGCCCTGGCTAGGATTCGAACCAGGGACCCAGCGCTGCAAGGCGAGAGAGCTAACCACTACGCCATCGTGCTGATATAATATATAGACAAAAGCACTTGTCTGACAGCTACACTCCCAATGTATTGTACAACTGTTGAAAGAAATACTGGCAGAGCTTACCCATCCTTTTTGTCAGGTTTAGGAGCAGCAGTGGTGCAGCGCCGTCCATTCTTAGTGGAAACATAGCTGCACTGCTTGTAGGGTGCATTCCTGTCCTCCAAAATGTGTTTGATACAGAACTCATAACCATCGATGCGAGGCTGGGAACATGGCCGATGGGTGTATGCACAGGACAAAGCTTCATAGGTCCTCGGAACAGGAGTCAGACGACCTCTGCTTGGCAGGACATGGATTCTGATTCTATTCATCTCAAAAGCTGAGAACAGAAATTGTGATTTAAAAAGCAATCTAATGTTCTATGTGGTAAACAAACAAAACCAACAAACGTGAGTCACTCCAGTAAACCATTGTGCTCCCTTTTTATAGTGTAAAGCCACTGCACATGGCAAAACTTCACATGGAAGAAAGTTAAAAAAAATATATCAGTTAGACCCTTCTCCATTACACAACTTAAAACAATGAAATGCTTAGGATGAACCTGAACTGCGATAGGCTTCACTACAAGATACTCATGCAAACAGCTGCAACAGAAGACCTGCAGATGCTCAGAGGAACTCTGCAGACTAAGGCGAGGCTGCTTCTCTCCCTGTGCTCTGTGGGCTACAGTTACACAGTTGCCATTGATCCACGTAATAAAAATGTATGTACAGCTGCCGCGACTGGAGTGACTCAGCAGTGTAGACTCTTCTGCCCGCCATTTTACCTGCTTGCCGCTCCTCACACGGTCGGTCACACTGAGACAGGGGGGCACGGAGCGCTCAGAGGGAATCTTCAACACGAATCCGCCTTCTCGCTCCTGATTGGCTGTTATACTACCGTCACAGCGCTTCGCCCAGTTAGTTTTGTTATGCTGCTAGAGGGGGACCAATTGGTATCGCGAGACAGCAAAGCCCAATAATGTATCTTCGTGTCCAACACTGTTCACTGCTGACGCCATATTTGTGGCAGGGAATTAATACAAAGACAAAAATTACGAAAGGAAGTCATGCTAATATAATTGTGCTTTATCGAAACACAAAGTAGTTGCAGTTATTTAGCTTTGAGTGCGCAAGGGTAGTGTCCCAAAATACATCATCTGATGATGTATTTTGGGACACTACCCTTGCGCACTCAAAGCTAATGATGATCATCCATACATCAAGTTTATTATATACTTTGTAATAGGTTAATTACATAGTTGACGAATTAATCAGTATTCTTGCACACTTGCTCGCAGTACCAGGCAAACCACACAATCTATTCACAAAACTTCTCATACATGATTTATGTATCATCTAATAAATAAAAAATAACCTTTCGGCACACTTACAAGCAAAATAATCACTCGGGCCTTGTTCACATTGCGTTCCATTCGCGTGTACGTCCGCGTTGGGTTTTTTTGAGGCATCTTTTTTTCTGATTCCCGGCGCTTGGGTGGGCGATTTGTTTTTGTGCTTAGTGGTTTTCTAAGCATTTTTTCCTAAAGGTTTTGTAATTGACTGCTTGACGCAAGTCAGAAAGTGAACTCTTTGACCCGGAAAATAATAAACAGGGGAGTAGCAATAGGGGTTGCAGAGGTAGTTACCGCATCGGGGCCCTTGGGCCAGAGGGGCCCCGAAGGGCCCTCCCTCAACTACAGTATTAGCTCTCTATTAGTCTTATGCTCATAATAATCACTTCTATAGATACTTTGAATAGTGGTAATCATTAACAAACTGTTCCCCATACCCTTTTTGCATCTCTGACACTGTAGTTGCCATTGGCAGATTTTGGTGCGCCATATCAATTGCTATGTATGGAGTGCTTGGGGGCCCCCATTGTAAAACTTGCATCGGGGCCCACAGCTCCTTAGCTACACCACTGATAATAAATACAATGTATTTATTAACAATGCGAGCGCAATCGCTTTAATGCGCGTTTTTATATGTGTTCACCGATTTTCCAATATCTTCCATTGAGGCGGAATCACCCCAAAAATGGAACATGCACTTATTTCCTAGCCGCACCACGCACGACCCGCGCTGATATGAACCCTCTCATAGACATTCATTGGCCAAACGGTTTGCGGGAATTTTGAAAAACCGCAGGCGGGCGAAAAAAAAAGCTGAAACCGTCTGCAGTGTGAACAAGCCCTCAAAGTACGTTGTTCCCGATCAACTTCCTTTCAACATTTCTTTTCTTACCTTAAAGGATACCACAGCTGAACAAACAGAAAGATCCAGTGTGTAGGGGGTTAAAATTACATACTGTGACCTCCTCCTGCCCCCTCCGTCTACTGCCCTTAGTGGAATATTTATGCCATCCTGCGACTTGCTTGACCCTTGACCTGTATATAAATCTTTGTCTCTTCACTTCTGGTGGCGCATAGCTATGGGCTCAGAAGCACGCTGTCCCCTGCGTCTACTCTGGGCTGCGTGTGCGCTCCATTACACAGGTTTCTCGTCCCTCCCACTGTCAAAGAAGTCTTTCCTCCTTGGGAGAGGACCTAACACTAACTTTATTTCTGGTCAGCTGCTCCCACTTAACAGTTTTGCCTTTGGTGTATATGCAGAGCCTCTGTTTGGGTTCAAGGTGCGTTTGTAGTTTCTGGGTGAGCAGAGGCCATTCAGAGGCGGCCTGGTGATGCGCTGATCCCACTTTTTTGCGCAATTTTCAATTTTACTTGGTAGCGCGCCCAGGCTGTGCATATGCATAGGTAGGATTTAGTTAGTGTTAGGTCCCCTCCCAAGGAGGAAAGACTTCTTCGACAGTGGGAGGGACGAAGTTGCATGCAAGCTGTTACAGTTAACTAACATCCTCCAAGTGGTAGACAGGTCATGTGTATGCTGTGTGTATTTTATCCCATAAGTGGGGCTTGCACTCTTTTGCAGGTAAGCATTCATCTGTTTTTAAGTAGCGCTGTTCATTTCTTTGCTATGTTATAATTTATTTCTGGTCAGCTGCTCCCACTTAACAGTTTTGCCTTTGGTGTATATGCAGAGCCTCTGTTTGGGTTCAAGGTGCGTTTGTAGTTTCTGGGGGGGCTCAGCGCATCTCTGAGCAGAGGCCATTCAGAGGCGGCCTGGTGATGCGCTGATCCCACTTTTTTGCGCAATTCTCTTAAGGACCAGACTGCTGGTACCGTAAAATGCCGCCTCCCGACAAATTGCCGCACATACTCGACACTGCCCCATCGCTGAAGGTTCCTCTCTATTCTGTCTCTATGACGGCAAAGCACTGTCAGCTGGTCAGGAGCCGCTTTCATTGGCTCCTGACGCTATCAATGTGAGCCAATGTGATTGGCTCACAGTGATCACACAGGCAAGAGCCAATGAAAGCGGCTCCTGACCTGCTCACAGCACTCTGCCGTCATAGAGAAAGCAGAGCAAGCGAAATGCGGAGGGTGCAGAGCGGCGAGATCGGCAGTAGCGCGGAGTGCCAAAGCAGTAGAATCTACGTCCAGTCAGAACCGCAGCACCGCCTGCTGAATGTAGTTTTGTACTGTTTCGGTCTAGAAGCGGTTAAAGGGGTTCTGTGGAGGGTTTAAAAAACGGACACCTGGGGCTTCTATTGGCCTCCTGCAGCTGTCATGTTCCGTGCCGCCGGTCCCGGTCTACTTATTCTTCTAATACAACTGCGCATGCTCGCTCCATAGTTGTTTGGGAACGTGATCCACAAAGGCGCAGAGTGGATAGCGCATGCCCCCTGCTCCTACTGGAACCAGTTGGAGCTGTGAACAGGGCTTATGCTAGGTACACACCATACAATTTTGTGTTAGATAGATGGTTCGATAGATATTTTCGACATGTCCGATCTTATTTTCGATCATTTTTCTGATTGATTTCTCCTAGAAGTGCATGGAAATAGATAAGAAAAACTAACAGAATAGAATTGGAAATCAATCAGAAAATCGAATAGGAAATCGATCAGACAGAAAATCGACCGAAAAAGGGGAGGCTAGGCACAATAAGGGGCCAAACAGTGTCTGGGGACCATACAGATTATGCAGGTAAATATAACTTAACATCTTTATCACCTTAGGTACACTTGCAAAAGTGTTGGGTTAGATGGCTCTCAACTAAGCCAACAGTCTGGGCTGCCTCTGTTGACAATTTAGAGTGTATGCTGGCCTTGATGCATTGGCAAGAGACTTGCCCTGCTGAATCATACAAAAGTTGACACTAGTGCTTTGCTCCTTAGCCCTATCGTTCCATTGGGTGCCATAGTTCAAGCATACATTGTTCATTCACAACACAAAACGCTGTCTTGACAACAAATGATGCTTGCAACATGTAGACAAGTTTAAATAGGTAGTTGCGTTACACACACAAATTGCCACCTATAAACGCTGCTCTAACATCCAAATTAAGGCAAGTTTTTTTTTTCAGGTTTTCCATATTGTTGTTCACCTTTGCCAGATGTGCCTCCCCCCCCTGTATTAACTATTAGATAGCCAGAGGTCACCCCAAGTATTAGGTAGCTAAATATGCCCCCACTATAAGTTGGCAGAAGTTGCCCTCCAGTATAGTAAGCCAGAGGTTTCCTCTTACTATAGGTACCCCCTTCCCCCTCCAGTATAGGTAGACAGATGAGCCCCCGGTATTAAGAAGTACCCCCCTAGTAGAGGTAGCACTCTCAGTTTTGCTATCAGATGTGCCCCCCAAATTAGGTAGGCAGTTGTGAACATAGAAACAGAATTAAGTGTAGCGACTCATTGACCGTTGTTGGATGCTTTGGTAAAGACCAATAACGCCTTAAGTCCGTATGGAATTACACATCACCGTGGAGGTGCTGGATCAAAGTCACATATAGAAGAATCCAGGTGATCCGCACACTCAGTTTGAGCCAAGTTCAATGTTGTAGTAAGTGACACATTCCATTCCATACACCAACGATTTGTTTTGGGCCCCCCTTTGTTAAGGTAACAAACACAGAATGGTGACAGTGAATTACAGCCAAACACCTTATAAGCAGTACATCAAATCATAGACCACTCCCTCAGCCTATCATTGGCATATGTAAACAAAGTTTACAAAGAAGCACGCACGGACATAGATGCTGTCAGCATCTTACCGGCGGTCGTTGCGGGGGTGGAGCTTCCCCACACTAAGTGATGCCGGCAGGAGGCAGTCCGGGTGACCAGCTGGGCAAACTCCATCGACTTGGAGAGGCGGGATTTCCGCCCTAACGGCTGGGACAGTTGACGAGCTGGGGCATCCTGGGGACACCACGCACAGATGGATTGCACAGGGGACAGACCAGCAGGTACCCAGGTCATTGACATGTCAGTGACATGTTTGATCCCCCATATGTTTAGCTGATGTGTACTGTACAAATGTTTTAACTTTGTTTACATATGCTAATGCTAGGCTGAGGTGGCAGTTTTAAACAGGCTGGGGGGGTGGTCTATGATTTGATGTACTGCTAATAAGGTGTTTGGCAGCAACGCCTTAAAGGGAAGGTTCAGGGACACCTTGAAAAAAATAAAAATCGATATCCACTTACCTGGGGCTTCCTCCAGCCCGTGGCAGGCAGGAGGTGCCCTCGCCGCCGCTCCAGAGGCTTCCGGTCGTCTTCGGTGGCCGACCCGACCTGGCCAGGCCGGCCTCTTCTGCGCTCCAAGGACGGGCTCTTCTACGTCACACGCGGGCGCGCTGACGTCATCGGATGTCCGCCGGGCTGTACTGCGCAGGCGCAGAAGTACTGCGCCTGCGCAGTACAGCCCGGCGGACGTCCGATGACGTCAGCGTGCCGGCGTAGGACGCAGAAGTGCCGGGCCTTGGAGCGCAGAAGAGCCCGACCTGGCAGCCGGCCTGGCCAGATCGGGTCGGCCACCGAAGACGACCGGAAGCCTCTGGAGCGGCGGCGAGGGCACCTCCTGCCTGCCACGGGCTGGAGGAAGCCCCAGGTAAGTGGATATGGATTTTTATTTTTTTAAACGTTTCCCTGAACCTTCCCTTTAAGGTGGTCACACACCATACAATTAAAAGATCCTATTTTTCACCAAATCGATAATTTCGAATCGAGAGCTTTTGTTTTCAATCAATAAATCCAATCAAATTTCCTGTTTTTTTTTCTTTGATTTTTGGAGTTTGGACATGTTGGACATTTCAGACCAACTTTATCAAGAATTGTATGGTGTGTGATGGATTGTCAATTACTTAATGTACAGTTCCAATCCCCATAATTGGGGAAAAATTGAACATAAGTGTGTGGTACATTGGTCAGCTTTCTGAATTGTTACAGTCAGAAAAATTGATTGCTATTCTTGAATTGAACAGATATTTAAAAAATTGTATGATGCCACCTTTAAGGCTCATACACACATCAGACCATAGTCTTTGGAAAATGAAAGATCACAGACCAATATTACCCCCTTCCATGTAGTATGAGAGCCAAACCTACACAGAGTACATTTGAAATCGGCGCCGGTAGACTTGGGCACAGGATACAGCGGTATATAGCTGATCCTGCTTCTGCACAAGTCCGGGCCAATTTAATTACTATTCCCCCTCCAGGCCGCCATGGATAGTGGGGGAATGAAATAATTCGGCTTCCAGCGATTGCTGGAGGCCGAATTATTGTGTTTTTTAAGCAACTTCGGCTCCGTCCTCTGACGGAGCCGACGTTACTCACTGAGCGCTGCAATAGGAATGATTCCTATTGTAGTCTATGGAGGCGCCGGCTGCACCCAAATCTAGCAGCGCTGAAAAGCACTGCTCTGCTTACACAGTCTATTCTATGGAGCTGAACTCCCCATCAGACAGAAATCTTTGCAAGATGCTGCACACAAAGATGCTGTAGACATTCAAAAGATCAGTATCTGCAAAAGATCTGTTCCTGCAAAATGCATTCATAGTCTATGATATCTGCAGATCATCATACACACCTTGTTTAACAGACATTCATCTGCAGGTCGAATCCACCAGGATGGATTTTCAGATCTGCAGATGATTGTCTGATCTGCAGATGAATGTCAGTTAAACAAGTTGTGTATGATGATCTGCAGATCTCATAGACTATGAATGCAATTTGCAGGAACGGATCTTTGGCAGGAACAGATCTTTTGCAGATACTGATCTTTTGTGTCTGTACAGCGGTCTTTGTGTGCAGCATCTTGCAAAGATTTTTTTCTGATGGGGAGTTCAGCTCCATAGAAAAGACTGTGAAGGTATGGCTCTCATACTACATGGAAGGGGGTAAAATGAGTCTGTGATCTTTCATTTTCAAAAGACTATGGTCTGATGTGTGTATGTGGCCTTAAGGCTCATACACACATCAGACTATAGTCTTTGGAAAATGAAAGACCACAGACCAATCTTACCACCCTTCATGTAGTATGAGAGCCATACTCTACACAGTCTTTTCTATGGAGCTGAACTCCACATCAGAAAAAAATCTTTGCAAGATGCTGCACACACAGATGCTGTACAGACACAAAAGATCAGTATCTGCAAAAGATCTGCTCCTGCCAAAAATCCATTCCTGCAAATTGCAATGATAGTCTATGAGATCTGCAGATCATCATACACACATGATTTAACTGACATTCATCTGCAGATCAAGCAATCATCTGCAGATCTGAAAATCCATCCTGGTGGATCTGATCTGCAGATGAATGTCAGTTAAATCATGTGTGTATGATGATCTGCAGATCTCATAGACTATCATTGCAATTTGCAGGAATGGATTTTTGGCAGGAACAGATCTTTTTCAGATACTGATCTTTTGTATCTGTACAGCATCTGTGTGTGCAGCATCTTGCAAAGATTTTTTTCTGATGTGGAGTTCAGCTCCATAGAAAAGACTGTGTAGAGTATGGCTCTCATACTACATGAAGGGTGGTAAGATTGGTCTGTGATCTTTCATTTTCAAAAGACTATAGTCTGATGTGTGTATGGGGCCTTAGACTCTGTGTCCATGCCTACTACTGGTATCAAAAGTACAGAGAGATGCAGATATTTCCGAGTTTATGCAAATTTATATGCAAATATACGCAGCTTGAAAATGGACCAATCAATTTAAACCTAGGTAGGACTTGATTGGTCCATTTTCAAGCTGCATATATTTGCATACATATTTACCTACATTTGTATAAACTTGGAAAAATTTGCATCTCATTGATCATGCCTAATCTACATACCTGACAAACACTGGTACCAGAAATGCCAATAGCACTCATGCAGCATTTATATACATTTTGCTGAGCTGAATCTCCATAACAATATGAATGACACTAAGGCAATCTGTGACTCAACAAAATACAAGCAGACAGTTTACAGTTGAAAAAAATGACAAATTGTGTTTATACTGTACATACTCCAATCCCATTTACTATAAATTGATATTGTATATACATAATTTACAGATTATATATTCCCTTTTACAACATATATGTTATATAACATTGCAGCGCAGAAGAAAAACATTAACAAACAATAAATACATCTATTAAGAAATATCAGTTACAAATTATTTAAAGTCTATTTGGAGAATGCACTACATTTCAAGTAGAGAACACACTAAAATCTCATCGGTTTGGCCACATACATTCTCTTTTCACGGAATTTAATTTAAAAGGGTTATTAGCCACAAATAATGTACATATGTGTGTGCACCTGAGGCAGTACTGTATCTCAGCACATCGGATGATGGCATTTACAACATATGGTAATAGCAAAAAATTAAATAAAAGACATTTTGTTACCTACATGAAGTCGGATTATGCTGTTGGTTAACCCCTATGAAATATTTAAATGCTTCATGATCACCTTTGAAAAACACCCTTGCTCCTAATTCCAGTCTCTTGGTAGGTTTTCCTTAAAGTCCTAAAAAATGTTCTTGAAAAAATATACTCTGATGTGACTGTCAGAATGAAACATTGAATTCCTGAGTAAAAATGGAAGTATGGTTTCTCTATAGGAGACATATACATGTAAAAGTCACATCTTGCCTTGATAAGGTCAGAGTATTCTGACATGAATAGATGAGCATTTTAAAATTCTTTTGACCTCAATAATATTAATAAACATAAAAAAGTACAGTGTTTATGATGACCACTCCTCCCTTATACCGTCTACTTTCAGCTAACCAGCATACTGGAAAACTTTTAGTTGTAGCTCTGTGGAAAGTCACATCAATAGCATGAGCATACACTATAAACGTCAGGAAGGAAGGGGAAAGACCTTTATATCAGGGATGGCTGGTCCACACTGCAAGAGCTTTTTAAAGGGAACCTAAACTAAGAAGGATATGGATTTTTCCTTTTAAAATACCAGTTGCCTGACTCGCCTGCTGATCCTGTGTCTCTAATATGTTTAGCCACAGCCCCCGAACAAGCATGCAGATCAAGTTCTCTGACTGAACTCAGACTGGATTAGCTGCATGCTTGTTTCAGGTTTGTGATTCAGTCACCACTGCAGTCATAGAGATCAGCAGGACTGCCAGGCAACTGGTATTGTTTAAAAGGAAACATCCAAATCCCTCTGTTTAGGTTCACCATTCAAATTGTGATTTGAAAAGATCTTGCTTATGCAGTACTATTTATTTTATTTTTTTTTATAAAATCACATCCCTCAAGTGGGATCATACACATAGCATTACATTAGTAAGAACTTTTCAAATTACAAATGTTTAGTGTTAACCAGCCCTCACAGAGCACAAGCTGAAAAGTAATTTTGAGAAATGACATGACAACACAACAGGGACTGGCTGCTGCTATTAAAATAAAGAGCACATTTATAGCATGTAGAAAGTGTAGCCTGTCTAGTGCAGACCTTTATTTTGAAAGTGAAAAAGTTAAAGGTTTATGTAACTATAGCAAGGAAAAGTCTCAAGTGTCCTCTCACCACAGAAGACAATAACATTTGTTGCAGCCCCAAATGTCACGCAAACAGAAAACCCATTTCACGTACCACCATTTAAAATTAACTGCACCGGAGATGCTGCTTAGGGGTGTATTTATACTTACCTTGGGCTTCCTCTAGCCCCGTGCGTGGGCTCCCTCACTGTCCTTTTACTATGCCTCCCAATAATCTGGCCAGTTGCGCACTTCTTGACATGCGCGGCCCGGCCGTGCTCCAGAGCATTCTGGGCTGCAAAATGCTCCTGGCTGTGGGAGGCTGATGGGGAGTGTGTGTGCGGCCAAGCTGCACATGCGGAGAAAGAGCATCAGTGGACAGATTACCGGGGAAGATTACAAGGCAACAAATCGGCCGGAGAGTACAGCGAGGAGCCCACGCGCTCATGTGGCTGGAGGAAGCCCCAGGTAAGTATAAATACACACATAAGCCACATCTCCGGTTTCCTTTAAGGATCAACTCCTTAGGTAAGGATCACACTTGTGTCTGTGGCACAAATCTTTGCAAGCATTTTGCCGAAATATGAGCGTTTCAACACAGGCTTTTATTATTTTTTACAGTAGCGAGTGAATCTCAATGAGGAATCGCATGCATTGTGTGCAAAGTAGTGCAGGTTGTATATATATATATATATATATATATATATATATATATATATATATATATATATATATATATATATATATATATATATATATTTTTTTTTTTTTTGCTATGCAGAATCGCAGATAGCTCTTGAAAACATAGCCGCCCCATAGGAAAGCATTACTTGCATTTCCATAGGCAATTTTGCATTGCAGCAAAATGCCTGCGATGTGACCCCTGCCTAAGGGCACGTTCACACTAGGGGCGTTTTTAACTTTTTTTTTTTTTAAGCGCTAGCGATTTTCAAAATCGCCCTGAAAGCGCTTGTGCAATGACTCTCTATGAGAAAGTTCACATCTGAGCGGTTAGTTTCCGATCCGCTCAGAAAAGCATTTTTAAGAATAAATACATTGTATTTATTCTTTTCCGGATCAAAGAGTTCACTTCCTGACTTACGTCAAGAAGTGAAAAAACGCAATCGCTCTGCAAAAGCGCTTAACAAAAACGTCCAACGCACAGAAATCGAAAATAAAAAACACTTAAAAATCCGGCCAATACAAACAAACAGCCACGCAAGCAGAACGCAATGGGAACAAAGCCTGAAAGTAATGAAAGCACAAAAACAGAATATACAGTAGGCTGCGTGAAAAGGTAGCAATAGCATTAGGAATAACATTTTAGAATTCTCATTTGGTGTTGGTGCAGGTTTTATTACTCAGATATAGGTGCAGAACTCATTTGGCATCCAATTAATCCACTTTTAGGATTTTATGTTGTTATATGCCTAACAGGAAGCTCAAGTCCATCCCCAACTGTGTAACTTCTGTGATTGGTCGCTGGAAATTTAGAGCAGGTTCACACTGAACCAGATGAAAAACTGATCCTGTAAAAACTGATCAGTTTGTTACAATAGGCGTCAGTTTTCCCTTATGTTTTTCCATCATTACCTGCTCAGTACCTGTCACCACGTTCCTCCACCACCAAAGTCCATTAGAATCCCATGAACTCTATAGTCGCGGATATACCGATCCCAGAAGCATCAGCCTCCATTGGTTTGCAAAAGGCCAATTGGGAATCCTGCCTGAGCACCAGGGAGGATTTTCATCGGTCCACTACTCAGTGAGCCAAAGAGAAGTCTTCCAGGGGAGGTACGAACATTGGCCTATTGCAAACCAGTTGTAGCCTGATGCTCCTGATGGGGCTCTGGGATCGGTATTCCAGTGTTTCTGGTGTCCAGGACAGTGTCAGGTATTTTGTGAAACATGGGCAGTAAGCAGCCTAGTGAGAAAGGAAACATCCATTTTCACAGGCTAGCATTGATTCCATCAGCCTCCGTCGCCATCCGCTTCGTCTGATACAGAAAAGTCGTACGGTACCCAAACTTGCGTTCTGCTCACAGATCCGTTCTGGACTAATGTGTAGATTGGACCAATGTATTCTATTCCCAGCCCCTCTGAAGCCAGCAAGATCCATTTCATCCAGTGCCATCATTCAAATATACTAACACTGACTGACATCTCTTGGATCCCAGTGGTTAGGTCCTTATTTGCATGTCTGAGCACATACATCACCGTTCCAAGAGAATCCCGAGCTCAAGCTGGATAGTTTTTTTTTTTTTAAAGTGTTCTTGCATTTATACACAAGTTTTAAAAATAACAGATACCCTGATCCAATAGTGCAATGTACTTGTATGATTTATTTTACCGCCTTTTTAAGATACAGGCGTGTCAATATCAGCATGTCCAGTAGAAGTTACTGCACTGATTATATCTGCAAATATCAACCAACAAACATGCATTCTGGTAGAACCATAAATTGACTGACTGTATATAATTTTCTTGCAAGCTTTTGAAACATCATATTTCTTCTTCAGGCATGACAATCAAAACCTTGCAAAAGTGACTCTTGTACGATTCTTATCCAGTTCTGATGTCGGCATATCTGCTTCACACGAATATCTGCTTGCATAATCATGTGATTTGAAGCTATCCATACTGACTTTGCAGTTGCAAATGAACTATGTAAGCTTATTAGCATATATTTGTTGAAATCATCATATCTTCAATTGTGAGTGGCCTGTAAACAAGAGCAAAACCAGTCAGCCCTGGGGTCCACTTGAGGTCACAAGTCACTCCAAAAACTGCTAGCATTTTTTAAAACGACTTTGCTACTAAAACCAGCTATTTCAGCCCCGGCATTCCCTAAATGCAATCGCTCCGAGAATGCTGCTGGAACCCAGATTATGATTTTGGCAAATCATAATCGCTCCTGTACAATCACTGCCATAGGCTTTCATTAGCCTAGAGCTTTTGCAATCGCAGGTAATTCCTAGAAAGCACAAATCACTGCTGGAACAGCTCTAGTGTGCCCCAGGCCTAAAGGTAGCAATACACTTGGAGATGGCCCCTCAATGAGGCCATAAGATTCATCCCTCTCAGATCAGAAAGGGATCAATCTGACGGAATCTCTTCACATAGATTAATAGATTTCACCATGAAATCTATCAAACCACAGTTTCATTACTCTATGCAGTGCAGTGCAATGCTATGCTATGGACACTCAATCTACCAGCGTTCCTGATCAATATCACCCATTCAGTACGATTGACCAATTACATCAATTTCGGATAACAATTGATCTAATCGTCAATCAGGCCAGCATGTTGGGGCATCAATTTGTAGCACATTCCATCAGATTGACTGAATCTGCCAGAAATAGATGGTAAAAATGTGTAAAGGCACCTTAATAAAAGTACTATGTAGCCCATTGTAAGCTCTTTTAAAAGATATTTGAACACATAAGTATGCTGTACCCCCCCCCCCCCCCTTTAAAATCACTGTAAGGGTTAAACTTCTGGGGCTCAGAATGATTTTCTCTCCAGTTGGACTAACTGCAGACACTATTCTGAATGTGAGGAAACATGGTGGGTAAAAAGGTCAATAGTTGTAAAATATCTAAAAAGGTCATAATTCAGCTGAGACAGACTTAAATCTTATTTTGTTCAGCTTTTAAAGGGACCCTGAGCAGTGACTGAAAGTAAAAGATTTCACTTACCTGGGACTTCTTTCAGCCCACTGTAGTCCGCAAGGTCCCCCAGCATCCTCCTGGCTCCTCTGTCTGCCTCCGTGATGACCATGCGTGAGGATCCAGGAAGAGCCGGCCCGACACCCGGCCTGGGTGTTGCCGGTAACAGGAGCCGGCAGAGGCAGACGGAGAGGAGCCAGGAGAGCTTGCGGCCTACGGTGGACTGGAGGAAGCCCCAGGTAGGTGAAATCTTCATTTCAGTCACTGCTCAGGGTCCCTTTAAAACACAAGTAAGAATATGTGATTCCAAGAAAAATGCTATTGATGAGTGGAACTGGTAGAGTGTTGTACCGTGTTAGCCATCAGTAAAAGAAAGAAGTTTTGAATCTGGATGATACCATTTATTGGGTAACAGAGATAAATATAAAGTGAGCTTTCTGCTAACAATAAGCCTTCATCGGACTTGGTTCCTGCATATACTGACAACATGTAAAAAACAGCTTATATATACCGACATACAGAGGAGAAACATTCTTAAAGAGAATCTGTACTCTAATATTCTTACAATAAAAAGCATACCATTCTATTCCTTATTTTCTCCTGTGCCCCTCTGTGCTGTTTCTGCCACTCACTGCTGCAATCCTGGTTTGTAATGAACAGTTTTAGGCAGTGTTTACAAACAAAAGACTGGCTTCTAACCACAGTATCATAGACTGAGAACTAGCTTACTGTGTGACTCATGCAGAGCTTGGAGGGTGTGTGTAAAGCTTCTGCCAATGACAAGCAGTGCTGCACATTCCACACATTCCAGCCTCAGCCCAACAGAGGAAAGATGATAGAAGAAATACGGCTTAAAATTTTGTTAGTCTCTTTACGCAGACATAAATAAAATTTAATTAGATGCCTTAATTAAAGAGACTCTGAAGTCTGCCGAAAAATAAAGTCTTTACTTTAAAAACCTCATTAACATTATTGCCCGGGCTGATTCCCGCGCATATAGGCAGAGCAGAGCTGCGCTGCCTCTATGCGGAAGGAGCCTGCAATGTAACCCCGTGAGTTTGGGGTGATTGAGTGGGTTTTCAGCCGCGGTTCTGCAGCGTTTTAAGAGGGGCAATAATGTTGATGAGATTTTTAAAGTAAAAATCTCATTTTCGGGAGACTTCAGAGTCTCTTTAAGGCATTTATGTCTGCTAAAGAAGGTTTCTCCCCTGTATGTCAATATATATAAGCTGTGTTTTTTACATTTTGTCAGTATATGCAGGAACCAAGCCCAATGAAGGTTTATTGTTAGCCGAAAGCTCACTTTTTATTTATCTCCAAGTTAGCCAATAAATGGTATCATCCTGATTCAAAACTTCTTGCTTGAGTAGAACTGCAAATACAATAGTGAACTGATACAGTGTAAAATGACCCTCTCCAAGCATGTTTTGTAGACTTATGCTGGGCATACACGGGTGGATACTTGTGATCAATCGAGCCGCTGATGGCTCGATTGATAATTTCCGACAGGTCGGATTGCCCGCCGGATCGATTCCGCGCTCGATACCGGCGGGCAGGACAAAAGAAAAAACTAAGCACTGATTATGAAGTGCACGCGTGGACGAGCGGGAATCGATCTGGGCGGCCGCGGGGATGAGCGGGGACGCGCCGGCATCGAGCCGCTGGTTCCATTCCGGCGCATAATCTACCCATGTATTCCCAGCATAACACAGGCATTGCTGGAACAATAATTGTCATATCTCTGCAGTTATCTTCTTAAAGTGGACCCAAATTTTCTAAATTATAATAATAAATAGCAGTCTTTGTTCAGCTGCATGATGACAAATATAAAATATTTTACATTTATTGTAGCAACCCCTCCCTTCCTTTCAAATTGCCAGACAAAATCCGGCAAACTGGTGGAGTAGGTGGTGTCCGACATTTGAGGAATTGCTAATGGCTGCCCCCAGTACAACCCTAGTTATTAAAAGAGAAGGGTGAAAAGTATGCACTGAAATGCTCATAGGTTTGAAGGAGTGTTTATTTTTCTTTGTATGTAGAGTGGTGCAACTAAATATTTTTAATTAAAAAAATGTTTGGTTTGGGTCCACTTTAAGTGTGAGTAAAGTGGACAAAGCTCAGGAAAAAAAAGTTTTTTTTTTTTTTTTTTAACGTAAGCAGTAGCAAATATTTTTTAAAAAAGAGGGACAAATTGTCCTTGCAGAAAGTTGCCAGATCCCACCTGTAACTGACAAATTTTGATGTGCTGAACATCAAGGCCATCAATTACCACTATCTCCAGCAGTATTTTCTTAGACACAGCGCACGTTTGCTCGTGATGCTTTCCTTAGCCACATAATGTTCATCAACGGACAAATGGGCAGGATGTCTTGATATAAGCATTTAGATGGAAACAGCCCATTGCTTTTACATGGGCTATCAGTTCTAATGCATTTTTTAAAATCTTTTTTTGAGGTTTACCAACATACTGACTGGATGGGACAGTGGATGTCGAGGGATCGGAGAACACAGAGCCTGGATTGAAATTTGGCCAATTCAGGATATGTATTGTGTGGAATACAGATTGCACTATCAAACTACCTATGTTTCTGATACCCATGTTGAACTATTTAGAGTGCGACCCACCTCACATTGTTGAGTAATTGAAATCAGTAATATACTGCACAGCTACATATCTATTACAATATTTGATTGGTCCAATTCCAAGCAGCATAATTTTGAACATAAAATTTCAATCAATTTGAAATGATTAGTCTCTCACATTGACCAAAGAAAAGTGGTATAAAGGATGAAAGTAACAGTGGTAGGAAGGAAACCTTTCAACTGGCACTTACCAGCGGCCTTCAGGGCACCTCCGGTAGTTACACCTGGCATCACAGCCATTGGTTATTAATGCTTTTTAACCCCCTTGCCGTTCCAATTCTGACGGCAAGGGGGCGGCGCATCACTTTTTTTTTTTTTAAATCATGTAGCGAGCCTAGGGCTTGCTACATGATAGCCGCTGACAAGCGGCATCCCCCTACCATGTTCGATCACCGCCGGCGATCTTTGCAAGCAGGAAATCCCGTTCATAACGGGATTTCCTGCAGGGCTTTCCCCGTCGCCATGGCGGCGGGGCGGGATGACGTCAGAGGGAATCCCGATCCACCCCTAAGCGCTGCCTGGCACTGATTGGCCAGGCTGCGCAAGGGGTCTGGAGGGGGGGGGGGCGCGGCGGGTAGCGGCGAATCGGGATATGCACGCAGCTAGCAAAGTGCAGTAAAAAACAATTGTGAAAATCGGCCCAGCGGGGCCGGAGAAATCCTTCTGCCCAGGTTACCCCGAGCTGAGCTCGGGATAACCGGCAAGAAGGTTAAGTTCTCTCTCTCACACTTATCCATCATTTCTCTCCATGTGTTATGCAGAGGACTAAATTTACAGTCCATCCTACACACTAAGCCACTGACACAGTTGTGGATTTATCTTATGATGTGAATATGTGCATATTTTAGCACAGTATATCTTTTCTTAAACTACTGTGTCAGAAAATGGGATACTACTTCATGGAATACATGTCAGGGAAACCAGAAGCAGTGAAGATGAACAAGTGAGCCTGTCATCTGTAATGAGAGGCTTCTAACGTAACTGGCTCAACACTGTTATTTCTTGACTATATTTCTTTCTCCTTACTGGACTGTTTACACAGAGGATTTATCAATTCATACGCTATAGCTTGGCATCTGTCAATTTTGAAATACAGGTTTTATTGTAAATATTGGGAACTTGTGTTGCTATCTACATAGTGATTACATCGACAATCTGATCACACTGTAACTTCCAATATGATATATAAGTCTGTGCATTATTAATAGTTTGGAAATGTCTTCTAAGGTTAGCGAGGCCTAGTGACATGCCTAAATGGGTTTGGTTCAACCCCAAGCCGTCCCACTGGATCTTTTAACAACTATGGTTGCCGTTTTGTTACATGAATGCTTCTGATGATGTATACTTATGCCTTAAAGGGGAACTTCAGCCTAAACAAACATACTGTCATCAAGTTAATGAGTTATGTTAATTAGAATAGAATAGGTAATATAATCTCTTACCCACCCTGTTTTAAAAGAACAGGCAAATGTTTGTGAGTCATGGGGGCTGCCATCTTTGTCATGGGGGCAGCCATCTTTTTGGTTGAAAAGAGGTGACAAGGAGCAGGAGACACAGTTCCAACTGTCCTGTGTCCTGATTACCCCTCCCAGCTGCTTGCGCTAGGCTTCAAATGTCAAATTCAAAATGTAAAAAAAAAAAAAAAAAAAAAAAAAAAAAAAAAAAAATTGCACCAAAACAGCAGAACGAGAACAACAAAAATCAGAAATCCCATCATGCTTTGCACAGCATCAGGGGAAAAAAGCCCGGGCAGTTTTCTTCTGTGCAGCTAAAAATGAGGCTTGTATAAGAGAAACAAAGTTCTGATGCTGTGAAACTGTTAAAGAAACACCAGGCCTTTTCAGTGCTGCTGAGTCGATTTTTAGTCCGGAGGTTCACTTTAATGAGATGATATTCCCATCCAGTGTCTTTGCCCATTTCACAAACATAGGTATAACTTAATTGGTCTCCCCCCCCCCCCCCCCCACAAAAAAAACCCCGCCTTATGCTAGGTACACACTATACAATTTTCTGGCAGATTTACCTGCCAAATCGATTATTTCCAACTTGTCTGATCTGAATTTTGTTCGATTTTCCAATCGTTTAAAATCTTTTTTTTTTTTTTTTATCAATTTTCATAGAACTGAACGGAAATTGAAAACAAAAAGATCAAAAAATCGAAAAACTGATCGAAATTCAGATAGGACAAGTAGGAAATAATCAATCTGGCAGGTAATTCTGCTAGAAAATAGTATGGTGTGTACCTAGCATTAGACTGTCAGGATTAGTTTGTGAGTCCCTCTGAGGAACAGTTAGTGACAGGACTATATACACTATGTTAAGTGCAGTGGAAGAAGTATATAAACACAAAAGTAGTATGTTTCTTGACGTCCCCTGTAACCTGGATCTCAAATTAATGTTATAATTTGTATGTGAATTATTGTATTATAAATATCAGTGTATTGTAACAAGGTTGCATACTTATTTGGGGAGGGATCTCTGTTTTGTGCCCTTTTATTTCATATATTTTTTGCCAGGGCAGTGCGACGTTGTAGTCGCACACCCCGGAAGTTATCACCAGCACGGGATGTGACCTTTTGGTCGCATACCCGGAAGTCATGTGGTTCCGCTCTGGAGCGCTGACGTCAGCGCTCCATAGACCGGAACTTGATGTGTGGCCATACGAACATGCAGCGTTCACCGCCCTTTATACGCACGCAAACTTTTTAACAAGAGCAGCCTCCATTGAAGCAGATGCCATCTTCGAGCGCGTAGGGCAGAGCTCCCCGTTCCTGGTTACCCACTTTCTCTCTCATTGGTAAGCTATTTTATGCTGGACACTTTGTTATTGTCACTTGTTGTTTTACAGGTACATAATCTGGGCACTTATTTACCACTACTGTATTTTGTATCACTATATATGCTTTATGCCTGGATGATGATGCACGGTTGCACTATATTGTGATTTTCTTATTATAAATAATTTTCTCATTCTTGCAGATACATTTTTTTGATATATATATATATATATATATATATATATATATATATATAAAACATGGTTTGCATGTTTTTTCGTTCCACTACAAACATTTTTTTCCCAGGCATAGTGCACAGATGTTTAGTGGTGCGCAGGTACGCACCCCTCTTTTTTGACGGATACACAATTTTATACACACCTCATTGTAGCCGGCCCATGAGTGTTTATTGATTTGGCATTTTGCTATATACTATAATATTTGGGGTAATCTATATAGGATGTCAAATTATAATCAGCATATGGGGAACTTTTTAAACTGTTTTTAATGTATATTTGTGCTTTTTTGATATAAATAAAATGTGTACTTCTTGCAACTTTACAGCTAGTGTATGCCTATAATTATAGCTCAGTAAGGGTACTTTCTCTTTGGTGTTTTTTTGTCCCCAGTAACCGGTTTAGCATTTCTTTTTAAAGGAAACCTGAGGTAAGGGAAAAAGATTTACTTACCTGGGGCTTCAGTCTATTGATCCCCTCCAGTGTGCTGCTATACCTTTTTAAAAGATCGCTGAGTGCGCACACGTGGACCTGGTTGTGCACTTCCTCCATCATACTTCTGCATATGCGCAGTTTAAGTCTTTACAAACTGCGCATGCCCACAATGCTCCCAGGTATCGAGGAAGGGCGCCGCCATGCAAGCGCAGGGGTGCAACGAGCACATGTTCCAGAGACGGCAGCAGCACAATAGAGTGGATTGGAAGCACAGAGAGGGACCTGAGAGATTGCAGAGTGCTGGAAGAAGCCCCGGTAAGTGAATCTCAACCTTTTTTGCCCTTTACCACAGATATACTTTAAACTCCGGTCTCTGAAGGCCTAGTGGCTGGATAAAGTAATGGTTAAGGGCTCTGCCTAGGCAACCTGGGTTTGAATATCGGCTGTTTGTTCAGTAAGCCAGCTCCTATTCAGCAGGAGACCTTGGGCAAGACTCCCAAACACTGCTACTGCCTATAGAGTGCGTCCTAGTGGCTGCAGCTCTGGCGCTTTGAGTCCGCCAGGAGAAAAGCACGATATAAATGTTCTGTGTCTATACAGATCCTGTATTACTGTTACACTTATGTCAGGTAACAGTTTCAGGAGCAATTGCTTTCCAAACACCTTGCTTGCCTATAGCTGAGAAGACTATTCCGCTCTATGAAAAGGAAACAATGAGCAGTGCACAAGTAGAAAGTACCAAACTTTTTTTTTGCACTTGTTCATGATCTGATACTGCAGTTCATAAAAAAAAGAAAACAGAAAATCATGAACAACTGCCAATAAAGCTACCAAAATCTAGCTTCTGCACTTCATGTTAAACTAGTTTGAAGGATACATTTGATTTCTTTTGAACCATGACAAAAACAACATTGTTTAGTGTACACGTTGGCATAGAGAATGCCCTCAAACTCATCCTCCTGGCTGTGTAATCAGTTGCACAGAGCAGGACTCACCAATTCTCTTTTTGCACATCTAATAATTGACATGACAACAGAAACTGAGTATTTCCTGTTCCAACTCTTTATAATGGGTGTCACTGGTAAATGAACAGAAATGTATGAGAATATCCTAGTAAAGAACTGAGCTAAAGGGAAAATCTATCTATTCGGTTTCTGTTTTTTATGTAAGAGTGTTTGTTAGTCTCCTGGCTGTCATGCGCATTATGTGCCTTCACAGCTTTGCAAATGATTTACTAGAGTTGCTGTTTGAATCCAGGTTCCTTATTTGGAACCCAGATAATGTAAGAATAGCTGCTGGTTCTACTATAATTGCATCCTGCTTCCAACTGCCATTGTTACAGAGCTCATATGCAAATAAAAAAAATATGATATAGGACTTGCTATGGGAAACAAACACAAATACCCCCAACACCAGGCTCTGAGAGTTACTGTTTTATCTTTTTTCTAATGACATAATGAAGAGCTGTACCAGGTTTATTGAAGACTGTGACCCACTTATCCCGATACTAACATGACTAGAGATGGTGACATCTGACAAACGGGATAAGCTTACTAAGGGAGGAAGGGGCGGGGACAATTTACAGCTTAAAGTGTACCAGAGACTAAAGATTAGAATGAATCAATACTTACTCAGGGCTTCCTCCAGCCACATAAACATGTGCGAGTCCCATGTCGTCCTCCTGCGGCCTGCCGTTCAGCCGCAATGAGCCCCGGTAGCTGGCTCAGTTGCGTCAGTCCGGGTCTACTGCGCATGCACCGAAGACCCAGACTGGACCCGACTGAGCCTGGAGGAATCCCCGGGTAAGAATTGATTCGTTCTAATCCTTAGTCTCTGGTACACTTTAAGATGAAATCACACTCAATTCACAAATATGATTTCATAGCAAGAAAAAATAACACTGAAGCCAGACATGGAACAATTACAAGACAGCAGCATATATAATGTTTTCACATTTGCTTTACTTCGCAGGATATGGAAACAGGTTAAGCCAAGTTAAATATCTCAAAGACACACAGAACACGTATACCTATGTGGTTCCTACACCTTTACAATCCCTTGTAGCTGTACCTTTCTGCAATATTCTGTAGCTCAGCTCTGTAAATTCAAGTGAAAATCTAAAGTTAAAATCAGTTACACTCCCTAAATACCTCACATAAAACAGGATGCATCTCTGATCTCAAGAGGATATACTTGTTTTCCAACTTGATGCAAATGTTGATGTAATTTGTATGCAGCTTATGTCTGGGCCAATCAAAACAGCAGCAACTGCATTTGACTGGTCAAATATCATACAAATTGCAACATCATTTGCAGCAATTTGGAAAATTAGCATATTCTATAGGCTACGCCTACTTGGGCATCCGACTGAAACAGGAGACTGGAGGATGTGGTTTAGGTTATTTATAAAAGTGCCCCATTAACAATACAATTTTTTAGTGAACGATCAGATTCTTTAGATTATATTGCATGAAAAAAAGAGAAGCTGATGGGCTCCATCAATTCTCAACTCATGAATGTTCAAGTTTCCCTAAAGCAAATCTGTAGTTGGGTAAAATCTGTAGTTGGGTTCACATCCCCGACTTCTCCTGAAGACAGGCGGCTCCATACTGCACATGCACAAGAGTGCGCACTCGCGCAGTATGGAGCTACCCATCTTTGGGAGCACTCAGGGACGCAAGTGCTCCCGAAGGCTTCTGAAGGTCCCCAAAGGTGTATTCAATTGTTGGTTGAACAAGGGGACCGAGAGAGGACAGGAAAGGTTCAATAGGATCCAGAGCCTTCCCTCTCCATAGGTATTAGATTTTTTTTTTTTATCCTGCTTTAGTATCACTTTAAAGAATTGTTTGTTCCATATGATGGATTCATTTTATAGATATGAACTGGTGGAGATATGATTACAAGGTTAATACTTTATTGGTGTGGAGAGATCAAATACGATTTTTTTCTTTCAATCTGCCTGATCTAATAAAAAAATATGATCGCTCCCCAATAATTGTTCTGCTGATGGACATTTAATCCAAACTTACAGTACAGAAAGACAGGTCAATGCAGGATAGCTTCAAGGATGCTATTAAAGATAACGGAAATCATGGCATCTGCATCTCTGGGAGACATTTCACTTAGCTGACCGCAGACAGCAGTCAGGCTCACTTTAAAGCGAACCGGAAATAAATTTAAAAAAAAACAAGAGATTCACTAACCGAGGGCTTCTCCCAGCCCCCTGCATCCGTCCCAGTACTCAAAGATCCTCCGGTCACCCGTTGCGGCTCCGTTTCTTCACCACCGACTTACAAGTTGACGGCCATTGCTCCCTGTTCCCGCGCCCAAAGCTGGGAGCGTTCTTAGCAGTATGAAAAAATCTCTACTGCACCTGTGCAGGACGCTTCCGTCAATGGAAGCGCAAACAAGGATGCGCACAGCCAGAGTCGCAGTGGACGTTGACTAAAAGAAGAGAAACTCAGCCGCAACGGGGGACTGGAGGGACAGGACAGCTGCAGGGGGCTGGGAGAAGACCAAGGTAAGTGAAACTTTTTTCAAAACCGTATTTCGGGTTGCTTTAACAAATTTCTGTTTCAGTACAGCAAGCGGTAGAGGTCATCTTAATGAAAATGAGATCCAATCTCAGGCAAGGTATATATTTTTTATCTATACAAAACTGTATATTAAAGTACACAGCCCTTATGACTTCATTTCTCTTTCAAGGAAGCTTTTCATAAATAACACCTGAGATGAGAAAATAACATGCATGTCAAGTATCACGATGAGCTTGGAATGCAGCAACCCATACTTCTTAGACTTTCCTTATAATACTTATCCAAATACAACTTCTTAATCTCTGTATTAAAGTATGTAAGTATATCTACTTATGTATACTAATAACACCATCAACCCGTTTCAATAGAGGACAGCAGCAAGGGAAAGACGAACAACAAAAGTAAGGGCTGTGCTTCATGGGAAATCTTTTCAATACGATTCTGCGTGACCGAGAACTGCTCCTAGCACAATACATCTTACTAGCGTCACATGAAAAAGTGATGTGTAATATCACCCCGTTTATTGGAGAAATCCAATTCATGTTGCAGCTCAGTTTGACTAGGATTAATTACAAGTCACACAGACCAAAAGAAAAAAGAATGATAACTGATGTGACTAAACAGTTATCTAGACAACACATCAGGTACAGCTTTATATTTTCTTAAAAAGGTAAGAAGCACAGGATTCACAAGAAAAATGAACACTTAAAAAAGTGACTTTCTACGGATGATAAATAAAAATACAAGGAAGAGCTCAGAAAAAGTAGTATGCTGGTGTTAACGCTGAAGGGTGGCTAGATAAATAACCCCAATCCCTCTCCCAGCATAAAGGACCTGTAAGGTCGTCAACTATTTTGGGAGTGGTGGGAGAGGTGGAGGTGGCTCAGCTGGAAGTGGGGGAGGCCTAGGTTTATCTGCATTGCTAGGCCTATGCTTGCGATATTCCCCATATTGATTTAAATACTGAGGGGGCTGCACTCCCTGTGCACTTAGCAGTGAATGTATCGAATGTATCATGTTCACAGTTTCAGTATAATCAATAACTTTTGGTGCACTAAGCCCATCAGACCCAGAAGTCTCCCTTTCTGTTTTGTTTTGAAGTATATGACTACTCCAAGCTCTATGTGCCGCTTGTGTTGCTGGAGATTCTGTTTTAGAAGATGCAGAAATCCTGCTGAGTTTTTGAGAATGGTGGTCGTGGCCAGCATTATCTTCTGTAGAAGGTCTTTTTCTAGAAGGATCTGATGTTTTGTGTGATGATCCCCCCATGCTAGAAGATGATCTTTTACTGCCTGAGCCGGATGAGTTGTGATGGTGTTGTCGATGGGACTGACTATTGTGGTGGTGATGGTGGTGTGAAGTTGAAGAACTGCTTCGGTGTTTGTCTCGACTCTTGCTGCTGTTACTACCACTGCTGCTCTCTTCATTTGGCACTTTTATACGAATCTTTGTATCCTCAGTTTTTTCACGGTTTGAGATGGGCAGACGCAGTTTCAGCGTGGGGGTCTTTTCTGCACGTTCGTGGCTCACCTCATGCAACGGAATCTTCAGAATGATAGGTGAAGTATGACTCTCCTTATCCCGTTCTTTCTGCTGCTGTATAAGTAAGCTCTGTGCAGCAGTGGCATACTGTTCTTTTAAACTGGCACCCATATTTTCCAGCTGACGCTTTTGAGCTGCTAATTCTTCAGCATGCTTTGCACGGTACTCTTTTAGAGAGACCTTAGCAAGAGTTGGTTTATTTCCTGGTAACTGTGACTGATCCGTACAAGCAGTAAGCTCACTAGTCCTTTGCTGCTCCTGTGGGTTACTTTGTGGAGCGCCCCATGAGCTTTCAGACAATTCAGAGTCCAGATTTGATAATAAGAATGGCTGAGAAGAGGAGTCAGAGAATGGAGATTTGCTCAAGTGCCCACTGCGGGAAATCATCCTAAGTAGTGTCTGCTCAGAAAGGCTGTCATTTCCATCCACATCATCACTGCTATCTTCCTTGGGCTTTCTGTTAGCTTGATATATCTATATGAAAGTGAAGGTTGACAAAAATGTCCAGGATTAACAAGCCATACAGTTAAGTAATTCTACATCATCAACGTATGGTACATGTACAGTAGAGATGATCAACTGTCCCATGATAATTTCTCCAGGCTGGAGAATTGATGTAGAAACTCATGATCATTTTACCATGTGATCAATTTGTATTTCTGTTTGGCTAGCCATGGTAACCTGATCACGACTAAGAATCCTTCCTGTGTAGGCTTACTGTGACCAGCCAATCAGCGGAGTACAAACTAATCACCTGATGATTTGATCACGTGGTTCTCCATAGAGAATTGTCGTTATCTTTATCGTAAAGTTTGGTCATTCTTATTAACAAAATACATTTATATTTCACTTAAGATCCAGGATCCAACAAAAGATAAAGATAATTCATAACCTAATATCACAAGGTATATAAATGTGTGTCTGGTTCTGAGACTTGAACAATGGTGAATGGTCCGAACCTAACAGACCAGAAACCAAATAAAGTCAATAGTTGCACGGACAATACTTTTCAAGTAAATGGATACACGTACCAGTTTCATAACTCAACAGCAGCAATCAAAGTAAAAAAATCTGATTGGCTTATTTTTTTTAATGTTGACCAACAGCTTAAAGGACACATCCGAGCACCTTGAAAATAAAAAAATCCACTTACCTGGGGCTTCCTCCAGCCTGCCAGCCTTCCTGTGCCATCCTTGCTCCGTGCCGGTGGCCCGGGGTTCCCTCCGGTGCAAGATGCCCATTGCGCCTGCGCGAGCGGCTCAAGCTTCGCGCTGACATCATTCGGACTGTACTACGCAGGCGCAGTAGTTCTGCGCCTGTGCAGTAAAGTCCGGATGACGTCAGTGCAACTCAGTGAGTCGCATGTTGAAGCACAAGCCAGGTCGGCATTTGCACCATAGGGGACTGGGAGCCACTGAAGCTGCGGCGCGGGCGCAGGATGGCTGCAAGGTGCTGAAGGAAGCCCGAGGTAAGTGGATTTTTTATTTTTACTATGCTCGGACCTTCCCTTTAATTCAAGCCACATATGAATTAAAATGACACAGAAAGAGTGGAGGCAACCAGATTGTTGAATATGTGATGCTGCCTTCAACATCCAAGCCACAAATCTTACCAGTCTACATTTTAGTCCATTTTGCTGCCCAAGGCCACTATCAACAGCCACCACCTGCCCAATAATAACCCCCCCCCCCCCCCCCCCACCACCACCCACATACACACACATTGCTCGCTCTTATTTAAAGGTGACCATTAATGATGCAATTTTACTTAAAGAGAACCTGAGGTGTGTTTAAAGAATGTTATCTGCATACAGAGGCTGGATCTGCCTATACAGCCCAGCCTCTGTTGCTATCCCAAACCCCACTAAGGTCCCCCTGCACTCTGCCATCCCTCATAAATCACAGCCGTGCTGTGAGGCTGTGTTTACATCTGTAGTGTCAGTCTCAGCTGCTCCCCCGCCTCCTGCATAGCTCCGGTCCCTGCCCCCGTCCCTTCCCTCCAATCAGCAGGGAGGGAAGGGATGCAGGCGGGGACTGGAGTTCTGCAGGAGGCGGGGATAGCAGCAGACTGACACTATAGAGATAAACACAGCCAGCTCTGACAAGCTGTTTGTCAGCAGCGTGGCTGTGATTTATGAGGGATTGCAGAGTGCAGGGGGACCTTAGGGGGGTTTGGGATAGCAACAGAGGCTGGGCTGTATAGGCAGATCCAGCCACTGTATGCAGATAATATTCTTCAAACCCACCTCGGGTTCTCTTTAATGAGCAACCTTTGATTTGATTGGACAGTGTTGATGGTGCCAATCGAAAACAAATGATCAATTTCTCAATTGTTTTATCAATCTGTATTGCGGATCAATCCCATCTGAAATTATCAGATTGGTTATAACTGTGTCATGCATGGTGTGATGTAAGGAACTTCTCAGCATTTCCACATCTCTGATAGGTTGGAGCTGCATAAAGGGCAGAGTTGGACTTGAAGAGCAGCCGGCAGTTACAGTGAGTGACAGCTCAGGTCACAAGTCCCAGACACTTGCCTGACCACTGCAGTTCACATGTTTGGCAGCTTGACTGCATGAGTGTGCCACCCCACTGCCTGCCCCTTGCTTCCTGGTGCCTTTGTGGCCTTGCCTGAAAACCAGCCATGATCAGAAAGGCTTTCCACAAGAATTAATGATGTTATAGTAAATGGCAAACTACCTAAATAAATATCTATAATTTTGAAAGAAAAGAATCAAGGAGCACATATTAGCGCAGTGTTTATGTATCCACAAACTTTTGAACAGGCAACAAAACTATTCTGTCTCTCTTATTCTGATACAGAATATACAAAGCTGACAAAGAATGAGAAACTAAAAAAAACAAAACACAAAAGGCTTGGAGAGTGAAGGCTTTGGGTGCTAGAGATTCTTTCCGGCCTTCTCCCGGTCCTCTCGTTCCAGACCATTCACTGCCATTAGCAGTATTCGATCAATGGGTTGAATACTGCTCTGTGCTGCCACTGGAGACTTTGAAAGCCCAAGTGCTCCTGAAGACAGGTGGCTCCGTACTGCATATGAGCCAGCACATACTCATGCCTGCGCAGTATGGAGCCGGGCGGTCTTTGGGAGCACTCGGACTCCTGAAGCCTCCAGTGGCGGTAGACTGAAACGGGGTGACAGCACTGCAATGAGGGGACTGTGAGAAAAATGGGAAGGCTCTATAGGACCCAGAGCCTTCTCTCTCCATAGGCGAGTATCTGGTTTTTGTTTTTTTTTCTTCTTCAGACTTGCTATAACTGTATTATACTTCTACTTAAAAATCTTGACATTTACACAATCTATAAGAAAGAAAAACGTACTCTCCAGTTTCTTATACGCTTCAGCCGATTTGGAGTTTTCTCTAGGATTTGAAGAAAATCATGAGTCAATTCTGAAAAAAAGTAACACAGAGAGATAAACTGAGCAAATATCTATGAAGTATGAAAAGCATGCATGTTACAGGAACTAATCTGCAGCACTGTTATGGATCATGTGATATCTCTCCAATGCAAAATTCTTATTTTATGTCATCAAAATCACTGAATTAAAATGCCTATGATATTCCGATCCATACATTAAAGCAGATATGCAAGGCTGTTAGGACCAGCACTCTCCATATTGAATTGCTGCTCCCTAGCAGTTGGTGGTTCTGCATTAGCTGACGAGGTTCGAGGGATTGGCAAAGCTTGGTTTTCCCCTCCTCCACAATAGTTCTCTGATCTCTGCAACTGTAGGTGCTCAGTGGATGACTTGGGAGGGGCATTCCCTCAATTCTAATACCTAAAATTGTGTCAGAAACTGGGACCTCTATGTCTAAAGGGGAAGAAATTCAAATCTTTTAAAGATAATCTGTTCTCTAAAATTCTTACAATAAAAAGCATACCATTCTATTCATTATGTTCTCCTTGGCCCCTCTGTGCTGTTTCTGCCACTCCCTGCTGCAATCCTGGCTTGTAATTGCCAGTTTTAGGCAGTGTTTACAAACAAAAGACATGGCATGTGATAAGCTGAGAGGAGCTCCGTTTGTGACTCATACAGAGCCTGCCGGGGCATGGAGAGGGTGTGTATAGCTTCTGCCTATAACAAGCAAAGCAGCACATTCTTGCCTGAGTCCGACAAAGCCGTCAGAGGAAAGAAGATTAGATTATATAACAGAGATAATACAGCCACTGTGCAACTAGGAAAGGCCGCAGTAAGACAGACCACATTAGAACAGGTATAGGAACTTGTAGGATAGAAGAAATGAGGCTGAAAATTTTGTTACAGAGTCTCTTTAAAGCCCATCTATACTCAGTAGAAACAAACACAGCAAAGCTAATGGTAACTTGCACAGCACTGCCCTGCTAGTCTCATTCCCTCCCCCATTTCCTTTCACCTCATCTGCTTATCCGTAGGTCTGTTTTTTTTTCCACCGAGTAAAAAGTGGGGAGGGTGGCTTATCTGCAAGAATATACTGTATATTTTATGTTATTAATATTAATGCCCAACCCAACAACATTTACTAGAATCTTTTAACCCTTTCCCTGCCAGCCAAGTATTTTTTTTTTAGACTTTTTGCACTTCCCTATTGGTCCACCAGCCCTGTAAAATTTGGTAGTGCCTGGGGTCAAGCAGGCCCCTGGAAAATCACCAGGCCCTTAGGCAACTTTTTATCTAGCATGCAATCATATTGGAGGGCACAACTCAGCACTATGACTAGTGTTGCCCTAGCATTTGAAAAAGCAAACAAGAACAAATTTACACAGGTGACAACTTTGCAGATACTTACACCAATCAACCACATCATCACACCCACTAAAGGTACATACACACGTCAGATTTTCGCAAATGACCCGTTGTTTGGACGTTTGAACGACCGGTCGTTTGATCGTCAAATCGGGCGTGTACAGTATGTCGCTTAGCTGATAAGACTGGACTTGCGCGATCCGCTTGGCGGATCGTTCAAATCCAGTCTTATTAGCTGAACGACAGACCGTACACATGCCCGATTTGACATCCAAACGACCGGTCGTTCAAACGACGGGTCATTTGCGAAAATCCGACGTGTGTACGAGCCTTAAAGTGAATGGGAACCGCATTAAGAAAAAATGAGACAGTTACTTACCCAAGGAGAGGGAAGGCTCTGGGTCGTATAGAGCCTTCCCGCTCCTCTCCTGGTCCCCTCGTTCCAGTGCTGGCTCGCCTGGTAGCAGTATTTGACTAATTCAGTCAAATACTGCTTTACCCGGCCGAAGGAGGCTTCAGAAGTCTTCAGGGAGCCCGAGTGCTCCTGAAGAAGGGGCGGCCCTGTACTGCACCTGCGCAAGCACGCTCTCTTGTACGCTCACACCTGTGCAGTATGGAGCCGCACGTCTTCGGGAGGACACAGCTTTCGAAGACTTCAAAATACCCTTTCGGTGGGGGATTGAAACGGAGCCTTCCCTCTCCTTAGGTAAGTATTTGCTTAATTTTTAAAAAAAAAAACGCGGTTCCCATTCACTTTAACAGGTGAAGTGAATGATAACACCGGTTACCCTGTTACAACAGTGTTCTCCTCAGAATTATTTTCCAGCCGGGTGGCATGAAATGGTAGCCGGGTGGCATGAAAAAGCAGCCGGGTGGGGCGAGATGAAAATGCAGGGCAATTCTGCTTACAGCATAGGAGGAGGTGAGGAGGTGAGCCGATGACAGCCGGGTGGTCACCAAATCTAGCCGGGTGGAGCACCCGGCTAAAACAGCCTGGGGAGAACACTGTACAATAACACTTATTAATGGGGAAGATATGTTAGACAGCAAGTGAACAGTCAGTTCTTGATGGGGATATGCTGAAAGGAAAATTAATTTAATGGGAAAGCGCAAGCATCACGAAGCAATGGAAAAGCTGGTCTGAAATCACGCTTCCCTTGTTCTGCAGATTCCCCAAACTCTAATTTAACATCTACATGATGTGCTGGGAAAAACCAATCCATGGAAGCCCCTCCTAAAAGCCCTTCAATTGCTGTGGACGTTTCTAGGTGGATACACCTCCATACTCCATAGATGTCTAATAATTCTGGGCATTATAATAATTACAGAGTTCTCAATCATCTCAAATTTAATTGCATCTCAGTTATAATCCCTAGTGACTAATGAGGACTTTGGTACATGTAGATTTGGGCAAGACATTTAATGAACACAATTCGCATAGCAGGCAATAAATAAATCTTCTGGCAGTTTAAAGGTGCCCATACATGACTTGCGGGAGATCAACCATCTGATTCGATAATTATTAATGAATCGAATAAAAATTGGTGCCACCAAGAGAAGGCCCAATCAACAATGCAATTCATTTTGTGCCGGAATTGATTGCAAGTATATGTCGGACATACTGGTAAATCTCGATGAAACGCAAACTAAAAATCATATTAAAGCGGAATATAACCCTGCATTTCAACTTTGCTCTAAAACATTATTTACAGCATATTATATGCAACCAGCATTTTTTTTTTTACTAGACCAGCATTGGAAGGGTTACACACAGAGGTTTAAAGTTCCGTGGAGAGATATGCAGACGTTCAGATATATACATTTAACTAAATAGAATGTAACAAGTGATAAATGTTACACACTTTGGCTGTCCTCCAGCTCCTTCTCAGTCAGAGAGAGTGAGTCACATTCCACACTTAGATACATTTATGTAAACAAAATGTATCTATGTAAGCTTCGGTCTGCAGTTCTCTCCAGGAACTTTAAAGCTCTGTGTAACCCTTCCAATGCTGGTCTAGTAAAAAACAAATGCTGGTTGCATATAATATACTGTAAATAATGTTTTAGAGCAAAGTTGAAATGCAGGGTTATATTCCACTTTAAAGTGAAAAAAAAATATATATATATTATATTGGCACAAGGCGAGCCGAACGACAGCCCTCCCTACTGCCGCTAAACTCCCCGGCAGCATTAAATACTATTCCCCCTCCGAGTTGTAGCAACTCGGAGGGAGATGTAATTTGGGGTCTGGTATTCTGATCCCCGAATTACCTTTACGCAGGGCGTGATTGCTGCTATGATGGCACCCAGTGTTGGTGCTTGATGCCGAAATGAACTGCTTAGAAAAAGTGCCCTGAAAAATATATAAGCCATTTTACACTGTAAAGCATGATCCCAGCCTTACTTCTAACTCTCTGATTCTCAAACCTTTTATGAACCTATGCAGAGTACCAGTTGCTGTGCATTCTGTGGCAGTTTTGATTTCTATCCCTGCAGCCCGAGAGATGCCAGACTTCAGAAACTTCCTCTGGCAGTTTTAATTTATGATCTGCAGCTCCATCCATCTCTGCAAGCACTCAGACAGACACTTTGCCTGATTGATTCCAAAGCACGATGGAGCTGCAGATCATAAATTAAAACTGGTGGAAAAAGCCTCGTAAGTATTTGGCATCTCTCGGCTGTAGGGATAGAAAACAAAACTGCATCAGAATGCACAGCGGCTCATGCATAAAGGCAATCTTCACATTGTGCACACTTAACATTTAAGAATGCCAAAATACTTTCATGCTAGCAATCCTTGGATATCTATGTAGTATGAAGACCACCTCCAATCCATTTAATGAGTTAGATTCAGTCTCATGCTATCCAGTAGATCATATCATTGTCCACAAATTGCTCACTAATATTGTAGCAAATGTGGAATGCTGCAATGCACAAAATGACTACATTTCTAAATGTCTTGCTATTTGATTTCCTAAGGATTGATCTCACTTGCTAAATGTGTTTCAGTGACCATGTACAGACCATATACATACAAATACAAACCATCTAAAAGCTTCAATGTTACAGTCGCATCCACATACTCCCACCACGGCTTCCCGTCTGTTGATACAGGGATCTCCCAGTTTGACCATTTACAAGCCAAGTGGATGCAGACACAGGCCACTACAGGAGGAGTGTACTGGAGGCTGAATGTAGTTAAATGCAAGCTATGGGAAAGCAGATTAAATATTAGAAGTGATATTGCCTGTACTCATTACTGACAAGCACTCTCTAATCTCTAACTACACATATGCATTGCAGAACAATGAAGTGCAGCACACTGCATGAAATCTTAAACCTCCTGATAAACATTCATTAGCACTTAAACCAGCAATCTTCCTTCCCCACAACCTCAAATATGAGTTCATATATTAACCTGTTGGTTGCCATGAAGTAGGATGTCTGAGCCAAGTCTTTGCTTGCTAAAGAAAGAGACAAAAGACAATGCAATTAACTATTTAGCCAACTAGTTCAAGCAAATGCATACTGAAATTAATCTTTTTTTTTTTTTTTTTTTTTTAAACACCAGCAGTTCATAAATAGCAGAAAAAAAACACTTGATAACTTGCCTGTCCTAAAAAAGAAGCTGCTCTGAGCAACTCCAATGCTCGGTCACATGACCGAATGCCAGCGAGTGGTCCTAACATCTCAGCTGATGCAACATAAAGGATTGATAATCAAGTAAAAGATGACCAACTAGCACTTCTTAATAAGCTCTGACTCCCATTACTTTGTCAGCTGAAATCTGATTAGAAAGTAGTTTAAAAAAAATTCTCCTAAAATGCATTTCTTTACTGACCCAGTCAGGGAAATACATTTAGCCAACTGAAGCCTCTAGTTGCTGGATAAGGCCCAGTTCACACGGGCATCTCAGAGAAGCAGCGGCTCGTGTAGCCGATGCTGAATGCTTTTCTGCTACCTTTGGCGGCGGTTCCCAGCATTTCCTCATCACGTTCTGTACGGGGACACGGAACCACCAAATGTAGCCTATCCTGGACGCTACAAGATGAGACAACAGGATCTACCCCGGGAGTTAAACAACAACAGGAAACGCTGGTACTGTTGCTTAAACAACCATTTCCATTCATATGAATAGAAGCGGCGGTCGTCTGAAAAAGCAGTAACCAGCTGCCAGCTACTTGATTTGCAGCTGCCGGCTTTGGTCAATTTTATTCTCTTGCTGGGGAAGATATACTAGAACAGAGGTCCCCAACCTGGGGGCCGCGGCCCCCTGGGGGTCCGTGGGCAAATTTCTGGGGGGCCGCGGCGGATCTGGCCTTTCTTCCTCTCCCCCCCGCGGCCGCCGTTTCTGTTACCTTAAGAGCGGCGGCCGCTTCCTCCCTTATATTCCCCATAGCCCCTCTCCTATCTCGTATTACAGCAGCGCTTCCTGTGTGGCTGCTGTAAGGAGGGAAGGGGGCGGGGCAGCGGTTCCCATGGTAACGGCGATGGCCGCTACAGGAAGCCACTGCCCTGTTTCCTTCCCTTCTTTACAGCAGCCGCGCGGGAAGCGCTGCTGTATTACGAGATGGCGATGCTGCAACCGAGGAGAGAAGCACCTGGGGGAATATAAGGAAGGAAGCGACCGCCCGCTCATTAGGTAACAGGAGCGGCGGCCGCGGGGGGGGGGAGAGGGCACCTATCCTAGCTACACTGGGGCACTATACTGGGGTAACTACTGGCTACACTGGGGCAGCTATACTGGGCTAACTGTACTAGCTATACTGGGCTAACTGTACTTGCTATAGTGTGGTAACTGTACTTGCTATACTGGGCTAACTGTACTTGCTATTCTGGGCTAACTATACTTGATATACTGTGGTAACTACTGGCTATACTGGGGTAACTATACTTGCTATACTGGGCTAACTGTACTTGCTATACTGGGCTAACTGTACTTGCTATAGTGTGGTAACTGTACTTGCTACACTGGGCTAACTATACTTGCTATACTGTGGTAACTGTACTAGCTATACTGTGGTAACTATACTTGCTATACTGTGGTAACTGTACTTGCTATACTGGGCTAACTGTACTAGCTATATTGGGCTAACTGTACTAGCTATACTGGGCTAACTGTACTAGCTATACTGGGCTAACTGTACTAGCTATACTGGGCTAACTGTACTGGCCAACTGGGCTAACTGTACATGCTATACTGGGCTAACTGTACTTGCTATACTGTGGTAACTGCCGCCGCCACTAGCCACGCCCCTCCAAACACCCCCCCCCCCCCCCCCCCCCCCAGGGGGGCCCCGGAGAAAATTTTGGGCGGGACAGTGGGCCCCGGGCTCAAAAAGGTTGGGGACCCCTGTACTAGAAGATTAGAAGAATGCTTTTCACAGTACAATTGTGGATCATTAGTAACTGCAGCATTCTCTACAGGAGGTGTTACTATCGCAGGGATTTTTGTTTGCCGTGTATGAATATAATGGAGCAGGAAAGTTAGGCCTGATAAGGAGGAATATACATTTCACAACAGATATGCTTTCTTCATCTAAGGCCTCATCCTCATGGCCTCGCTGGAACTTTTGGAGCTTTGCAGCTGCCTCAGAGTTTCTTGTACCCCTGGACATGGTGGTATCTACTGAACGGGTAAGTCACATAGCATTCAGCTGGGCGGTAAAAACTCACGGGGGAGACAGTTATTTGCCGGTAATCGGATAATTCAGGATGTATGGGCGGGAGCTCTTTAACTCTTCGTCCTACCGCATGGGCTACTGGTCTCCCCTATACCGCATGGTCTACTGGTCTCTCTCTCTCCGCCCCCCCCCCCCCCCCAAACAGACATGCTTTCACATGTGCCAAGTAGTGCTGTGCGAATAAATAACATTTGAATCACTGGTCTCACCTCTAACTAGCTGTGTGCATTTCACAACATGTGTATGCGGATGGTCAATAGTTATCTCAAATCCTGTAAAGAAAAAAAAAAAAAAGGAAAAGCACGGTAAGATACCTGATACAGAGAGCATAACAGAATGTCGCCAAACATTACAGCGAATAAATATGTTCAATGTGAAACAAAACTTTTCGCATTCCACTTAACAAGCCACACATTTTCTACCAGGTTTTAGCTTGTTTCATGCATATTAACCACTTACTCAATGTCAAACTAAAATACATAAAATGTGCTCACAAAATTAACGTTTTCATGTATGGCACCAGTTAATTTAAGCCACTATGGGAAGTGATGTAAACGTAAAAGTTCTTATTTGTAAAAAAAAAAAAAAAAAATTTAAACAAAAACAGTTAAGATAAAACAACTATGTTGGCTAAACAAGCTATACACAGTCAACATAGCCATGCTGTAAGTCTTCAGCTGAAAGGTTAGTATCCGGCGCACACAGTCATATCCTGCAGACTCTTCTGCCAGGTCAGTTTTGCTCCATGGCAGCGCACAGGCCTTTGTTAGGTCTTTCCAGGACTCCCCATTTTCAGCCATTCTGGAAGACTTACCCAGGGTCTGCAGTATAATGCTCTCTAGAATGACCAGGTCTTGGGCTTGCTGCAGATATGCCTGTTATTGAGAGGACGGCAAGTTACTCACTGGGATGCACTCTGTACAAAACAACCATGGTATACAGGCATGGGCTTACCACCTGGTCATATCCTGCTTCACTGATATTTTGTATAAAAATAAAAATAGGTACTTTTTCAAGGTGGAAGAGATATATCAGATTTAGCAGTTCTAAAACCAGGTGGTGAGCCTAGTTCATAAAAATGCGTTCAAAAACAACAGAGGCCAAAGATCCAGTGAAAACTACTGCCAGATTAAAGCAAGTGCACAAATTATCAGCCCTCTCTTAAGCTGAGAACAGACATCTGTGAGCACTCACACATTGAGGTATGATGTGAACACCCTCAGAGGTCTGGAGCACTGACTGGGTAATGAACACCTCTGCTCGGTTCAGCAGAGCATGCAGGTTCATCACTATGGTGAGATGGTGAGAACAGAGTGACTAAGGCTTAAGACACACCACAGAGCACTTTGCTGACCATCAGTGCTGCGTCAGCGGATTTAAAAAAAAAAAAAAAAAACGTTCCCATTCACTTGCATTAAAATCGCAGTAGAATTGCAGCAATCAGAAAATCATGATTGTGGCTATTTAGCCGCGATTTTAATGCAAGTAAAAGGAAACGTTTTTTTAAAACCATTGACACAGCTATGAGGGTCAGCAAAGCATTCTCCAGTGTGTCTCAAGCCTAAGGCTCAACACACACCATACAATCTAGGTTGTTCAATCTTACCACTTTCATGTAGTATAAGAGCTTATCCAATCAATCATTCAAGGTATTTTCAATCTGTTGGCCCTTACACTACATAGATTTGGTAAATCTGTACAACCAAGATTGTATGGTGTGTGTTGAGCTTTAAGGACACTGGCGCCAAATTTTTTCAAGAGGAAGAATAGCAACTGCTTTTTGTGTATAACATTAGTGTACATCTTTATCCCCAAAAGCAATATACACTTCTGGTAACAAGCTTCTTGTAACAAGTCAGGGAGTCAAAAAGGTTATTTTAATCTGATGTATGATGGAGAACATTCTGGCTACATACAGTGCATTGGCAGTGATTGCCAACTAAAACAATAAACATGGATATCCTATTATTACTGCACCACATATACATTGCTTTGGTGCACTAATGAATGCAGCCCATCTAGTGAACACTAAATGCTAGTTTGCAGAATATGCTATAAGGAAATGCATAGTAATTTAACTTGTGTTTTATTTATTATTTGCAGTACTGAAAAAAAGTGTTTTTCATTAGTCAAGGAAAAAAAAATTACTTTAGACCACCACCCACTAAGATCTTCCTACTACGCTTTGGAAGGGTATGTACACACCTAGGATACTCGTTGCTCAAAATGATCATTCCTTATTTTGGGAAGAAAAACTGATGCACAGAGGTTTCTCAACTAACTGGCTAGCAGCCTGTTCTGTTCTACAAATAGGGAAGACGGTGATAGAGAGAGATCCCACTCTGTATACCCAATACACACTATTTTTTTTTACCAAAAACAACCATAAATTATTTTCAGGTGGCAAAAATCATCATTCACATGGTTTTACCAATATCCCTCGCCCATCCCACCAGTCTTGCTAAGTAACAATTTAAATAAACTCTAAATACCCTCGGTACACAGCAGTGATCATGGGGACATCACTACTTTCAGAGTTCCTCTAACCCAGCTGTGCCCAACTTGAGGCCCGCGAAGCTAACTTTTGTGGCCCGCGGAAGTGTCCTGAGGAGGAGGATCGGGGATTGTGTCATATTGTGTCATAGGTTTACACAGCGTAGTCGCGTTCTCCGCAGTAGCGCTGTGATAGTTAGAGACCCTCATCCATTGGTTGCTGCAGGAACCACACTACAATAGGAATCAGCCTTATTCTTATTGGAGGGAGGTTCTTGCAGCAACCAATGGGCAGGAGTCTCTAACTATCACAGCGCTACTGCAAAGAACGTGAGACACCTATGACGCAATCCCCGATCCTCCTCAGCACCAATTCTAGCTTTGGCTCTCCTTTCCCAGATGATTTGCCACTGCTCTGGCCTCTCATCTCAGGGGACAGTGTGACATCGCACCCTACCAGCCTATCAAGCTGAAAAAACTTTGCTTCACGTTGACCTTCACACACAGCAACTAATCGAGACCCCGGCTTCTGCTGAATAGTAGGCCTCAACTACCCTTCGCCCAGCACAAATGCTGTGTGAGCTATCACCCAGAAAACCTCTGCACCTGCACCCAGGTAACCTAGAAAATGGGCATCAAATGGTAAGTACAACAATTCTTGGTTTGCCGTTTTCTTTCCTTTTCCAACACCATGTAAACTGTTACTAGAAAAATGTTAGAGTTATATTTAAATTTTGTATGTATGTGTTGCTGAGTGAAAGAATCTATGAAGCAGCGGTGTATACTTCATAAAAGTTAAGGTAAAAGTTTTAACTTGCTTAGCAAGATTGATGTGAGGGGAAGGAACGAGTATTTGTATTAAAATGGTGGACAGGGGCTTGAAATAAAAAAAATAAAAAAATCAAGCTCAGCTACAAAATAAAGCCCAAGTTTAGAAGTATTTTAACACTTTGCCCGGCTAATATGACACTAGACTCCAAAACTCATTCAAGATACTCAACTTCAGGATCATATGACCCCTACTGCCCAGACAGCCACAATCCTCAGAGTCGCTATGCTTTGATCACCAATGTCCTGACTTCATTCCCTCAGCACTACATCTTAGAATGTCCGAGCCAATCCCAAATGAAAGCCATATTCCCCCTGACTGATATACTGGGGGGAGGCTGGCATACTCCAATGGCAACATCAGCCAAGCAGACCCTTCAACAACAGCCCCAGTGTGATATTATACCTAGGATGTCAGGGGATGTTGAGCATACTTTTGTTGGGAAGAGGGTGGAGTTAGAATAAAAAGCCCCAACAAGATATTATCGCTAGAATGTCAGGGGATGTTGGGGATACTTTAGTTGAGAAGAGGGGGGAGTTGGAAGAATAAAAACACTGTAACTGAACATTATAAGATGGCTCGCTAGACATCTAGGTTTACTTAGAAGTCCGAAGACTTGGTTTCTGTAATGTAAGAGACTTCTTCAAAGAGAACAGGGGCCGAAGCCTGACTTCAGAAATACATACTTAGCTAAGGTGAGGGAAGCCTCTGAAATACACCTGGAATAAGTATACAGATAACAGTCAATGAAGAATCAGATTGTCTGATTTACATAGTCATTGCAGGTGAATGATTCAGAGTGATTATAGCATTACAGCCAGTAAACTAGAATCTTTGAAAACAAGGGGGTTGATTCACAAAGGTTACTTATTTTTCACCTCAACTGTAAGGAGTGCTAATGCATGAGATAAACAAATAAGAAGAGCTAAACCATGAGCTTGGTCAAATAAGGAGAGCTAAACCATGAGTTATGTCAAATGAAGAGAGCTAAACCATGAGCTAGGTCAAATAAGGAGAGCTAAACCATGAGTTTTGTCAAATGAAGAGAGCTAAACCATGAGCTAGGTCAAATAAGGAGAGCTAAACCATGAGTTTTGTCAAATGAAGAGAGCTAAACCATGAGCTAGGTCAAATAAGGAGAGCTAAACCATGAGTTTTGTCAAATGAAGAGAGCTAAACCATGAGTTTTGTCAAATGAAGAGAGCTAAACCATGAGCTAGGTCAAATAAGGAGAGCTAAAGCGTGAGTTATGTCAAAAAAGGAGAGCTAAGTCATGAGTTATGTCAAATAAGGGGTCATATGCAATTCACTTTTTCACCTGAGTTTTCTCCTAGAAGATAATTTTTCATCTTTGATTTAAAATAACTTTCCAACTAAAAAATACCAAAAAGTAGGTGAAAAAGTACTATCAAAATTATTTTGAGTATTTTATTGCTTTATGGTGGCTTAAAGAGCATTTTATTGACAAATTTAAAAATTATCACCTAGGAGAAAATTTAGGTGAAAAAGTGAATTGCATATGGGCCAAGGAAAGCTAAACCATGAGTTGTGTCAAATAAGGAGAGCTAAACCATGAGTTATGTCAAATAAGGAGAGCTACATCATGAGCTAAGTCACTTAAAGGGAACCTAAACTGAGGATACGGATTCTTCCTTTTAAAATAATACCAGTTGCCCGACTCTCCTGCTGATCCTGTGTCTCTAATACTTTTAGCCACATCCCCTGAACAAGCATGCAGATCATGTGCTCTGACTGAAGTCAAACTGGATTAGCTGCATGCTTGTTTCAGGTGTGTAATTCAACCACTTCTGCAGCCAGAGTTCAGCAGGACTGCCAGGCAACTGGTATTTTTTAAAATGAAAATATCCCTCTCAGTTTAGGTTCCCTTTAAGGAGAGAAATTTTGAGTTAATAAATAAGGTGAGATAATTTAACAGAAAAGCTTTGTGAATCAGGCCCATTGTCACTAATGGATACTTCAATATCATTCTTAACACTGGCATATATTCTGCATTGGTGGTATGGCTTCACTAGCTTGTGATTCCTTACCGACTGAAAACTGTAGCTACACTCCTACCCCTAAAATCGTAGCTACACTCCTACCCCTAAAATCATAGCTACACTCCTACCCCTAAAATCATAGCTACACTCCTACCCCTAAAATCATAGCTACACTCCTACCCCTAAAATCATAGCTACACTCCTACCCCTAAAATCGTAGCTACACTCCTACCCCTAAAATCGTAGCTACACTCCTACCCCTAAAATCGTAGCTACACTCCTACCCCTAAAATCGTAGCTACACTCCTACCCCTAAAATCGTAGCTACACTCCTACCCCTAAAATCGTAGCTACACTCCTACCCCTAAAATTGTAGCTACACTCCTACCCCTAAAATTGTAGCTATGATTATTCACAAAATGCTGCAGGTCAGTGGTTTTTATGACTCAAACTCAGTAGCCCAAAAGGGATGCCACACATTCCAGCAAACATAAATAAAGGATAACCTGGAAACTACAGAGGTGTTGCAAAGTCCTTGCTCCTCTACCCAATTTCTTCTATTTTTGCTTAACGGTCCTAAAAAAAATAAGTCTTCCCATTCCTCTCTTACCCTTCCCCCCCCGGGACAGGCCCACTGTTCGAGCCGACGACTATAAAGTCAAAGTGCTCGGATCTCCGAGTGCTTCCGAAGACTGGAGGCTCTCCGTACTGCGTATGCACAAGTGCAGTATGGAGACCTGAGTACTTCTGTGAAGACCCAAAGATGCAACAGGCGGGAGATATGAATGGGGTCCGACAGCGGAAATAGAAGGCTCTAAAGGATCCAGAGCCTTCCCTCCTCTTAGGTATCTAACCTTCTCTCCTTTCAAGGAGACCCGCTAAAGTTTCATGCATTATCTACAAACAGATCTTAATAATTGCATTCCATTATCAAATGGATGAACTAACTTTCACTGGCATGATAGATTACTTCCTGCAGGAATAAAGAACATGCAGAGGGTGACATGTACCTCACTAGTGGTGTCAGGCATGGGTTCCTTCGGATTTAGGCAAGCATGTGAAACTTTGATGACATGCTCCAACTTCCGGGGCTGTTCTTCCACCTTTGCACCCAAAAACAGAGCAGCGGGTGCTATGGTCTGTATTGAAACAAACATCAAATTACATTATCAGACATTTTATGACCAGCAATCCACAAACTTTTTTTTGCAAATTTAACGAAACCTAATTAGGTGTAAAACATCTTCAGCACCAGTGTTTTTATAAGACGGGAGATTGTTATGTACTACTGAAAAGCATCTAGCCTGTAAAACTATCAAACTTCGTAGGCCTCTTGTTTATTTTCTACAAAATAACTGATTATTTCAGATGCATTTTCTAAGCACTGAACAAGTTTTACATTTGCTGAGGAAACAATCTAATTAACAGCTATGCTTTGCTAGTGTGAGAGAGAATTCAAGTTTAAGTAGCCTGCACACTACATAGATACCGGTAAAATGATTTGCTGTTTATATGGCCAGCATTTAGCTCACTGAAGACTGATTTACATGTGCACTGAACTGAAAGGGTTAACCGCAAACTAAACATATAAAGGGAATTTTAGGAAGTGTAATATTCTTTATATGATAGGATGCTTCAAATGAACACCACTTCACTTAAAGGGAATCTAAACTGAGAAGGATATGGATTATTCCTTTTAAAATAATACCAGTTGCCTGACTCTCCTGCTGATCCTGTGTCTCTAATACTTTTAGCCACAGCCCCTGAACAAGCATGCAGATCAGGTGCTCTGACTGAAGTCAGACTGGATTAGCTGCATACTTGTTTCAGGGTGTGATTCAGCCACTATTGCAGTCACAGAGATCAGCTGGACTGCCAGGCAACTGGTATTGTTTAACAGGAAACATCCATATCACTCTCAGTTAAGGTTCCCTTCAGTGGCGTAGCTAGAGATCATAAGGCCCCATAGCAAAACTTTCATGGGGCCCTCGGATATAGCAATGCCACCTGCCCCTACCCTACGGATATGACTTTGTTGGTCAATTCACATCCGTATGCAATCAACACTGCACATAGTTCATGGGCACTGAGACAAAGTCAAAGGGTGGAGAAACACAAGAAAGTTAATGGTAAATACATTAAGTACCCACTGGGCCCCCTCTGCTGCAGGGCCCCATAGCAGATGCTATGGCTGCTATGACTATTGCTACGCCCTTGGTTCCCTTTAAAATACCAGTTGCCTGACTCTCCTGCTGATCCTGTTTCTCTAATACTTTTAGCCACAGCCCCTCAATTATCTGCATGCAGATTTGCATAACAAATACAAGTAAATGAGCCCGTTTCCACTTGTCAGAAAAATTGAACGTTTTGCTGTGCAGGAAAAATCTGCACAGCAGAGCCATCAGAATTCACACACCGCTTGCGATTCACATGTATTTAATAGGAATTCGCATTGCGTTTTCACCAAGCGAATTTTCCATGCGAATTTGCATACGTTATTGTGTAAAATCAATTTAAAAGCACACAGGCACTGACATGGTTAAAATCACATACATGAAAACGCATGCAAATTTGTTTAAGTATTTTTCTGTGTTTTCCGCAAAGAAATCTACTGGAAACGGGCCCTAATACAAGGGTTTGATGTTATGAGAGCAATTCAATTTATTCTGGTTTTACTTCTGACTCATGAACATTTCTACCATTTCAACACACTTTTGTGGACCTATACTATAAAAACAGGCCTTATAAGGCAAAAATTTATGTTGCTAACTTAGAGCCAAACAGCAGACTCTGGGGACGTGAACGTGTGCTGCTCACCTATGCCCCAAAAAAGAACTGAAAATTGCATTCATGGCAATGTAATATATAATTGAGCAAGTAGACTTCAAAACTCATTTTTGGTTATAGGTACAGATATACAACAGATGACATTAAACTGTGAATCAGGTGTCACTTACATTACGATGGAATTTCGTAAATGACTGAACCATGTAGAAGCGATGCATATACACAATCGCTGTATTAATAGTAAGTTGAGATCTGAATTATAAAACTAAGGAAAATCACATGATATGAGAAATAGGAAAGACAGAAGGTTTACATTGCAGCTTAAAAAAATGAGAAAATGAGTAACAAGATTCTAATCTGTACAGTGGATTATCCCTGCTGCAAAAGAGGCTTTTTCTGAGCAACCATATTTTGCAGAAAGGGCCCATTCACACTTAAAAGTGCAAACTGGTTTTGTGCAAGTGATTTTACTGCGGTAAAATCACTGTACACTTCTACAATTCAGAGTGATCACTCCAGAATCTCGGCAAAATGCTGCAGATAACACGTTTTGTAACTGGCATTAATCGCCCACGATCAGCGCCAATTAGATCACTGTCCTAGGGTTAGAAAAGCACTAGCGCTTTAAAAAGCACTAGCAGTTCGGTGATTAGCGGGAATCGCCCGCTAATCAGAGAGTACTAATGACAGGTTTGCAAAGAGGTGCAATTTCAGCTTCAGCCAGTTTGGGAAATGCACAGCTGGCCGCAAATTGAATTGGAAAGATAACTTGAATTAACATTAAAATACAAAGTCTTGTATTGTGCCGACATACATGTAAAGCAGTTTCCTATTTAAAGGGTATCTGAAGCATGATATGGAGGCTGCCATATTTACTACCTTTTAAACAATACCAGTTTCCTGGCAGCACTGCTGATCCATTTGGCTGCAGTAGTGTCTGGATCACACCAGAAACAAGCATGCAGCTGGTCGTGTCAGATTTGACAAAAATGTCAAAAACACCTGTTTTAGAGGCAGGGGATCAGTAAAACAGCCAGGCAACTGGTACTGCTTAAAAGGAAATAAATATGGTAGCCAGCATATACCTCTCCCTTCAAGTTCCGTACAAGTACGGTTTGCGCAAGCCCAGTAGAAAGAAGTGTTTACTCATGCAGAGAAGAAAAAAATCCATGCATGATCGGCTTTGTTCTACTGGGGATGTGCAGACCATAGCTTGAGCTTGTCCATGGTCAGGACCGTAGCCAGTAGATGAAGGAAGATCCTGCGTTGTGACAATGGGCTGTTAGAGGGCATACATTTGAAATGGCCAAAGCCAAATTTGGGCACAGGGTGAAGCCAAAAGACGGCTCACTCTGCAGTAGGCAAGCTCCTGGGTGGCATTAATAGTATTCCCACTCTGAGCTGTGGCAACTGGGAGAGGAATACGTAATACGGCCCCTGAAATTAGCCGGTCCGGTTACAGGATCCGAGAAGCCTATGGACCATGCAGAATGGGCCTGACCTGCCCTCAGGTGTACTTATTTAGATAAATAACTTTGAGAGTTTAAGTTCATCTTAAAGCGACCCTGAGATGAACATTATTAAAAGATTTATAAATACCTGGGGCTTCCTCTAGCCCCCTCTGCACAGATCTCTCCCACACCATCTTCCTCTGCCTTCTGGTTCTCCTGTTACAAGCCCCAATAGCTTGGAGAGTCAGGGCACACTGCGCACATAGTACTACTGCACAGGCACAGAACACTCCCAGCCACGGGAGCTAGCGCAGCCGCACTTCGCCGGCGTGCCTAATTTACAGGGCAAGGAGGTTGAGGAAGATGGCTTGGGAGCATTCGGTGCGGAGGGGCCTGAAGGAAGCCCCAGGTATGTATAAATCTTTTAATAATGTTCGTCTCTGGTACACTTTAAAGGACAACTGGAGTGACAAAAATTTGAAGGCTGCCATATTTCCTTTTGAACAATACCAGTTGTCCTGCTATTTAGCTGCAGTTGTGTCTTAACACCAGAAACAAGCATGCAGCTAATCTTGTCAGATCTGACAATGTTAAAAACACTTGATCTGCTGCATGCAGAGAGGACCTGAAAGACTCTATAGGATCCAGAGCCTTTCCTCTCTATAGGTAAGTATATAACTTCCCCCCCCCCCCCCCCAACCTCACATTAGATTTACTTTGAAGTAGACTTATTATAAGGAATTGTCCACAGTTAAAGCGTAACTGTCGGGCATAAAATCAATTCTTTATTTTTATCTGGTAAACAAGCAACAAGGATGCTAACCAAGCAATCCAAAAGTTAAAATCACTATTACTTTTCTTGTTGATAAATGATCATTCCCCAGTTTACCTGATGTATTTGGTACACAAAAAGAAGTTGTCCTTTGTTGCTTCTGTACTTTACCTCAGACTTAAAGTGAACCCGAGGTGAGAGTGATGTGGAGGCTGCCAAATGTATTTCTTGTTAAACAACACAAGTTGCCTGGAAGCCCTGCTGATCTATTTGGTTGCAGTAGTGTCTGGATCACACCAGAAACAAGCATGCAGCTAATCTTGTCAGGTCTGACCATGTCAGAAACACCTGATCTGCTGCATGCTTGTTCAGGGTTTATGTCTAAAAGTATTAGAGACAGAGGATCAGCAGGGCTGCCAGGCAACTGGTATTGCTTAAAAGGGAATAAGTATGGTAGCCTCCATATAACTCACCTCAGGTTCACTTTAAAATGGTAAATGCTAAGGATTTTTTTTTTACTATAGTAAAATCAAAATGTGGACAGTACAATACATGTTATGTAAGTAGAACAAGTATTTATCTACTTATAGATGTCTTTTTTTCTGAGATAGTATGGCTGACAGCTCCTCTTTGTAGGACAACTGTAGCGAGAAGGATGTGAAGGCTGCCATATTTATTTCCTTTTAACTATATCCTCTGCTAATACCTTTAGCCGTAGACCCTGAACAAGCATGCGGCAGATCAGGCGTTTGACAATATTATTCTTTGTGACATTGTCAGATCTGACAAGATTAGCTTCATGCCTGTATCTAGTGTTTTTCAGATACTACTGCAGCCAAATAGAACAGCAGGGCTGCCAGGCAACTGGTATTGTGTAAAATGAATGAAATATGGAAGCCTCACTACAGTTGTCATTTAACTTCTACTTAATTTTCCAGGTCAATGTGGGTGGGTGAATTATCAAGACAGGTACACAGAACACAATCAGGATTCAACTATGAAATGAAGCAAGAATTCCTTTGGGCAACTATTCTAATGTTTTGTCCCATCTTGATAAATACCCCCAATTACATGTAAAGCATTAGCCTTCATTTCCACATTGTGCAAAATTCTTCAATTTTTCTGCACAAGACACAACCATGCAAGTGTATGGGCTAGTGTCTATTTTCTGCATGTGTTTAAAAGGAACTGAGGTGAGAGAACTATGGAGGCTGCCATATTTTTTTCCTTTTAAACAATACCAGTTGCCTGCAGTCCTACTGTTCTTTCTGATCAGTAGTGTCTGAATCACACACTTGAAACAAGTATGCAGCTATATTCTTGTGAGAAACATCTGATCTGCACACTTGTTCAGGGTCTATGGCTATAAGTATTACAGACAGATCAGCAGGACAGCTAGGAAATGTGCAGTGTTTAAAAGGAAATAAATATCTCCATGTCTCACCACTGGTTCCTTTATGTGCAGGAAAGAAAAACAGACAGCACGCAGGTTTTTTTTTTTCTGACCCCCCCATCTGGTTCCAAGTAATGATTGTCAATTCTGTTTGACACATGCGAAAAGTCTCATATAAACGTGAACATTTTCATACAAAAGTATGCAAGCAAAAATGAATCTCCATGTGGAAAACCAGACTTACATAGTGATTAGGGCTGGCCTTGGTATCCAAATCTATAGTTTGAAAAGAAATCAATTCCACCTATGCAGTTGTACAGAGCTGGCCCATTTTCAAACTGCATACATTTTCAGTTCTTTTTATTTCCCTAGATAGTGATGAAGCAAGAATCATGAGGTTCATGGAACTTGTATACAAAATTAATTTAGCAAAGTTTGTTGCCATATTTGTTTACAAGTTCATGTTAAAGTGTTTATCATTTATAGACTACCTCAATTCCATTATCAATAAATGGAAAAAGTGGCATATCATGCAGAATAAAGATTTTCATTTAGATACCCAATACCCTCTTGCAAAGTTTGGAATTTTCATTCTGAATGGGCAGGGAAATCATGCAGTTTGCTTTAACGCAAATCATAAGGTCACATGCCAAAAAAAGCTTTCAAAGTCACTTATTTTCAAATGCTATGAAACTTATACCCAATTGAAAACTTCAGAAATGTAGCCAATTTATGAAATTGGGAATAGGTGATGCACTACAGCAATGCAGATATACAACTCATGTACAAAAATTACCTTTTATTGAATGAATCTGTCTGTACAATTAGATTTGCAAGTTAAACTCATTTACATTACACTTCTGCTTCAGTATATCACTTTCTCCAAAGCTGAAGCACCATATTATGGGGATTTAGTAGAACTCATTCACAACCAAGAGCCTTGAATACACATGTCTGTTTATTTTAAAGTGTTTTTGACTCAACTGGTAAAAGTGTGATAAAAGTTTTAAATGCTGTAAGCTTCCCTTTTTCCACACAAAAATGTAAATAAAAAATGAAACATGGCACACTAAAATAAAATATGGACACAGTGTAACACTGAATGAATGACACCACACATCACTGTACCATCATAATGTAAAAACTGAATTTTATTTTATTTTGGTGTGCCTTGTCAATTGCACACAAAATGCACTACTTCACGTTCTGACATATCTCTCAGGGAGTACAGTGGAAGATCCATAGTCACATTCCAGCTTCTTCCGGATGCTGCAGCCATTTCATGGCGAGAGTCACGCTAATTACGTAATTCTTCAGGGAACAGAGTGAGAATACCTCGATACAAGGAGGCGAAAAGCACGAAGAGCTACGGCTCCCCTGACTCCCTGTGAGATATAGGTCAGAGTCCACTCATAACTAAATCGGCATCTTATGACTGGCTAGCCGTATCCGTATAGACGTAATCACGGTTTGCCGGCTCCAGCAGTGAAGTAGGCGCGCCGCCATACTTATCCGGCGCGCCATTTCCTTCTCACAGGCCGGTCCATGCCGCCCCCTGCAGTGCCAGGCTGTGTACAGCGCATATTGGCGCCCACACCATGCCAGAGCGCGCTCCGCTTCCCTCACGCGGCCCCCCTCCTGCAGGCCTCACTCCCTGCCTCGAGCCTCGGCGGTAGGCCGCGGAAGGATACACGTTGAGGCGCTGGCCCATGTCTTGGATGAGGTTGGCCGCCTGCTGGCGGTACGAGAGCTCCTTGTCCGGATCCACGCCGGCACGGCGGGACGGGCTGCGCTCTAGCTGCTCCCGGGTGAAGTACCAGCGACCTGCAGGCGCCATGACTTGAAGGGAGAGGACGTGAACGTAGTGACACCGGAAAAGCCAACGACGAAACTGCGCGTCAGACGTCATCATATCGCGCTTAGGGGTGGGGCGTTTAGGTGTGTTTGTTTGTTAATTGGTGACGCAGTGGGAAGCTGGAACGTTGCGCTACCTTCTTTTTTTTACTTATATTATAATATCATAAATACATAAAGTAAAAGTAATGCTAGGAATAAGGACTTGTGATTTTATACATATATTGTAATATTTAACATTATAGACAAAATGAACGAACTCACTCTGAACATGGAGTGAGTGGAGGATGCTATTTCTTTTCATTTTTTTTTTCCTTTCTAATTTAAGCTAGAAGGCTCCTTAGGAAGGCAATGTAGTAATTAAAAATTCATCTAGGTGAGAGGTGACCAAAATGGGCTGCGAGGGTCTCGAGGGTCTCAAGGGAGGAGCGAAAGTCCCAAAAGAGGTGGTATACTGAGATCAACAAAAAGCAGTCATTGAACACAGAACTTCTCTGCTCATAAAGAAAACATTTCTGAAAACAGCTGATACAAATCCTGAAATACATCTGCAGTCAAGGCCGGGCTGAGGCATAGACTGGAGAGGCTCCAGCCTCGGGGCGCAGTGTAGGAGGGGGCGCAGAATTCATTCAGCTGTCATTCCTAATTGTGTTTGAAGCAGAAAGAAATAAGACAAGGGGATACATGGCAGTGACTGCAAGCCATATAACTAGATATTAAGGTGTTGGGGAGGTTGTGGGCCCTGTGGCGCCTCTTAGTCTAATAGCAATCAGTGTGTGACGGCTGGGGTGGCAGGGATGGAGGGGCGCACTTTGGTGTCTCAGCCTTGGGTGCTGGAGGACCATGTCCCAGCTCTGTCTGCAGTTTCTCTTCTTCCTGCTTTCATGGAAGCTACAGTGACCAGATTTTTCTGGCTCCAAAGGGGGGGGGGGGGGGGGGAGCTGAAAAATGGAAAAAAATAGGGGATGGGGCAAAAAGTGGGCATGGCCATGACATTGTATGGGCGGAGCATAACCGTAACCCCAAAGCAGCAAACATAGCCAACTATGACCATTAAATAATAAATGATGAAACAGTTACCCCAGACACCAGAAAATAAATGCAATGTGGCCAACATTTCAGCAGAAAACAAACGCAATTTGGGCAACATTTCAGCAGAAAACAAACGCAATTTGGGCAACATTTCAGCAGAAAACAAACGCAATTTGGGCAACATTTCAGCAGAAAACAAACGCAATTTGGGCAACATTTCAGCAGAAAACAAACGCAATTTGGGCAACATTTCAGCAGAAAACACACACAATTTGGGCAACATTTCAGCAGAAAATACACACAATTTGGGCAACATTTCAACAGAAAATACACACAATTTGGGCAACATTTCAGAAGAAAATACACACAATTTGGGCAACATTTCAGCAGAAAACAAACGCAATTTGGGCAACGATTCAGCAGAAAAACGCAATGTGGGCAACTTTTCAGCAGAAAACAAACGCAATTTTGGGCAACATTTCAGCAGAAAATACACACAATTTGGGCAACATTTCAACAGAAAATACACACAATTTGGGCAACATTTCTCCACAGAAAATACACACAATTTGGGCAACATTTCAGAAGAAAATACACACAATTTGGGCAACATTTCATCAGAAAACAAACGCAATTTGGGCAACATTACAGCAGAAAACAAACGCAATTTGGGCAACATTTCAGCAGAAAATACACACAATTTGGGCAACATTTCAACAGAAAACAAACGCAATTTGGGCAACATTTCAGCAGAAAACAAACGCAATTTGGGCAACATTTCAGCAGAAAATACACACAATTTGGGCAACATTTCAGCAGAAAATACACATAATATGGGCAACATTTCAACAGAAAATACACACAATTTGGGCAACATTTCAACAGAAAATACACACAATTTGGGCAACATTTCAGCAGAAAACAAACGCAATTTGGGCAACATTTCAGAAGAAAATACACACAATTTGGGCAACATTTCAGCAGAAAATACACACATTTGCATATGTGTATCAGTGCCAAGGAAACAAAGTGGCCGCTGCTGAGAGAAGAACGATGTCCAGAGTTCACAAACAGATAAATTATATATGCTCAGCGCAGAGTCCAAAAACAAAAGACGAGTCTTCAGCAAAGGATAAAAGCAGGCAAATCTCCACCACAATAAATATTGGGTTCACGGCACAGCTCTGCAATCATGGATACCCAAAAAAGGAAAGAGGCTTACCAGCTGGTGACAACCCACATTATAAGGTTGTATCAACGTTTTGGTAGGACATCAGGAAGCAACAGTCTGTCCAGGATCCACCAATTCAGCAATGATTCCTCTCACGAATGGATATCAGTAAACATCATAAAAAACAAACAAACGGCAACTCTAAGTGTAAACCGTTTAATATAGAGTTTTCATAGTAAAAACAGCTTAAAAATAGCATAAAAACAAAACTTACATACGGGGCCCATGCAATGGGTCAGCGGTAAAGGACAGTATGAAGGTGCCGCCTGTCTCCTTCCCGACCGGTTTCGCAAACTAGCGTCATCAGGGGATTAAGGATACAAGCGGCTGGCACCAAATATATAAACTTTTACAATAAAGAAAGGGGTGGGGCTATGAACACCAACAGTCAAGACCCCTCCAATAGAGTATAGATCAGACTCTACTAGGAGAGTGACTATAACCCAGATCAATACACATTGAAAACAATGGGATATAAGATTAGAAGCTTGAAGTCTCCAGTGGCTAGACAGCACAGTGGTCAAGGGCCCTGTCTCTGACACAGGAATCCCAGGTTCAAGTCCTGGCAGCCAACCCTGCTTTTTTTTTTTTTTTACTATAGTATGCAATACATACTGGCATATATAAAACCAGAAAGTGCACATTATAGAAGGTGAATAAGTGAAAAATTACCTAGACAGAGCCAGATAGATATTAAGTGAAAGCCAAGGTCCGAGAATACAGAACTGAATAGTGAATAAATGGCCGGCATAGGGAACTTACAAAGAGGAAAAACATAGTCCTCCTAATAGGATAGACAAACAGCGCATAGCTGCATTGCACGTCATCTACAACGCCTAAGCGGCAGAACGACATACATGTATAAAGTTGATGCAAAAAAAAAAAAAAAAAAAATTTAAAAATTATAAAATGCGTCATTAGTAACGCTAGGGGGGCAAAGTGCCACATATGCGTAAAATTCATGCGGCAATGCGTGTAAAGTGCACAAACCCAATTTATGCAGGGATACACTTGGACTATATAAACCGTGTGTAAAACGTATGCATAAAACGTATGAAATATATGAGATTATGCATGCGCCATTATTAATCATGAAAGAAATGTAATAATCAACGCTATCACGTGAATGAGAGGTACACCGAGAACATAAAAGGACTCATACGTACCAATGAAAAATGGTGCACATGCCCACGTGACAGGGGGACGTGTAAAGAGAAGTAGAATACTAGTGAGCTCCTTATAGGAATGTGCATAATATTTCGCGCATAGACGCGTCAAATAAATAAGAATGTACGAGAAGGAAACAAGAGTGAGAGAAAGAAAGGTCCCATTAACCAATGTCGAAAGAAATTGCCAGTGAGACAATTCCCCCATCTAAACTTTTTCGGGAAATATATACAGTACATATATATACACATATACATAGTCGAGGGAATACCACACCAGATATGCCAGTAAGTATAGCAAAAGGTTATACAAGTGACCTTAAAAATAATATTAAGCAATGGATGTAAAGCATGCAAGTCAATGCCACGCAGAATTCACACCTTTTCGGGGAACGCTACCTCACGGCCCTTTGAAATTAAGCAGTTATTCACCTGTGATAGCACTTTCACGGTTTACCTATTGGAATGCCCTTGCGGTCTAAAATACGTGGGTAGAACTACCAGATCCTTTAAGGAAAGACTGGGGGAACACATCTACCTGATCAGTAAGGGATCTATGGGACATCCAGTACCCAAACATTTTGCTACCACACATCATAAGGACCCTTCCCTTTTGAAATACTGCGTTATAGATAGCATTAAGAAAAACTGGAGAGGCCAAAATCGGGTTAGAGATGTCTCACGACTAGAAACCGAATGGATTTTCAAACTGCGAACACTACGCCCAGATGGGCTGAATGTTGAATTGGCCGTAAATTGTTTTATTAATAATTCATAATTTTTATGACTGTTTATAATTTTTGATACTTTTACTCTGTGATTGTACATGTGTGTCGGTCTGCTTGGCCTACTTGCTTAATATTATTTTTAAGGTCACTTGTATAACCTTTTGCTATACTTACTGGCATATCTGGTGTGGTATTCCCTCGACTATGTATATGTGTATATATATGTACTGTATATATTTCCCGAAAAAGTTTAGATGGGGGAATTGTCTCACTGGCAATTTCTTTCGACATTGGTTAATGGGACCTTTCTTTCTCTCACTCTTGTTTCCTTCTCGTACATTCTTATTTATTCGACGCGTCTATGCGCGAAATATTATGCACATTCCTATAAGGAGCTCACTAGTATTCTACTTCTCTTTACACGTCCCCCTGTCACGTGGGCATGTGCACCATTTTTCATTGGTACGTATGAGTCCTTTTATGTTCTCGGTGTACCTCTCATTCACGTGATAGCGTTGATTATTACATTTCTTTCATGATTAATAATGGCGCATGCATAATCTCATATATTTCATACGTTTTATGCATACGTTTTACACACGGTTTATATAGTCCAAGTGTATCCCTGCATAAATTGGGTTTGTGCACTTTACACGCATTGCCGCATGAATTTTACGCATATGTGGCACTTTGCCCCCCTAGCGTTACTAATGACGCATTTTATAATTTTTAAATTTTTTTTTTTTGCATCAACTTTATACATGTATGTCGTTCTGCCGCTTAGGCGTTGTAGATGACGTGCAATGCAGCTATGCGCTGTTTGTCTATCCTATTAGGAGGACTATGTTTTTCCTCTTTGTAAGTTCCCTATGCCGGCCATTTATTCACTATTCAGTTCTGTATTCTCGGACCTTGGCTTTCACTTAATATCTATCTGGCTCTGTCTAGGTAATTTTTCACTTATTCACCTTCTATAATGTGCACTTTCTGGTTTTATATATGCCAGTATGTATTGCATACTATAGTAAAAAAAAAAAAAAAAAAAAAGCAGGGTTGGCTGCCAGGACTTGAACCTGGGATTCCTGTGTCAGAGACAGGGCCCTTGACCACTGTGCTGTCTAGCCACTGGAGACTTCAAGCTTCTAATCTTATATCCCATTGTTTTCAATGTGTATTGATCTGGGTTATAGTCACTCTCCTAGTAGAGTCTGATCTATACTCTATTGGAGGGGTCTTGACTGTTGGTGTTCATAGCCCCAACCCTTTCTTTATTGTAAAAGTTTATATATTTGGTGCCAGCCGCTTGTATCCTTAATCCCCTGATGACGCTAGTTTGCGAAACCGGTCGGGAAGGAGACAGGCGGCACCTTCATACTGTCCTTTATCGCTGACCCATACACGTGTGCAACTTTCTCGGGGTTCCCATTGCATGGGCCCCGTATGTAAGTTTTGTTTTTATGCTATTTTTATGCTATTTTTAAGCTGTTTTTACTATGAAAACTCTATATTAAACGGTTTACACTTAGAGTTGCCGTTTGTTTGTTTTTTATGATGTTTACTGATATCCATTCGTGAGAGGAATCATTGCTGAATTGGTGGATCCTGGACAGACTGTTGCTTCCTGATGTCCTACCAAAACGTTGATACAACCTTATAATGTGGGTTGTCACCAGCTGGTAAGCCTCTTTCCTTTTTTGGGTATCCATGATTGCAGAGCTGTGCCGTGAACCCAATATTTATTGTGGTGGAGATTTGCCTGCTTTTATCCTTTGCTGAAGACTCGTCTTTTGTTTTTGGACTCTGCGCTGAGCATATATAATTTAGAAAATACACACAATTTGGGCACCATTTCACCTGCAAAAAAAATAATTTACTCACCTGACAGAAGTCTCCTCCCCCCCCGAGATATTGCTCCTGCAATCTCCCACGCTGAATGCAATAGCAGGGCTACGGGAAGATGGCGCCCGAAGCCCTGTACTGGAGACACAAATAGTCTCCAATACAGGGCTTCGGACGCCATCTTCCCGTAGCCCTGCTCTGCCTGCCGGAAGACTATGCAGGCTGGAGCGGGGCTGCTGGCTATGAACTGGCGCGGCGCCACGGCCATTTAATGCAATGGACGGTGGCCAGAGTCCCGAGGCCGGGACGTCCCGCGGCTAAAAGCTCATTTTTTTTTTATATCATGTAACTAGCCTAGTGCTAGCTACATGATTCCCCCCTCCCTGCCGAATCCCTCCCACCCCTCCGATTGCCGCCGGCGATCATACCCAACAGGAATTCCCGCTCTGAACGGGATTTCCTGTTTGGGCTTCCCTTGTCGCCATGGCGACGATCAGAATGACGTCATCGATGTCATGAAGTCAGGGGGAGTCCCGATCCACCCCATAGCGCAGCCTGGCGGTGATTGGCCAGGCTGCGCAAGGGGTCTGCGGGGGCCTCTTTCTCACGGGTAGCGGCGGATCGAGTGGCGGCGATCGATTTAAAAAAAATATTATTAAAATCAACCTGAGCAATCCACCGCGGCGATCATGGACGAGCTGAGCTTGTCCATACCACTAAGGTGTTTAAAGCATGCACAAGCATTTTAGTTGCTTCTTGTGTAAGGAAGGGATGAATTCTGCATATATTTTTGAGATGGAAGTAACAGGAGTATGTTAATGTACTATGTGGTTTAAATGAGAGCTCAGTTATCCCCAGGCAGCAAGTTTTTGGTGTTGTTATTGGGGCGTTTTCTACATTAATGATTACTATAAGTGGGGGAGCAGAGATAGAGGTAAAATATCAGTTTACGTTTTACTCATGTTAAATTTGCAGAAGTGGGATGCCGTGAATGCAAAAACAGTAGATAGACAGTGAAGGATTTGAGATGATCGTGTAGAGAGGTCCGGAGCTGAGGGATAGATTGGGTGTCATCCGCGTAGAAGTGATACTGATAGCCAACAGAGCATATTAATTGTCCCAGGCCATAAATGTATAGATGGAGAAGAGGTCCAAGGATGGAGTCTTGTGGTACACTAACAGACAGCGGGTGTGTAGGTACACTAACAGTCTTGTGGTACACTAACAGACAGCGGGTGTGGAGGAGACAGTGAAAGAACATCCAGACAGGTAGAAGCAAATCCAATGTGCTTCTCCCTTGACACCCGGTGACGAGAATGTCTGGAGAAGCAGAGAATGACTAACAATGTCAAAACCAGAGAAAAGGTCAAGTAGTATTAGCACAGATAATTGGCTTTTGAATTTTGAAATAAGGAAGTCATTTGCAACAGTAGTGAGGGCTGTTTCAGTGGAATAATGAGATAGACAGCCAGACTGACAGAGATCTAACAAGAAGTTAGTAGACAAATAGTCAGACAGTTCTGAATTGATGTGCCTATCCAGCAGTTTGGAAGCAACGGGAAGAAGTGAGACTGGACGGTAGTTCAAGAGGGTTGTAGGGCCCAAAGAAGGATTTTTGATTAGTGTTGCTATGATTAGGAAGGGAAAATGCCAGTTGAGATGGAGAGGGTGAAAAGAGGAGGAGGTCAGAGTGAGTGGCCAGGTAGAAAGGGGTAGTTTGTAGTGGGTGAGCAAACAGGAGGGAGATGACATTTGACATTTACACTTGTGGGTGGGAAGGTGGCGTCCGTCTGTTCATTGGCCATCGCGATATCAAACGCTGTTACCACCATGCATGTGCTTGACCATGTCAGACCGAGATCTTTCCAGCGTGTCCAATCGACACACTTGACTGTTTTCGGCGCAAAATCGGTTGAACTATCGTTTGGGCATGTTTTTTGCAGCACAGATTTTCATCCAATTTGATAAAATTACCTAATCAGATGGTCAATTGGGCTACAAAATCGGTAGATGTATGGCCACCTATACTGTTAGACTTAATGATGATGTAATGCCTGTGCTTGTGGTCACACCCAGTGCTGAAAGACCTGCAGTGAGTTAGTCACGGAGCAAGGGGAGAATGTGTCTAATTCCTCTGACTCAGTAGACCGAGCCTGTGCTGAGCCACAGCCCTCACTTGCCTCAGGACATCTGGCTGGGACTTGTGGCACTTTTGACTAAGCACTACAAAGTGAGCAGAATTAAAGGACAACTGAAGTGAGAAGAATATGGAAGCTGCCATATTGATTTCCTTTTGAACAATACCAGTTGCCTGGCAGCCCTGCTGATCTATTTGGCTGCAGCACGGTTTGAATAACACCAGAAACAAGCGTGCAGCTAATCTTGTCAGATCTGAGATTAATGTCATAAACACCTGATCTGCTGCATGCTTATTCAGGGGCTATGGCTAAAAGTATTTGAGGCAGAGGATCAGCAGGACAGCCAGGCAACTGGTATTGCTTAAAGAGACACTGAAGCGAAAAAAAAACTATGATAGTATGATTTGTATGTGTAGTACAGCTAAGAAATAAAACATTAAGATCAGATACATCAGTCTAATTGTTTCCAGTACAGGAAGAGTTAAGAAACTCCAGTTGTTATCTCTATGCAAAAAAGCCATTATCTCTACGACTTTCAAAGTCTTGGAGAGGGCTGTTTTCTGACTTTTATTATCTCAACTGTTAGTTAACTATTTACTTTTCCTCTGGGAGAGGAGAGGTCATTAGTTCACAGACTGCTCTGAAAGAATAATTTTGAATGCTGAGTGTTGTGTAATCTGCACATATTAGAGAATAATGCAATGTTAGAAAAAACACTATATACCTGAAAATAAAAATATGAGAATACTTTCTTTGCTGCTAATCTTCTAGTAATTATTCATAGTACACAACCAATTCATTATATCATATATTTTTTTTCGCTTCAGTGTCTCTTTAAGTACAACTGAGGTGACATGTGACATGATGAGATAGACATGTGTATGTACAGTTCCAAGCACACAAATAACTAGGCTGTGTTCCTTTTTTTTTCTCTGCCTGAAAAAGTTAAACATCAGGTATACAACAGGGATGCTCGGATGTGCCTCATCCACGAATTCGGAAATCCGCGTGGTTGCAAAAAAAAATCCGCATTCGGCCCTGCCGCATGCAGATTTTCGTCCGCGTCCACGCAACCACGCGGATTTTTTCCCGTGAATGGCGTAATCACGCGCGGATTCACGCCCGGAGGCGGATTTTCTTTTAACGTTAATAACAAAGCCCCCATACATGCTACAGTCCCCCAAATAGCATGGATTATCGAGGTGATAAGGGGCAACATAACTTCAACATAAAAAATTCCCCCCAAAAAAAATTTTCTAGAGAAAATGGATGTTAAAGTGAAATCAACACTTTAAATGGGGCTATTAATTGGTAATAAGTGGTTTTAAAAAGGGATATACGCGTTAAGCAGTCAAAGAGGTGAAGGCGAGTTCCAATGGCACTTGGCGGCGAAGGTACCGCTGGAGGAGGATGAGTGGCTGACGGCAAAAAGGCTCCAGAGAGGTTTTTGTAATTTTTTTTGTTTGTTTTTTTTGCAGCAATTAGCAATGACATCGCAGCAGAGTTGTCAGTGGACACGGGCAGTGTGAACGCAGAGTGCAGTGGTGGTAGCGACTGAGTCAGGAGAAGGACTATGCAGGCGGTCAGTTCAGCAGCACAGAAGGACCACGGCAACATACTGGTGGTAGTAGTAGCAGCACAGCGTCATAGTGCTGGCCAAAAAATTAAATGCACCCGGCGACCCGGGCAGTGTGAACGCAGAGTGTAGTAGCGACTGAGTCAGGAGGACAAAGCGGCCGGTCATTTCAGCAGCAGCAGCACAGTAGTAGTAGCACAGCGTCATAGTGCTGGACAAAAAATTAAATGCACCCGGCGACCCGGGCAGTGTGCACGCAGAGTGTAGTAGCGACTGAGTCAGGAGGACAAAGCGGGCGGTCAGTTCAGCAGCAGCAGCACAGTAGTAGTAGCACAGCGTCATAGTGCTGGCCAAAAAATTAAATGCACCCGGCGACCCGGGCAGTGTGAACGCAGAGTGTAGTAGCGACTGAGTCAGGAGGACAAAGCGGGCGGTCAGTTCAGCAGCAGCAGCACAGTAGTAGTAGCACAGCGTCATAGTGCTGGCCAAAAAATTAAATGCACCCGGCGACCCGGGCAGTGTGAACACAGAGTGTAGTAGCGACTGAGTCAGGAGGACAAAGCGGGCGGTCAGTTCAGCAGCAGCAGCACAGTAGTAGTAGCACAGCGTCATAGTGCTGGCCAAAAAATTAAATGCACCCGGCGACCCGGGCAGTGTGAACGCAGAGTGTAGTAGCGACTGAGTCAGGAGGACAAAGCGGGCGGTCAGTTCAGCAGCAGCAGCAGCACAGTAGTAGTAGCACAGCGTCATAGTGCTGGCCAAAAAATTAAATGCACCCGGCGACCCGGGCAGTGTGAACACAGAGTGTAGTAGCGACTGAGTCAGGAGGACAAAGCGGGCGGTCATTTCAGCAGCAGCAGCACAGTAGTAGTAGCACAGCGTCATAGTGCTGGCCAAAAAATTAAATGCACCCGGCGACCCGGGCAGTGTGCACGCAGAGTGTAGTAGCGACTGAGTGAGGAGGACAAAGCGGGCGGTCAGTTCAGCAGCAGCAGCACAGTAGTAGTAGCACAGCGTCATAGTGCTGGCCAAAAAATTAAATGCACCCGGGGACCCGGGCAGTGTGAACGCAGAGTGTAGTAGCGACTGAGTCAGGAGGACAAAGCGGGCGGTCAGTTCAGCAGCAGCAGCACAGTAGTAGTAGCACAGCGTCATAGTGCTGGCCAAAAAATTAAATGCACCCGGCGACCCGGGCAGTGTGAACGTAGAGTGTAGTAGCGACTGAGTCAGGAGGACAAAGCGGGCGGTCAGTTCAGCAGCTCAGAAGGAGGACCATGGCAACTTACTGGTAGTAGTACCATAACACCCAAAAAATTAACCAAGGTAGGCACTAGGCAGGTAGTAAATGTCTTTATAAAGGCAGGCATAGTTAACAACAGCACATGCAGCAGCCACTTCATGTCCCCCTGTGTCCGACAATAGGGGCCAGGAACTCACCTTCCACCCAAGCCTGGTTGATTTTCAGGAAGGTGAGTTTGTCCACAGAGGCGTGGGAGAGCCGAGAGCGCTTCTCTGTGACCACGCCACCGGCCGCACTAAAGCATCTCTCTGAGAGGACACTGGAAGGAGGGCAGGATAGGAGTTCCAGGGCGTACTGGGAAAGCTCGCTCCAGATGTCCAGTCTCTTGACCCAGTACTCCAAGGGGTCCACGGGGCTGTTGGTGTCATTGAGCCCGCTGGATGACCCCATATAGTCAGACACCATGGTGGTCAGTCGTTGCTTGTGCTGGTTGGTGGTGGATGCTGTGGCGGGCACCTCTGTTCTGGGCTGCTGCACTGCATACAGGCTCTTGCTTAGGCTCTTCAGGTCTCCGGGGCGCCAGTTGCTGCTGCTGCTGCTGGTGGTTGTTGTTGTGCTGCTAGTGGCAATGGCAGGCACCTCTTGCTGGCTTGGCAGAGCAGTTACAGTGGGGGTGGAAGGCTGGGGGAATGCTTCCAGTAGTCTGCGCACAAGGGCCTCCTTCAACTCCCTTGTGCGTTGCTCGGTGGTGGATGGCGTCATTAAGTCTCCCAGCTTCCCCTTCAGACGGGGATCAAGCATCAAGGTAATCCAGATGTCCTCCCTTGAACGCATCTGGATCACCCGGGGGTCCCTGCGAAGGCAGCGCAACATGTGCACAGCCATGGGAAACAAGTGGGCCCTGCCAGCACGATCTTCCTCGTCCTCGCCATTGTCCCATAACGCATGCCTGTCCTCTTCCTGTGCCATGTCGTTGTCCTCCTCAAACCGCCATCCACGTACAACGCCTGCTGCACTCTGCTCCTCCTCCTCCTCCTCATTCAGGTTAGGGACCTCCAACTCTTCCACTACCTGCTGTGAGCCCTCCTCTGAGCTGGACTGTGCTGCCATCTGCTCCTGTTCTTCCAACTGCCTTAGGGCTTCATCCCCACGCTCAATTAAATTGTCCATTGCCTGCTCCAGTAGACAAACCAAGGGCACCCACTGGCACACAGAGGCCCGCTCCTCACTGACCATCAGTACATTCCTCAAAGCAATCCCACACTGGTGACTTTAATTTACTGCGGCCCCCACTAGCAGAGGGTGCAGCGGAGCAATGTGTGGTAGTAGTTGCCGGGGGTTGCATGGTGGTGGTGCCGGCTGAAGCAGTGTCCTGTCTACTTCCTCCACGCCCACTGCTGCCGATGCCCCTGCCCCTGCCTGACATATGGCGATATCCTTGCCTAGGCCGAGGTGACTCGTCATCCTGCTCTGACCATTCTTCCACGGACTCAGCAGGCTGCACATAGTTAGGGTCCACAACGTCGTCATCATCAGCAGTATCATCATAATCCAGCTCTTCCTCTGACTCCCCCGCCTCCTCTTCTGTCCCTACATCCCCAGACACAGACCCCTCTTCTTCATCACCAGAACTCAACAACGCTTGTGATTGTGGCCCGATCTCAATCTCTGCCACATCAGTCCCCAGTAAGTCCTGAGCTTCTTGCATCAGCAGGTTCCCAGATGCCGGACTGAGGGACAGAACGCTGTCATCCTGGGAGGGCTGCTGACCAGTGGGTGCTGGGGTGGATGTCACCACAAGCGTGGGATGTTGGCTGCTGCTGCTACTGCTTGGAGTGGTGCTCACAGTAGAGGTCTGGGAGGAAGTCATGATGTCCATGAGTACGTCAGGTTCCATTTGCTCAACCACCACACGGGGACCAGAAACTTTAAAATATTTGGACAATGGCGTCCGCTGACTCGGCCCAGGCTTTGCTGCCCCCTTTTCTGCTGCATCACGACCACGTACAGCTGGGCGTCCTCTCCCTGGACGTGGAGCAGTCCCAGAAGTGGCTTAGGCAATTGAACTCCCTTTCCTCTCACCCCGCGAAACCCTGCCAGACATGTTGCTAGTAATGAATCACTGGATGCAGTGGGCACAGTACAAGGTCACTGAAGGATGCAGTGGCCACAGTACAAGGTCACTGAAGGATGCAGTGGGCACAGCAGTGGGCACTGGATATACAACTAGGTCACTGAAGGATGCAGTGGCCACAGTCCAAGGTCACTTAAGGATGCAGTGGGCACAGCAGTGGGCACTGGATATACAACTAGGTCACTGAAGGATGCAGTGGGCACAGTACAAGGTCACTGAAGGATGCAGTGGGCACAGTACAAGGTCACTGAAGGATGCAGTGGGGACAGTACAAGGTCACTGAAGGATGCAGTGGGCACATCAGTGGGCACTGGATATACAACTAGGTCACTGAAGGATGCAGTGGCCACAGTACAAGGTCACTGAAGGATGCAGTGGGCACAGCAGTGGCCACTGGATATACAACTAGGTCACTGAAGGATGCAGTGGCCACAGTCAGTCCAAGGTCACTTAAGGATGCAGTGGGCACAGTAGTGGGCACTGGATATACAACTAGGTCACTGAAGGATGCAGTGGGCACAGTACAAGGTCACTGAAGGATGCAGTGGGCACAGTACAAGGTCACTGAAGGATGCAGTGGGGACAGTACAAGGTCACTGAAGGATGCAGTGGGCACAGCAGTGGGCACTGGATATACAACTAGGTCACTGAAGGATGCAGTGGCCACAGTACAAGGTCACTGAAGGATGCAGTGGGCACAGCAGTGGCCACTGGATATACAACTAGGTCACTGAAGGATGCAGTGGCCACAGTACAAGGTCACTGAAGGATGCAGTGGGCACAGCAGTGGGCACTGGATATACAACTAGGTCACTGAAGGATGCAGTGGGCACACAAGGATGTCACACTGTGTAATGAGATGCTCATACGCCAGCGAGCGAGCGAGCAGTGGGCACTGGGCACGGCACAAGGTCACTGACAGAATGAATGAACAGCGCTGGCAGAGAGTGGCGGCGCCGGCGGTGTGACTGGCTGCCTGCAAATAGTACAAGTGTATAACTGTCACTGGAATATACAAGTGAACACTGCAGCTGCACTAACCTGCCTGCCTGCACTCTACACACAGATAATCCCCACTCCCACTACACTGCAGCACTGAACCTGCCTGCACAGCACTACACACAGTTAAATAATCACTAGACTCCCACACTCCCACTACACTACACTGACTACAACTAACTACAGCAATCACTCACTGACTAGCTAACTGTGTACAGTATAAGAGCAGTGTTAGCAAAAAAAACGCTTTGTTTTTAACACAATAAATGCACTTGCTCAAACAACAATGGCCTGGAGATAATCCTCTCAGCACCACAGTCTAACAAGGACAGAGCTTTTCCATCATGGCCGCCGCTTTATATTCAGGAGGGGAGGGCATAGCTCCCCTCCTGTGATTGGTTGCTAGGGCCTGGCTGGGGCACTCTGATTGGCCTGCAATGTGTCACTTCCGCATAGTTTGACGCATTTCCGCAAACCACGACTTCAGCACCGGGTTTCACGAGCGTGAATGCGGATTTCTGTCCGCATTCACGCGAAGCCGAAGTAGATTTTCGTGGTTGAAAATCTATTCACGGATTTTCGTGTCCGAGGCGGAATGCGTCAAAATGGTCGTGAATCCACGCGTAAGCGTGATCACGACCTGGCGGTGAGCACCACTGGTATACAAGTGACAGTTTCTGCCTGGGTCAGACTATAGCACAACCCTCACTGATAAGTAATTACAGCCATAAAACACTTTCCTGTCAGTAAATGGCTTCTGAGAGCAGGACAAAAAGGGTCAATAATTCATAGATTTGAGCACTGACATACTTCAATTAAGGTGTCATTGAGCTTAGACAACAAAACAGTAAAAACTTAACAAGATTTTCATTTTAATATAAAATAAAACTGTGGGATATCTAAAAAAAAGGTCATTTTTTTAGGAGAATGAGGATAGACACAAATGTTTTTCTCATCAGTTTATTTTATTCTCGGGTGTCCTTTAAAAGCAAAAAAATATGGCAGCCTTCATATACCTCTCACTTCAGTTGTCCTTTAAAGGAGCCAAGTACAACGTTTATTGGGACAATGGGAAGCTGCATAGTGAGTTTCTACCCACCAACAGCAGAGACACAAGAGTGGTCAGGAGAAAGCTCATTGTACCCAGTGAATTCAGGGGCAGTTGTTGACAGCAAAACAGGAAGTCCTCCTTTCAGGCCACCCGAGCACTTCTAAGACCAGAGCTTGGGTGCTCGACATCTTTAATTCCATACTTTTCCTGTTGGTTTTGTTCTGTTTTGCCAGCATGTGGGAAAAGACATGGGATATTTGCAAGGTTTGTTTGCAACCATTGTTCATCATTGACAAATACCTTCAGAGGGTGCCAGTGGACATTATCAGGCTCCAACCCATCTCCAGCAGCTCAGGCAACAACTACATAGTGACAATGATAGACTATGTGGTACTGCTTTCTTTTACATACTGACAATGATAGACTATGCTGTACTGCTTTCTTTTCTCAGAGCAGATTGATGATCTGCTAGGAAATTTCACACACTTGAGGAATCCTGTAGACTTAGAGATCCTCATGGTCCAGGGTCCACAGCTTAATGCCTGATGCAGTGGGGATCCTCTCTGGGAAAACACAAATGATGCAGGTCTTGACTAGTTCTTACAACCCAAAGACTAGCGTAATGGCCCTTGTGAGCGAGCTCTTCCACTGGACTTTTAACACAAATGTTTAAGACTGGGAGCAGCATTTTCCTTACTTGCTATGAGTATCCACAAAGAGACCTCAGGACTTCACCGGGTTCTTACCCTTTGAATTCCTGCAAGGAAGAAAAGTGAGAGGTTGTGGATTATGTCTTAGGGAATCGAAACAACACAGAGAAAAGCAAGAACTGTGGTACAACCACAATATTAGAGAGCGGGCATATGATGTAGGCCAAAAGTTGCATGGGATGCATGCTATACAGAAGAAATTGCTGCAAACATATCAGAAAGGCCTTAACCACCAGGCATACAGTAAACTTGAGTAGGAGACCGAAAGCTTTTCATATAGATGTGTTTAACCACTTCAGGACCACAGGCTTAAACCCCCCTAAAGACCAGGCCATTTTTTTACAAAATGGGCCACTGCAGCTTTAAGGCCTCACTGCATGGCCGCACAGCTCAGCACACAAGTGATCCCCCCCCCCCCTTTTCTCCCCACCAACAGAGATCTCTGTTGGTGGGCAATGATTGCTCCTCCAATGTTTATTTTTTTATAAATATTTAATTATTTTATAAATAAATTTTGCATTTTTTAAATATTTTCATTCCTCACCCCTCCCCCCGCCAACCAATTACTGTGATCGGCTGTCATAGGCTTCAGCCTATGACAGCGCATCACCCCTGAGCCTGCCAGTGGGACAGCACTGCCTTAGATCGCAGTGCTGTACGGACTAAATAGACGGTGGTTTCACCGTCTAACAGTCTCCTAGTGGCGATCGCCGCTGGGAGACTGATGGCGGAGCGCAATCTCCTGTAAACCACGCCCCAAGGATTTTACGCCGATCTGCGTTAGGCGGTCCTGGGGCTGGCGTCGCATTCACGCCCATCGGTATGATGTGGTCGCCTAGAGGTTAAGCTACACCATGAAAGAACAGCTTATTTCATCCCTTTTCACAATCACCCTGAACAAGACAAGCAAGGACTTACTAAAGACAGGTCCAGTCTCACAAACATGCTGAGCTTTTATGAAGTGGTGATTAGGAATGGTCAATGAGATGCAAATGATTACGAGTTGATGCAACAGTATGCACATTTTATATGCAAATTTGTGAAGTTTGAAAATGGACCAATCAAATTTTACCTCATCAGGATTTGATTGGCTCATTTTCAAGTTGCATAAATGTGCATACAAAATTTGCCTAATACTGCACCAACTCGAATTTATTTGCATCTCATTGACCATCCCTAGTGGTGAATATAAATTTAGAATTGGGGAAAGCAATAGTTATAATACACTTGGACTTTGCCAAGGCTTTTGATACTGTTCCCTAGGCCTGAACGATTTTAGGAAAAAATTGAATGGAGCGATTTCTGTCAAAAATCACGATTTCGATTCGATTCGATTCACGATTTCTATCAAATCAAGCAGTTTTTATCAGACATGCTGGAAAATATCAATCTAAATACTGGCTAGCGTTCTGAGTAAATGCCTTTTTGATATCGAATTTGTGAAATGGGATCAGGAATTTTAAAAATTGCATACGTGCATAGGCTAGCTTTCTTCTAAATCCAATAGATCTCAGATATGATTATCGATTTGATCACTTGCTGGAATAGGAACAGAAGTGAAGAATGCACAGTGTGCACCAGACTTTACTACACAAACCCACTGAAGAATGTGTACAAAATAAACCGGTAACCAGCTTCTACTTTGTATGTGTGGTATACATGATTCAATATTGTATCGATTGACGATCAAATCGATTATTTTCCAACAGGTCCAATCTGATTTCCAATCCTTTTTGTATAGAAATGATCAGAAAATCGATCAGAAAAACGATTGTAAATCAGATCGGACCTGTCAGAAATAATTGATTTGACCGTCAATCAGATGGAAAGTTGCATCATGTGTACCAGGCATTACAAAAGAATAAAAAAAAAAAAAAAAAAGTTTAACAGCAGCACAATGTCAACTGGCAGGGTGAACAGTCAGTGAGCTGCATGGGATTAGTGTTACCCTTCCCCGCAAACACCTGGAACAGAAGATAAAGTCACAGTGAGTTCCAGCAAGTCACATCCCCAGCAGCAGCAAGGCATGGATGAGTCACTTACAGCGTGGGTCCCGGCCCACTGGTGGTCCATGGGCAGTTTTCTTTTGGGCCTCGGCGGGTCTGTCACCTCGCCCCCCTCCCCCCGCGGCTGCCACTCCTGTTACCTTATGAGTGGGCGTCCGCTTCTTTTCTTATATTCCCCCAGGCGCCGCTCTCCTGTCTGCAGCATCTCCTGCGCGGCTGCTGTAAGGTAGGGTAGGAGGCAGGGCAGCGGTTCCCATGGTAACGGCGATGCATATCGCCGGTACAGGAAGCCACTGCCCTGCTTCCTTCCCTTCCTTACAGCAGCCGCGCAGGAAGCGCTGCTGTAATACGAGATGCTGCAGACAGGAGAGCGTCTGCGGGGGAAGAGAAGAAACAGCCGCCTGCTCACAAGGTAACAGGAGCGGCGGCCGCGGGGGGAGTGGGGCACTACCTACCCATACTAAAGCACTATACTGGCCACTATACTAGCTATATACTGGGCACTATGCTAGCTATATACTGGGCACTATGCTAGCTATATACTGAGCACTATTCTAGCTATATACTGGGCACTATTCTAGCTATATACTGGGCACTATACTAGCTATATACTGGGCACTATGCTAGCTATATACTGGGCACTATTCTAGCTATATACTGGGCACTATACTAGCTATATATTGGGCACTATGCTAGCTATATACTGGGCACTATACTAGCTATATACTGGGCACTATGCTAGCTATATACTGGGCACTATGCTAGCTATATACTGATCTTTATAATAGCTATATACTGGGCACTAGACTAGCTATATACTGGGCACTAGACTAGCTATAGAAAAGAAGCAAAAAGGAGCGCTCCGTAGTGCATTAAAGTTATTTATTTCTCAAACACGCAAATTATTAAAAACACTTACTAGAAGACAATAAAATGTAGGCATATCATGGGCAAAAGCCCAGTAAGACAACCGTAGGTGGCAACCTGTTCCTCCTCTGTGGCCTGCAGTGGATGGATGTCCCAGCTGGTGGTGGACAATGGGTGCCTTCCTTTTGGTGCCCGTGTGCAGTGACTACATGACGCGTTTCGGCGTATCCACGCCTTTGTCAAGTGTGTCACTGCTCTGCACACAAAGATTTATATAGCTCTCCCTAAGGGGGTTGACCCAGATCTAAATGCGTGACCCTGTCACTATGGTAACCAGAACTAACACTTCCGGTATTGTAATGATCATTAAAAATCAAAAAGTTTTGAGGATCTGTAAGTTTATACTTACATTTGTATCGCTATCTTAGCGGTATGATGGTCCCTGTCACCAGTTCAATAGTGCCTGGCCTATATCGCGATGAGAAGAACTCATGGCCGGAGGTGGACAGAGTGTTTCAGTGTCTTGGACATCGCTGATGCCGTGCGCTGCAGGACCTGCCTGCATTATCGAGTGGGCGTGGCTATGGGTCTCGCTGCGGGAGTGGTCGGCGGGAAGAAGCGCGAATTGCGCAAAAATTCAGCAAGCCTCTATGGGCGTGACTTTGTGACGTGCTGTAACGTCGTCACATGAGGAAAGGGAGGGGGAGGAGGGATCTCTCCCTCTGTCATCAGCGTAATCCCATTGGTCTTTATGACCATATCTAAAATACTCCCCTAGCCCGTCAGGAACCTATCCGCTTCTAGCATAGCGTTGCTAAGCAACTGTGCTATGGAGTTCGCGTGTATCGCTGCCTGCCAGCCATTGTATACATTAGCATGCATTGATCTTTTATCTAATTTGACCGCTGGATCGCTGGAAACACCTAGATGGCTTGATGACATGTACTGCCATCCTCGTAGGGGCAATTGTGACCATAAATTTAGGATGTACATATAAAGATAAATATATAAAAATTGATGATGAACTATTATGTAAAAAAATATATATAAATAAATAAATAATCACCACCTCCAGCAAATGAGGATAAAGGGGAAATTTGGGGGGGGGGGGGGGAGGGAGAAAAGGAGGGGAAAAGACAATCACAACGGTGGTACCACTATGTTAAGTGTATATGTGTGTGCATGACCTGTATAATCAGAGGATGCCACTATCTGGGAAGTGGGTCCCCGTTTGCTAGGTCGATTCAGTGGAGATGAACAAACTCTTTAGATGAATCTGGCTACCTCCACTTCTTCATTCAGACCCCCTGGGGACAAGGAATTGAGTTTAAAAATCCAATAGGCCTCCCTTTTGCACAGTCTTCTAAACCTTAATCCAGCAGGAAGCTCAGGTGCGATCATTTCCAATCCTGTTACTGTGAGGCTCTCAGTTAACTGTTTATGATAGTGCAGGAAGTGGTGGGGCACGCTGTGACCCTCTGAGCCCTCCTCTATACCACGTCTATGTTCGCCAAACCTCTCTCTGAGTGGCCTTGTCGTTCTCCCGACGTAGTACTTGGGGCAACTGCAGGAGAGTAGGTAAACAACATGTGTAGAAGTACAATTTATAAATTGGTTTAAACTTATCCTGTCTCCATGTACAGTGATCTCTTTATGTTTGTGGTTTATAAAACTACAACACTTGCATCGTGCCATCCCACACTTATAATTGCCCGTTAGACCACAGAGAGGGAGTGGGTGTGCTGATGAATTGTCATTTGCGCGGATGTTGCTTTTGGCGATCTTGTTTTTCAATGATTTTGCCTTTTTGAATCTTGTTTGTGGCTTCCCATTTAGCCTCTGTTCAAGTACAGGGTCTCTTAGTAGAAGTGGCCAATTGGATCTAATTATGCCTTCAATTTCTCGAGCTCTCGCGTTATAACTGGTCACAAAGCATGGTCCCTGTGTTATCGCCTTCCGATCATTTCTGTTTTTGTTTTTGTTCTGATTCTCATTCCTATTCTCCCCTTTTCTTCTCCCCTTAAATTCATTTTTAGCTGTTGTTACTAGGCCCTTGTCATAGCCCTTCTCCAGGAATGTTTTCTCAAGGTGCTCACCTTGTTCTTGGTAATCCCTATCACTTGTGCAATTTCGTCTTAGTCTGCAAAATTGACTTCGCGGTATGTTGGAAATCCACTTCGGATGATGGCAACTTGTCTTGTGTAGGTAAGAATTGCCTGCAGTAGGTTTGAAGTGTGTACGCGTTTTGATGTTACTCTCACTCTCACTTGATAATTCCAGATCCAAGAACACTATTTTGTCCTCATCTATAACATGCGTAAATTCCAGGCCAAAGGTATTTTGGTTGCAGTATTCTGTGAATTGGATGAATACCTCCTCTGGTCCATCCCATACGATAAGGATGTCATCTATAAATCTTACATAGAGGGCGAGGTTTGCTCCATAGGGGTGATGATCCCAAATGAAGAACTCCTCCCAATAAGCCATATAAAGATTGGCAAAACTTGGAGCAAACCCCGCCCCCATGGCTGTCCCACAAGTCTGTAAATGGTACTTGCCCCCAAAAGTGAAATAATTATGCGATAGAGAAAATTCCAAAAGATCAAGAATAAATTGTGCCTGTAGTGAATTGAAGCTCCCATCTTGCATTAAAAAGTAATTAACCGCCTCTATTCCCCTTTCATGTGGAATGCTGGTATAAAGGGAGCTGACATCCAATGATGCCCACTTATATCCAGCTTGCCATCTGAACCCCTCCAAAATTTCTAGAACGTGGCTTGATTCACGGGTGTATGCTTTTGTTCCGGACACTATTGGCTGCAGAAAATAGTCTATATATTCTGAAATGGAGGACAGTAGGCCATCCATGACTGCGACAATCGGTCACCCGGGCGGATTAGATTCACATTTGTGCACCTTGGGAATATGATAAAAGTATGGTATCAACGGGTGGTCATTGATGAGGAACAATTTCTCCTCCTTGGTCAGGACTCCTGAGTTACTTGCTCTGTCAATCATGGTTCTTAGTTCTTGCTGGTAAATATTTGTAGGGTCCTCCTTTAATTCTTTGTATGTTCCAAGGTCGACAAGTAATCTAAAACCTTCTTTCATATATTTATCATGATCTACTATCACAACTCTACCCCCTTTGTCTGCTTGTCTTATCACTATATCCTTGTTTTTCATCAAGGCATTGAGGGACTGCTTTTCTTTTTGATTGAGATTGCTCTTCTTTCGGACGGCCCTGGTATTTTTACTACATAAATTTTGAGTTGGCACCACAAGGCTTGAAAGAAGTTGTTTATGTGTTGTCCTTTCGCATAAACAGGATTAAATACTGATTTGGGTTTAAAATTGCTGGATTTTATTTCCAGTGGCTCAAAGGGGGACAGCCACACATCTGGATCTGAGGAATCACACTGTTCCTGTAATAAGTCCTCTAAATCTTGTAGGGTTGATGATTCTAGGCTCAATGATTCAATTGTCACCGGGTCATTGTCATCAGTTCCTACTTGTTTAGTCTTTGGTTTCTGATTCTCTTTGAGTCCATAGTACCGTTGTAAGGTTAAGTTCCTAATGAACCTATTCAAGTCTTTAAATAACTGAAATTCGTTCGGGTCAGTTGTTGGAGCAAAGTTCAGCCCTTTTGTGAGTAGTGACAATTCACCCGCATCGAGGGTATGAGAGGAGAGATTGTAGATCTTAATGGTTTCTTGCACTACAGGGTTCACTAATGATTTCTTTTTTTGCTTTTTACATCCTCCTCGTCTCGTTCTAGAGGTCTTTTCCCAGGGATTGGTGTCATCTGCAGATCCTGGTCTAAAAAACGAGCCAGATCTTGTTTAGGATCTCGTATAGCTTCAGAAAAGGAGACTTCTTCTAAAATAGCACTTGTGCTTTCAAGGTTTCTTGAGGCCCGGATGGAGTGGTGCTCCTGCTCTATAGCCGCCACCGCCCAGGATTCATTTATTTCACTCCTTGTTTGGGGAGCATCCTTAGCTGGCATTTTCTCTTTCCTTCCTTCTCTTTCTCTTTCCTTCTCATCTATTACTTCCACTATTGCCCTGAGGCTTCTGACTTCAATGGGCTTGAATCTGTTTGCATTTTCGGGTGTTGTGATGTTTTGGGGGATGTTCTGACCCTTCGTGTGGAGCCTGCTGTTGTTAAATGTATGCTGGCCTCTGGACGAAATAGTCGATTGTGCCCGTCTGGGTGGTCTGGACGAGAGTGGAGCTATCTCTGAGTGATCCATTTTTGTTCTTGAGTTCCTCCCTTTGTAGTGATCCTGCCTGGTTCTCCTTCGTGTATTTTGCCATTCATTTCCACCTTTCTTTTGTATGGAGGATGACTCTTCTGTGAACTTTACTCGCCCCCTTGGATGCTCTCAATTAGGCATTCTCTGTTCTCGGTGGAATGGGGTACGTGATTTGACTGGTCTATCCTGAGTAGATGTTGAGACAATTGGGGGAGCATTGGGTGGGGCCCTGGGGGACGATAGTAAGATCTTATCATTCCCCCAATTGTATATGTTGCCAAGTGCATAATCTGTTTTGTCCCTTTTTGTTCTTTTTCACAATGATCTACAAGATCTTCTCAAAAAATTAGCATATTGTGATAAAGTTCATTATTTTCTGTAATGTACTGATAAACATTAGACTTTCATATATTTTAGATTCCTTACACACAACTGAAGTAGTTCAAAGCCTTTTATTGTTTTAATATTGATGATTTGGGCATACGGCTCATGAAAACCCAAGATTCCTATCTCACAAAATTAGCATATCATGAAAAGGATTCTCTAAACGAGCTATTAACCTAATCATCTGAATCAACTAATTAACTCTAAACACCTGCAAAAAATTCCTGAGGCTTTTAAAAACTCCCAGCCTTGTTCATTACTCAAAACCGCAATCATGGGTAAGACTGCCGACCTGACTGCTGTCCAGAAGGCCATCATTGACACCCTCAAGCAAGAGGGTAAGACACAGAAAGAAATTTCTGAACAAATAGTCTGTTCCCAGAGTGCTGTATCAAGGCACCTAAGTGGGAAGTCTGTGGGAAGGAAAAGGTGTGGCAGAAAACGCTTCACAACGAGAAGAGGTGACCGGACTCTGAGGAAGATTGTGGAGATGGACCGATTCCAGACCTTGGGGGCAGTGGCGTAGCTAAGGAGCTGTGGGCCCCGATGCAAGTTTTACAATGGGGCCCCCCAAGCACTCTATACATAACAATTGATATGGTGCACCAAAACCTGCCAATGGTAACTACAGTGTCTGAGGTGCAAGAAGGGGATGGGGAACAGTTTGTTAATGATTACCAGTATTCAAAGTATCTATAGAAGTGATTATTATGAGCACAGGACCAATAGAGAGCTAAAACTGTAGTTGAGGGAGGGCCCTTCGGGGGCCCTCTGGCCCAAGGGCCCCGATGCGGTCGCTACCTCTGCAACCCCTATTGCTACGCCCCTGCTTGGGGGACCTGTGGAAGCAGTGGACTGAGTCTGGAGTAGAAACATCCAGAGACACCGTGTACTGGCATGTACAGGAAATGGGCTACAGGTGCCGCATTCCCCAGATAAAGCCACTTTTGAACCAGAAACAGCTGCAGAAGCGCCTGACCTGTACTTGACACTGGACTTCAGGCATTTTGGCATTTCCCTCTCCCCAGTCTTCCTCCAGACTCTTGCACCTTGATTTCCGAATGACGTGCAAATGTTGCTCTCATCTGAAAACAGTATTTTGGACCACTGAGCATCAGTCCAATGCTGCTTCTCTGTAGCCCGGGTTGGGCGCTTCTGCCGCTGTTTCTGGTTCAAAAGTGGCTTGACCTGGGAAATGTGGCACCTGTAGCCCATTTCCTGCACACACCTGTACACGGTGGCTCTGGGTGTTTCTACTCCACACTCAGTCCACTGCTTCCACAGGTCCCCCAAGGTCTGGAATCTGTCCTTCTCCACAATCTTCCTCAGGATCCGGTCACCTCTTCTCGTTGTGCAGCGTTTTCTGCCACACTTTTTCCTTCCCACAGACTTCTCACTGAGGTGCCTTGATACAGCACTCTGGGAACAGACTATTCGTTCAGAAATTTCTTTCTGTGTCTTACCTTCTTGCTTGAGGGTGTTAATGATGGCCTCTGGACAGCAGTCAGGTCGGCAGTCTTACCCATGATTGCGGTTTTGAGTAATGAACCAGGCTGGGAGTTTTAAAAGCCTCAGGAATCTTTTGTAGGAGTTAATTCGTTGATTCAGATGATTAGGTTAATAGCTCGTTTAGAGAACCTTCTCGTGATATGCTAATTTTTTGAGATAGGAATTTTAGGTTTTCATAAGCTGTATGCCAAAATCATCAATATTAAAACAATAAAAGGCTTTGAACTACTTCAGTTGTGTGTAATGAATCTAAAATATATGAAAGTCTAATGTTTATCAGTACATTACAGAAAATAATGAACTTTATCACAATATGCTAATTTTTGGAGAAGATCCTGTATAGCATTTGCAACTTTCAGCTCCCACCCCGAGAATTCTTTCATGGTTTTGTAGTGAATTAGCTCCCCCTCAATATCTGGCAATACTGACTGTACCCGTTTTAAGTTGCGTTCCCTTTGTGTGATGGAAATGTTCATCCATGTTGTTGTGCAAGTGTTGGATGCTACCTGCCAATCTGCCACCAGATCGGTATCTAGGGAATCACACTCTTTCCTATTCCTAAGTCCTCTGGGGGCAATATGATGCCTAATATACTCTTTTAGGAAAAACGCATCAAACCATTGGACAGATTCATATTTCTTGGCTACCTCATACTCCCTGAACAAACCAATCATGGAAGTCAGTTTGGAGCTATAGTCATCGGAAGCTTTAACATTATCATCAATTGTAATCCGTTGTCTAGGATCAGTGTCTACTAGATCGCAGATGTTGCTTAGTTTAACAGTAATGTCCTCTTTAAAGAGAACCCGAGGTGGGTTTGAAGAATATTATCTGCATACAGAGGATGGATCTGCCTATACAGCCCAGCCTCTGTTGCTATCCCAAACCCCCCTAAGATCCCCCTGCACTCTGCAATCCCTCATAAATCACAGCCACGCTGCTGACAAACAGCTTGTCAGAGCTGGCTGTGTTTATCTCTATAGTGTCAGTCTGTTGCTCTCCCCGCCTCCTGCAGAACTCCGGTCCCCGCCTGCATCCCTTCCCTCCCTGCTGATTGGAGGGAAGGGACGGGGGCAGGGACCGGAGCTATGCAGGAGGCGGGGGAGCAGCTGAGACTGACACTACAGATGTAAACACAGCCTCGCAGCACGGCTGTGATTTATGAGGGATTGCAGAGTGCAGAGGGACCTTAGTGGGGTTTGGGATAGCAACAGAGGCTGGGCTGTATAGGCAGATCCAGCCTCTGTATGCAGATAACATTCTTTAAACACACCTCGGGTTCTCTTTAAGTAAAATTGCATCATTAATGGTCACCTTTAAATAAGAGCGAGCAATGTGTGTGTATGTGGGTGGTGGTGGGGGGGGGGGGGGGGGTTATTATTGGGCAGGTGGTGGCTGTTGATAGTGGCCTTGGGCAGCAAAATGGACTAAAATGTAGACTGAGTCCATTTTTCTTCAGTGTTGCTGAATGTCATTGTAAGATACAGAGCAAACAAGCAGACTTAATGGTCAATAAACAATACACCATTCAAAATCGTTACAAGTAAAAAATCAATGTTACTGGTATGAACCAGATCCGAGAAAATAATCGTTACCCAGCCTTTGTGAAGTTGCAGCAAGATCAAAACAGCCAAAGCATGGATCCAACAAGAAGAAAATGATGTGCAATCTTGCGCTAATCTCGCCAGGCGTACCGGGTATATATTGCAACCACTAGCAGCTCCTTAGTCCTGGCTGAAGGAATGACTGTGGACATGGAAAAGAAGCAAAAAAGAGCGCTCCGTAGTGCATTAAAGTTATTTATTCCTCAAACACGCAAATTATTAAAAACACTTACTAGAAGACAATAAAATGTAGGCATATCATGGGCAAAAGCCCAGTAAGACAACCGTAGGTGGCAACCTGTTCCTCCTCTGTGGCCTGCAGTGGATGGATGTCCCAGCTGGTGGTGGACAATGGGTGCCTTCCTTTTGGTGCCCGTGTGTAGTGACTACACGACGCGTTTCGGCGTATCCACGCCTTTGTCAAGTGTGTCACTGCTCTGCACACAAAGATTTATATAGCTCTCCCTAAGGGGGTTGACCCGGATCTAAATGCTAGCTATATACTGGGCACTATGCTAGCTATATACTGGACACTATACTAGCTATATACTGGGCACTATGCTAGCTATATACTGGGCACTATACTAGTTATACTGGGCACTATACTAGCTATATACTGGGCACTATACTAGCTATACTGGGGTGACTATACTAGCCATACTGGGGCAACTAAACTCCCTATACTGGGGAAACTATGCTAACTATGCCGCCGCACCCCAGCCCCCCTCCCCCCGTAACCCGCTGCGGACAATACTGTCCACTAGGTTGCGCGTCCCTGGAGAAAAATTTGGCCAGGTAGTGGTCCCCGGGCCGGAAAAGGTTGGGGACCCCTGACTTACAGGATAGAAGTCTTGACACAGGGGATGTTAGCTAGCATTAGATGCATGTATCTCACAGAGACACTCTGTAAACACAGCTACTAAGCAGTATAGTGACATATTACAACAGGATCTTGACAACATGATGACATTGATTTTTGATAAATGTGCAGCTTGGAAGTAACAATGGTAAAGCACCACATGAAATAGATGGCATAGAGCTGGGAACATCAGACTTGGAGAAGGACTTAGTAATATTTATTTATTTATTTATTATATTTAAAAAGCGCCAACATATTATGCAGTGTTGTAATACTGTTTGCTAATAAGTTAAGTAACTGTATACAATACCAAGCAGCATTAGCTAAAGCAAATGGAATTCTGGAATGCATAAAGCAAGAAATAAAATCTCAAGATGATGGAATACTAATCCCTCTGTTAGGCCCCATTCACACTTGCGTTCTGTCACGCAAACGGACCAGATCCGCATCGGAGCCGGACCTGATACGCATGGGAGCTGTACGGCACCTATCCGCATGCGATGCGAATCCGATCCGTTTGCATGCTTATTTCTTGCGGTGTGAACACGGCTGCCATGCGGATCCGGGGGGAAAAAAAATTACAAAAGTACCTAAACTTGTTGGGGTCTGCAGAAGGTGCACCTGTAGAATCAGGTCCTCCGCTGTAGGCCTCACCTCCACCTCCGACATACTGCCAAACAGCTCCAGCACGTAAGTCACTGCTGCTCCACTGCTGCCCATGTGTCCCCATCCGAAATGGCCGCTAGAATACGCATAGGAAGTGGGGTAGAACGTCAGGTGTTTGCATCCTGTGTGTTCTGTGCTTTCCGTTCCCCATAGGCTTCCACATCCGCATGGTGCAGTCAGGATCCGTTCCGGGTGCGTGGGCCGGATAAGCCGGACCCAAAAAATAGCGCATGTTGGAAAAGCCTCCGGAGTCCGGATCCGATCCGGCTCCGGAGTGTACGGAACGTACGCGTGTGAACGTCCGCATAGCCTTTGCATTGCTATGCGGAACGTACATTCCGTTTGTACAGTATAAGGTCCGGATCCGATCAGGCAGATCCGAACAGGGAACGCTAATGTGAACCAGGCCTTAATTTGTCAGGCCACATCTGGAGTATGGGATACAGTTTTGGGCACCACACTATAGAAAGGACATTGATCTAAAATGAGTATTGAGTACAAAGACACGCAACTAAATTAATCAGAGGGATGGAAGACTTGACATACTGAGCTTATTTAGCTTGGCAAAAAGAGGTGACCTGATTAACGTACAAAAACATCAGAGGGCAGTACAAAAGCTCAGCAGATTAGCTTTTTGTCTCTAAGCTTGTAAAATGGGCAAGAGACATGACCTGTGCATGGAGTAAAAAAAAAACCTACCTTACCTAAGGAATTAGTTATGGCAAACTCTATATCTGCATTTAAAAGGGGCTTGGATGTTTTCCTTGCATAGAAGGACTTTCAGGACTATAATCACTGGGATTTATCTGACTGCCATCTGGAGTCGGAAAGGATTTTTTTTTTACTCCTTTTCGGATTCATTGACCCAAACCTGTAAAGGTTTTTTGCTTTCCCCTGGAACAACTGGGAAATGTGTTGGGTCAGGACAGTGATTCTTTTTATTTTATCTGGCTGAACTTGGTAGACAGATGTATTTTTTTTTCCAACCACACTATGTAACTATGTAAAGTTGATCCCTTGCTAAATTTACTATGTAAGAGTTGGAAAGTGACCTAAACATCAACCCACAACTCTCCCCTTCACAGACGGATTGGCTCCTGGAGGTGATCACTATGGCCTCCATTCATAAAAGCAGTGTGATAAAAAAAAAATCTGGTAGGGAAAATATTGCATTTGGTATTTTAGACCTTTGTGTGCTAATTCATAAAGATTTTCACAGCTGCCTTTGAGGTTCTGTAAATGACCGCAGCCCATTGAGCGGTACAGCAGAAATGTGGCGATATCTCTCTTATGTTACAAGCTGTAATTACGGTTTCCTGCACAGTCTTGCAGAGACGTCGTCTTCCTGCACAGATGACTCACACAGACTTCGGCTACCTGCACAGATGACTCACACAGACTTCGGCTCCCTGCACAGACGACTCACAGAGACTTCGGCTCCCTGCACAGACGACTCACAGAGATTTCGGCTCCCTGCACAGACTTTTGGCTCCCTGCACTTTGCATTGTGAAGACCTCACCAGAGGTGTCGGTAACTTCTTAAGACCTCACCAGAGGTGTCGGTAACTATCGTCAGGCTTACCGCTTGTTGTAGGCTTTATGAATTGACTTTTGCTGACAATTTACTGACATGTGTTGGAGGTGATTAAAGAGACACTGAAGCGAAAACAAAATTATGATATTATGATTTGTATGTGTAGTACAGCTAAGAAATAAAACATTAAGATCAGATACATCAGTCTAATTGTTTCCAGGACAGGAAGAGTTAAAGAGACTCTGTAACAACAAAAACCTCCCCTGGGGGGTACTCACCTCGGGTGGGGGAAGCCTCCGGATCCTAATGAGGCTTCCCACGCCGTCCTCTGTCCCACGGGGGTCTTGCCGCAGCCCTCCGAACAGCCGGCGACTGTGCCGACTGTCAGTTCAATATTTACCTTTGCTGGCTCCAGCGGGGGCGCTGTGGCGACTTTCGGCACGGAAATAGACGGAAATACCCGATCTCCGTCGGGTCCGCTCTACTGCGCAGGCGCCGGAAACTTGCGCCTGCGCAGTAGAGCAGACCCGACGGAGATCGGGTATTTCCGCCTACTTCGGCGCCGACAGCCATCAGAGTGCCTGCGCAGGAGCCAGGAAGGTAAATATTGCGTCACGGCTGTACGGAGGGCTACAGCGAGACCCCCGAGGGACGCAGGACGGCGTGGGAAGCCTCATTAGGGTCCTGAGGCTTCCCCCACCCGAGGTGAGTACCCCCCAGGGGCCGTTTTGTCGTTACAGTTCCTCTTTAAGAAACTCCAGTTGTTATCTCTATGCAAAAAAGCCATTAAGCTCTACGACTTTCAAAGTCGTGGAGAGGGCTGTCTTCTGACTTTTATTATTTCAACTGTAAGTAAACAAATGTCTTTTTCTCTGGCAGAGGAAAGGTCATTAGTTCACAGACTGCTCTGAAAGAATCATTTTGAATGCTGAGTGTTGTGTAATCTGCACATATTAGAGAATGATGCAATGTTAGAAAAAACACTATATACCTGAAAATAAAATAATAATCTTCTAGTAATTATTCATAGTGCACAACCAATTCATTATATCATATATATTTTTTTCGCTTCAGTGTCTCTTTAAAGCCAAGTCAGTAATTTTCCTCACTGCTCGGTAATTTCAGTTTTTCATGCGGTAACAGCCTTTATGAATTGACACTTTGCTAAGTGCTCGGGAAAGTCTGCTGTTTTCAGCATTACCGCATGCGGTAATGCTTTATGAATTGAGGCCTATATGTAGGCACAGGCTCAAAGGGAAGCCAGGGAGAATGTAGCATTTAGTCCACAAGGTAGACACAGGAACACACTCTACTGTAAGACGGTTGGCCTATCATGCCTCACGTGATGTGCATGCTGCCCTGAGGAAAGAGATATTACAATTAAGTTTAATTTAGCATGTGCACTTAGGTTCAGGGGTGTAACAATAGACCCTGCAAGGGATGCAGCCACAGGGAGGCCCAGAAGCCGCAGGGGGACCCGTGGGAGGAGAAGTTTATTTTCCCTGTCCTGAGAGACTGACAACTAAGGACATGGGGAGAAAAATCTTCTGCTCTCTGCACAGTTGTTCTAATGACTGCATCTGCTCAGCCACTGATAAGGAATAATACAAAGTTTTGCAGACAAAGATTTGTGGACAGTCCCTATTCAGTGTTCAGAAGGGTCTTGTGTACAGCGCGCAGCCCCAACCTCTCTACCCCTCCCTAAGTGCTCTGTACTGTAGTAATGCTGGAGGAATCTGCAAATCCAGTTCTGCTTCATCAGAGATGGACAGAGGGGGTGTAATAAGCTGAGGCTGTGAGCACATCCGTCTGTCGGCTCTCTGTATGTGTTTTCTGCACACCATGTGTGTATGTGTGAAAACATGCACGTTTTATCACAGCAGCTAATGTAAGCTAAGCTGATAGAGAAAATGTGTGCAGTGCTTCATTGCTGTCTGTTTTTATCTGCATGGGGAAAACAGGTTTGCACTAGCCACTTAAATAACATTGGTTCTCAGTTTACCTGTGCAGAAAGCGAGTGGGGGGCAACCAAAGTTTTGCAGGGGGCCCAGTGATTTCTAATTATGCCCCTGCTTAGTTTTATAGAGATGGGACAAGTGGGAACAATCTGCAGCCAGAAACAACAATAGGGTACAGGGAAGCAAAGCTGCAATGATGTTTTTTGTTTTTGTTTTAATAACGCTTTTGGAGTTCCTCACAAGGTTGCTGTGTTATCTTCCTAATAAATTAAACATGGCCAGAAATGCGAGAGAATGCATTTTCCTGGTCATCCATATCAGTGTGACCACCCTGGTAGTAAATATCGCGAGCCCCGTCTCTATGGTAACACTCCATTGAGCTGTCGCAGCAGAGGCAGCGTGGATGTTTCTGCTGCTACCATGGTAACGGACGACGCTTCCTGTCTGCCTCTTCATGGCTTTCTTCGGGCTTACAACTCTCGGCTACCAGGCTCCTCTGCGGGCCGCCCGCATTCAGGAATTGGGTGACATCCCAGGTGAGAAAAGCGCTGCCCAAATCCTACCTAGCTATAAACGGGCTGCACCTGCAGCAAAAGCCACGCATAGGTCACGGAAGGTCTCTCAAGCACAAAGTGTGCAGCGGATGCGTCATCCAGATTCATAGACTCACGTCCATAATCCATTCTGTAATGCGAGTGACAAAGACTTCTTCACAAACGGGGCAAAAATTACTAAAAGGGCGCTTCATAGATGAATACTAATTAAAGAGGCTCTGTGAGAACACAAATGTTATCAATAAAGTTTAAGAACCATGTAGTGCTAAAAAGAGAGTTTGCTTTATTTACTAAAAATAGTACTTAATAAAAAGGCTTAAAATAAGCCAACATTCAAACAAGTCACTCCCAGGATGTGTTTGTTTCCCTAACTACAAGCACACAATCATAATCATTCATGGACCACTGCGAATGTATATGCATGTTGTCTGGAAACATACATATCCTGGGAATAAGTGACTTGTTTGAATGTTGGCTTATTTTAAGCCTTTTTATGAAGTACTATTTTTTTTTTTTAGCGCTACGTATTTCTTTTTCATTAGGTCTTCAAAATATTCTATAGCAGTTACCTGTTAAAATGAGATAAATCATTAATTTCTTTATGCACTGGGTGACTCCCAGTTCCAGGAGTTGGGGCCGACTTTATTAAGGTTTGTTCACACTCTATGCACATAGTGTACAATCTGCATGTTCCCACTGCAAGCACGTGGTGTACGATCCGCATGTTCCCACTGCATGCACGTGGTGTACGATCCGCATGTTCCCACTGCATGCACGTGGTGTACGATCCGCATGTTCCCACTGCATGCACGTGGTGTACGATCCGCATGTTCCCACTGCATGCACGTGGTGTACGATCCGCATGTTCCCACTGCATGCACGTGGTGTACGATCCGCATGTTCCCACTGCATGCACGTGGTGTACGATCCGCATGTTCCGACTGCATCCACGTGGTGTACGATCCGCATGTTCCCACTGCATGCACGTGGTGTACGATCCGCATGTTCCCACTGCATGCACGTGGTGTACGATCCGCATGTTCCCACTGCATGCACGTGGTGTACGATCCGCATGTTCCCACTGCATGCACATGGTGTACGATCTGCATGTTCCCACTGCATGCACATGGCGTACGATCTGCATGTTCCCACTGCATGCACGTGGCGTACGATCCGCATGTTCCCACTGCATGCACGTGTATGATCTGCATGTTCACACTGTATGTGCATAGTGTACCATCTGCATGTTCACACTTTATGCGCATGGTGCACGATCTGCATGTTCACACTGTATGCGCATGGTGTACGATCTGCATGTTCTCACAACATGGTGTACGATCTGCACGTTCCCACTTCATGCACATGGTGCACGATATGCATGATCACACTGTATACGCATGGTGTACCATCTGCATGTTCACACTTTATGCGCATGGTGCATGATATGCATGTTCACACTGTATGCGCATGGTGTACCATCTGCATGTTCACACTTTATGCGCATGGTGCATGATATGCATATTCACACTGTATGCGCACGGTGTACCATCTGCATGTTCACACTTTATGCGCATGGTGCATGATATGCATGTTCACACTGTAAGCGCATGGTGTACCATCTGCATGTTCCCACTGCATGCACGTGGTGTACGATCCGCATGTTCCCACTGCATGCACGTGGCGTACGATCCGCATGTTCCCACTGCATGCACGTGGCGTACGATCCACATGTTCCCACTGCATGCACGTGGCGTACGATCCGCATGTTCCCACTGCATGCACGTGGTGTATGATCTGCATGTTCACACTGTATGTGCAAAGTGTACCATCTGCATGTTCACACAACATGGTGTACAATCTGCATGTTCACACTGTATGCGCATGGTGTACGATCTGCATGTTCACACTGTATGCACGTGGCGTACGATCCGCATGTTCCCACTGCATGCACGTGGCGTACGATCCGCATGTTCCCACTGCATGCACGTGGCGTACGATCCACATGTTCCCACTGCATGCACGTGGCGTACGATCCGCATGTTCCCACTGCATGCACGTGGTGTATGATCTGCATGTTCACACTGTATGTGCAAAGTGTACCATCTGCATGTTCACACAACATGGTGTACAATCTGCATGTTCACACTGTATGCGCATGGTGTACGATCTGCATGTTCTCACAACATGGTGTACGATCTACATGTTCCCACTTCATGCACATGGTGCACGATATGCATGTTCACACTGTATGCGCATGGTGTACCATCTGCATGTTCACACTTTATGCGCATGGTGCACGATATGCATGTTCACACTGTATGCGCATGGTGTACAATCTGCATGTTCACACTGTATGCGCATGGTGTACGATCTGCATGTTCACACTGTATGCGCATGGTGTACGATCTGCATGTTCACACTGTATGCGCATGGTGTACCATCTGCATGTTCACACTGTATGCGCATGGTGTATGATCTGCATGTTCACACTGTATGCGCATGGTGTACCATCTGCATGTTCACACAACATGGTGTACAATCTGCATGTTCACACTGTATGCACATGGTGTACGATCTGCATGTTCACACTGTATGTGCATGGTGTACCATCTGCATGTTCACACTGTATGTGCATGGTGTACCATCTGCATGTTCACACTGTATGCGCATGGTGTACAATCTGCATGTACACACTGTATGTGCATGGTGTACCATCTGCATGTTCACACTGTATGCGCATGGTGTACAATCTGCATGTTCACACAAGATGGTGTACGATCTGCATGTTCACACTGTATGCGCATGGTGTACCATCGGCATGTTCACACAAGATGGTGTACGATCTGCATGTTCACACTGTATGCGCATGGTGTACGATCTGCATGTTCACACTGTATGCGCATGGTGTACAATCTGCATGTTCACACTGTATGCGCATGGTGTATGATCTGCATGTTCACACTGTATGCGCATGGTGTACGATCTGCATGCTCACACTGTATGCGCATGGTGTACGATCTGCATGTTCCCACTGCATGCACATGGTGTACGATCTGCATGTTCATACTGTACATGCATGGTGTACAGTCTGCATGCTCACACTGTATGCGCATGGTGTAGAGTCTGCATGTTCATACTATACGCGCATGGCGTACGATCTGCATGTTCACACTGTATGTGCATAGTGTACCATCTGCATGTTCACACTGTATGCGCATGGTGTACAATCTGCATGTTCACGCTGTATGCACATGGTGTAAGATCTGCATGTTCATACTGTACATGCATGGTGTACAATCTGCATGCTCACACTGTATGCCCACGGTGTACTATTTTGAAAATTAGTGAACACCATCATGGAACTAAAATAAGAATACAATAATTGTAATAATAATAACAGTTATGGCTAACCAGCAGGCAAGCTGGAAGTATTATTATAAATGGAAACACATTCATGCTCATGGGTTACCTAGTGTAATAATACAGAGATACATACAATTAAGATCCACTCCTCATGCAATTTCTAATTATTGAAGTGATTCCAGAAGGCCCCAACCATTTTTATGAATTTAAAGCTAGAGAAGCCTTCTGGATTTTTAGATTAAGAACACTTCACCCAGAAGCGCTCAACCCAATGACATGTTAGCAAATGTCACATTATAGAATATTGTTTTGACTGTTTTCAGGACATTTATGGATATTATGATGTTTAATGTTATCATTGTTTGGTACAATACTGTATTTAGTCAGTATCTTCTTACTACATGTGCAAAAAGTTTTTTGGCCACTAGATGGTGATATGTCTCTAGTACATTATGAGCCATTTCAGACACAGGCCCATAAAGAAATACCTTCCTTGTACACACACACCCAAGTGAAGATACAAATGCGCAGGCGAAAATGTGTAAACACAAGGGCCCATATGCAATTCATTTTTTCACCTGAGTTTTCTCCTAGGTGATATTTTTAAACTTGTCAATAAATTGCATTTTAAGCCATCAGAAAGCAAGAAAATGCTCAAACTAATTTTGATAGTACTTTTTCATTTACTTTTTGGTACTTTTTTAGTTAAAACGTGCTGGAAAGTTATTTTAATTTGAAGATGAAAAATTCTCTCCTAGGAGAAAACGCAGGAGAAAAAATTAATTGCATATGGGCCAAGGTTTTCCAGCATGATAATGTAATGTGTGCAATTTGGCTATTTCAAGGCACCACACATTACAGCACACCTTACAGCCATATGGTGATTTTTCTCTTTTATTAGGGATAATAGATATTGAACTATTACATTTTTCCTTAAAATCACTTTTAAAGTAATCAGCCTCTTTTTACTTTCTAATTGTTTGGCACAAATGTATTTCATAATCATATTTTAAAGAGGAACTGTTCTGAAAATAATGTAATGAACAAAATTGGTTAATTTTTTTATAATATTACTTAATAAATGATTTAGTCAGCATTTTGGAATTGTATAATCTTTCCTGATTTACATTCTGAAATTAATCATGGGTGGGGACATCTTTAGTTCTGTCAGGGGCAACTCTGTGGAATGTTTGTATACTTAGTATTCTAAAGCCAGTAGAAAAAATACTTGGTCTCCCAGAATGCTCTGGGAGTAGAATTCCCCATATCTTAACAGCCTAGGCTGGATCATCACTAGGAGAGCAGGGCTACATAGCAATATATAGATTAAGGGCTGGGGCACACAGAGCGGCTTTTTGAGCGTTTTTGCAGCCGCTTGTGGCTGCGCATACGCTAGGGTAATGTATGTCAATGGGGGTGTGCACACCACAGCGGGAGGCGTTTTGCAGAAACGAATCCTCCCGGGGTGAGGCATTTTTTGGATTGCGGAGGCGTTTCTGCCTCAATGTTATGTATAGGAAAAACGCAAACCGCTCTGAAAAACGGCAGATCAGAGCGGTTTTGTTACAGAAGCTGTTCAGTAACAGCTTTACTGTAACAATATATGAAATATGCTACACTGAAATTCGCAGCAGCAATCCGCAAACCGCTATGCAAAACCCCTCTTGTAAATAAAAAAGCGTTTAAAAATCTGCTAGCATTTTGCGGATCTGCTAGTGGGTTTTGGTGTGCACCAGGCCATAGGAAGTGTTTCAGATGCTGAAACCAGGGTAATGAATGTAAAAGTGAGTACCCATATTTTTCGGACTATGAGACGCTCCTGACCATAAGATGCACCTTGGTTTAGAGGACAATAACCAGGGGAAAACAAATATATACTTAACCTGGTACATCCATGGTGAAGGGCATTTTGTGGATTATGCCCCCTTGTACCTCTTGTTTCCCTGTGTCCTCCTCTGTCCCCTTGTGTCGTTCTGTGTCCACTTCTGTCATCCTTGTGTCCTCCTCTATGCCCTTTTGTGTCCCGCATGTGTCCTCTATGCCCCTTTGTATCCCCCTGTATCCTCTGTTTGTCCCCCTGTGTCCTCCTCTGCAGGAGCATAGTACAGGGAGTCCCCGACATTGCAGAGGGTTGGAGGTTCGTATTGGCAAGCGTTCACAAGTCAGGAACTCCCTGCATTTGGACTATAAGACGCAGTGACTATTTTCCCCACTTTTGGGAAAGAAAAAGTGAGTCTAATAGCCAAAAAAATACAGTACCTTAAAGAGAAACTCCAACCTAGAATTGAACTTTATCCCAATCAGTAGCTGATACCCCCTTTTACATGAGATATATAATGATTTTCACAAACAGACCATCAGGGGGCGCTGTATGACTGATTTTGTGCTGAAACCCCTCCCACAAGAAGCTCTGAGTACCGCGGTACTCTGGGCAAACGGCCACAATGTAACAATGTTCACAGACTGGAATTAGCTGTTTACAGCTGTCTCTAACAGCCAAAACAGCTAGGAGCAGCTACATAACCTGCCCACAGTAAAAATGTCACCATGTAATAAATGTCAGAATGTGAATCTGGGAGAGGAAAGATTTTACAATGAGCAAACACTGACTAAATCATTTATACATAATTATGGTAAAAAATGAAGCACTTTTTTTACTACATTATTTTCACTGGAGTTCCTCTTTAAATAATGTTCTTTATTCTACTGGATGTCACTCAGTTCCTCTTTAATATGGGGGAGCATGGGGGACGCACTTGTTAATATAGGACAGCATGGGCAGCACGGTGGCATAGTGGTTAGCGCTCTCGCCTTGCAGCGCTGGGTCCCCGGTTCGAATCCCAGCCAGGGCACCATCTGCAAGGAATTTGTATGTTCTCCCCGTGTCTGCGTGGGTTTCCTCCGGGTACTCCGGTTTCCTCCCACATCCCAAAAAACATACAGATAAGTTAATTGGCTCACCCCTAAATTGGCCCTAGACTACAGCACTTACACTACATAATACATACGGTACATAGACATATGATAATAGTAGGGATTAGATTGTGAGCTCCTTTGAGAGACAGTTAGTGACAATACAATATATATATATATACTGTACAGTGCTGCGTAAGATGTCGGCGCTATATAAATACTAAATAATAATAATAATAATGGAGGGCACACTTGGTAATATGGAGAAGCATGGAGATCACACTCATTATGGAAAAACATGGAGATCACACTCGTTATGGAAAAACATGGAAGCCATATTTACTATGGAGGAGCATGAAAGGGATGCTTGTTTCTTGAAGAAGCTTGGAGGCACAGTTATGATTGCTTCATTTGTCATTGGGAGGTACATATGTTATGGCCAGAACCCGAAGTCTGGCCACTTCTAGCCGGCCAAAATGTGAAGTGGCTGTGCTACTGCAGCCAATGTAAGAAATTAATAGAGTCCGGCGGCTCCTCCCCCCACCCCCTCCTCTAACCAGTCGGCCAATGTGAGAAGTGAATAGAGTCCGGCGGCTCCAGAACCTCCCCCTGCCCCTCCTCTAACCAGTCGGCCAATGTGAGAAGTGAACAGAGTCTGGCAGCTCCAGCTCCTCCCCCTGCCCCCTCCTCTAACCAGTCGGCCAATGTGATAAGTGAATTGAGTCCGGAGGCTCCAGCTCCTCCCCCTGCCCCCTACTCTAACCTATCGGCCAATGTGAGAAGTGAATAAAATCCAGCAGCTCCGGCTCCCCCTCTTCCTCTCACCACTGGCAGCTGGCCCATTATCCCTACCCACCACCCTGTATGTTCCCCCTCGTCCTGCTTCCCCCTACAATGAGCTATCATTTGTAACTGCAGGGAAGTACCTTGAGAAGCAGGGATTTGTGCCACTTATTTCATTCCTATACGTGGGCACTGCAGAGCAGACTCATTATGAGCATGCTGGTGAGACTGCAGGGAGGCAGGACACAGTAAAGGCATTCTGAGAAGATTGCAGCCTGAAGCTCTACACTACATGAAAAGGCTGGAGAGGGGAGCGCTCCTGACCAGATGGATATTTTGGCCCCTTCCTCTTCCGAAAGCTAATGGTTGATTGCATACACCGATCAGTAGGGGAGCTTTGGAGCTCCACTCATTGTGCTATCACTTTCATTCTGAGATTTCCAAATATCTGAAACTACTGTGTGTTCTCACATTCAGTGTTTCGCAGAATGTAACGTGTGTATTTTACAAGCTATTACTTTCTATTGCCCAACTCTGTGGCATGGACGTATTTGGGCCCTGCCACACCGGAGAACGTTGTGCTGGTCCTTTTCTTTTTTTAAAAAATATGCTTTCATTGACTTGCCTTAAAATTGTGGCAAAATAGCGGAAAATCGCGATTGGGGCAATTTGCCACGATTTTAAAGGATACCAGAGGTGACGTGACATGATGAGATTTTTTTTCTCTTTCTCTGCCTGAAAGAGTGAAATATCAGGTATGTAAGTGGCTGACTCAGACAGGAAGTGACTACAGTGTGACCCTCACGGATTAGAAATTCCAACTATAAAACACTTTTCTAGCAGAAAATGGCTTCTGAGAGCAGGAGAGAGATAAAAGGGTCAAAAGTTCATAGATTTTAGCTCTGGCATACTTCAATGAATGTGTCATTGAGCAAAAACCATAAAACAGTTAAAACTTAAAAAGTAGATTTAAACATAAAATAAAACTGTGGAATATCTTAAAAAGTCAGTTTTAGGAGAAGGAAGATAGATACAATCATTTATTTCATTAGTTTATTTTAACCTCAGTGTCCTTTTAACCATTTATGCCATGCAGACATGAGCTTCACCTCCGCAGCGGCAGTTGCGAGAGCCGCAGGTACGCACTAGTCACGTCCCTGCAGTTTGGGGGGTTTGCGGGCAAATGCCCGTGATCGCGCTGTTAAAGGGAGCAGGGGGAGGTTGGCTGCAGAGGACAAAAGTCCCCTGTTCCAATCCATACATTACCGCCGAGAATAAACACTGTTTTTGTTCAAAAACAGTGTTTATTCTTACATAGAGCCGCCGTGGTTTCCGCCAACCGATTGTTAAATTTATGAATGGGAACAAAGTTCCCATTCATTAATCTCACCACCAGCACTGTGATCGTAGGTTTCCATTGAAACCTTGGGTCACTTCCCTAGTTACAATGTAGCAATACATTGTATCCTATGTAGCGTACTTGTACGCTACATAGAATTTTGCTCAGCGTGGACATCTTGTGGCCAAATAGTAAAATACACCTACTGACTTTAGGGGGAAAAAATTAATATCTATGTCAAAAGGGCCTATAATTATTAACCACTTTGTCCTCCTTGACGTATAAAAACGTCAAGGAGGACATGCGCACTCCCGCACGATCCCGCGGCCGATCGCGCGCGTGCACGCACACTCCCGGCCGCGGATTCGGTAGCCCAGGAACCAATGTATCGGGCTATGGTGCCCGATCACTGATTCCTCCCCTCCCCCCAGAAAAAGCGACAAATTCAAGATTGCCATCTTGTGGCCAAAAAGTAAAACTACATCTAAAAGTTAAAAAAAATTACAATACACAAATATTTCCCCAAATAAAACACTATTTATATCCCACCCTCCCAAAAATACCCACATAAAATGTTTAATAAAAACAAAACAAAAACATTACTATAAAAAAAACCCCACAAATATTTACCTAAGGGTCTAAACTTTTTAAATATCTATGTAAAGATTAAATATTTCTCTATATTTTCTTTTTATAAGCTTGTAAATAGTGATGGATGCAAAATGGAAAAAATGCTCTTTTATTTCCAAATAAAATATTGTCGCCATACATTGTGATAGGGACATAATTTAAACGGTGAAATAACCGTGACAAATGGGCAAATACAATACGTGGGTTTTAATTATGGAGGCATGTATTATTTTTAAACTATAATGGCCAAAAACTGAGAAATAATGATTTTTTAAATTTTTTTTCTTATTCTTACTGTTAAAATGCATTTACAGTAAGGTAGCTCTTAGCAAATGTACCCCCCAAAGAAAGCCTAATTGGTGGCGGAAAAAACTAGTGATGGATGTAAAACTGAAAAAATGCACCTTTAATTCCAGATAAAATATTGTCACCATACATTATACTAGGGATATAATTTGAATGTTGCAATAACCGGGACAAATGGCCATATAAAATGTGTGGATTTTAATTATGGTAGCATGAATTATTTTAAAAATATAATGGCTGAAAACTGAAAAAAAATGTTTTTTTTCAATTGTTTCTTATTATTCCCATTTTAATGCATTTAGAATAAAATAATTCTTAGCGTAATGTACCACCCCAAGAAAGCCTAATTGGTGGCGGAAAAAACAAGGTATAGATCATTTCGTTGTGATATGTAGTGATAAAGTTATTGGAGAATGAATGGGAGGAGCGCTGAAATGTGAAAATTCCTCTCGTCCATAAGGTGAAAAATACCCGCGGGCTGAAATGGTTAATGCAAATCAATGGAAGCATTTTCTTAAAAGGTGAAAGCACCTGCAAAACGCTCTCCGGTGTGCCAGGGCCCTTAGGCCCTGTTCACACTTGCGTTTTGGCAAGTAAACGGACCGGATCCTGATCGGATCCTGACCTGATCCTGATCAGAACCGTACGATTTCCGATCCGGATCCGGTCCGTTTGTATCAGGCATGCATCAGGCTGCCATCCCGATCCGTGGGCAAAAAATAGTTAAATTTAAATAAAAAAATGTTCGGGTCAGCAGAAGGTGCACCTGGTGACCATGTACAATCAGGTTCCTCCGCTGCAGGCCTCACCTCCACCTCCGACATTCTGCCAAACAGCTCCAGCACGTCTGTCACTGCTGCTCCACTCCAGACATGCTTGGCCCATGTGTCCCCATCCGAAATGGCCGCTTGGATACGCATAGGAAGTGGGGTAGAACGTCAGGTTTTTGTAGGCAGTGTGTTCTGTGCCTTCCGTTCCCCATTGGATTCTGTGTTCCGGATGGTGCTGTCAGGCTCAGGTCCGGCTCCGGTCCGGGTGCGTGGGCCGGAGATCCGGACCCAAAAAATAGCGCATGTTGGAAAAGAGTCCGGATCCGGTCCGGAACGGACACGTGTGAACGTCCGCATAGACTTTACATTGCTATGCGGAACGTGCGTTCCGTTTGTACAGTATGCGGTCCGGATCAGATCCGGAAAATCCGGATAGCGTACGCTAATGTGAACCGGGCCTAAGTCATATTAGTTTATATGTTACCTGCATTCAACTTTTTGCTTCTTGGATAATTGCATTTAAAGGACAACTGAAGTCAGAAGAATATGGAGGCTGCTATATTTATTTCTTTTTAAGCAATACCAGTTGTCTGGCAGTCCTGCTGATCCTCAGCCTCTAATACTTTTAGCCATAGACCCTGAACAAGCATGCAGCAGATCAGGTGTTCCTGACATAATTGTGAGATCTGACAAGATTAGCTGCAGATTCAGACACCACTGCAGCCAAATAGATTAGCAGGGCTGCTAGACAACTGGTATTGCTTAAAAGGAAATACATATGGCAGCTCCGATATTCTTCAGGCTGGGTGCACAAATGGCTGTGCGTGAAAAGTCGCGTTTTCTGTCATGTGCGTTTTTGCGTTTGTAGTGCGGTTTTAATGCATTTTTTGTGCATTTTAGCGCATTTGCGGTTCACATATACAAAATGCATATGCATTTTCCATGCATTTTTCTATTGCTTTTTTTGCAAATCACTAGGAAGACAACAGGAACCAGGAAATACATCAGAAAACATTTTTTTAAAGCATATAAAAACGCATGAAAAACGTATACAAAACGCATTACATTGCGTTTTACCATTGACTTTCATAATATGCGTTTGTGATGCGATTTTGAAAAATATGCAACAAAACCAGCGTTTTTAAAAATGCATGTTTTAAAATGCATACTAAATGCATATGCATTTTTTTATATGCGTTTTTTGATGCGGACCACTGACTACAATTGCAGGCAACAACGCTGCGTTTTCCGCAACACTAGCGTTTCTGCTAAGTGTGTTCCCAGCCTCTCACTTCAGTTGTCCTTTGTCGATGAAACATAACCCTTGTATGTTGTCTCATTTTGTCTTTTTAGGAGAAAAAGGAAAGAAATCAACAAAACTTCCTCCCCTTGTTCCCCAGACGCCACATGTTAGTTATGGCAAATATAAGGAAACGGTGAGACGTCACCAGGACCTGCATAGTAAGTGAGGCATATATATGGCAAAGAATCACGTTTGCATCATATATAGTGTGTCAAGGGGAGACTTGTGGGAAAAATTGTGTTTCTATTTATTTTTAAAAAGAAGCCTTTTGAACCCCTTGTTCTCCATGCAGGCTGGTATTCCCCAGACAGTTTAGGGCCTCAAAGTATTGCTTCCAAACCTGTAACCTGTGCAATATTAGCCCATCTGGTCCATGCCATTGGAGGGGGGGGGGGGGGGGGGGGGGAGTTATCTGCAAAAGGAGGGGTGGTGGCAAAGCCTTCCCCATTTGCAAAGCAAACTTGTGTCAATAATAAAAATCATTATAAAATTATTTTTAATGAAATAAATGTACATAAAAAAGTAAAGACGTTTTAGGAAAACCCTTTTCATCTATACTCTACAGCAGGGGTGCCCATTGCATTGATCTCAAACTACCGGTTGATCACAAAAGACTGGGCAGATTGCGGTTGCATGTGCCATACACTCCGCAAGGGCTGCACTTTACGATTTGCCGCATCACCAGTACACGCATCAAGAGCGTGTTGGCGACAATGGTTGCCATGCACCTCCAGCTCTGCGCATATATGCTTCACTCATGCGAAGGCTGAGGTATAGAAGGAGCCAGTCTTAGAGGCTTTCATGCAAGACCTACTGCACCTCCTGAGCCCAACATACAGCCTGAAAGACAATGCATGCAACGTTCATAAGGGAAGCCGCCAATGTTAAGTACGCACATCTGTGTGAAAGCCGTCATAGGAGCTCATGCTTTATTTTTATCTAACATTGTCCTGGCAAAGTGAATAAAGGCGAAATGTTGTCGGTTGAAGCAACTGTGAACTTAGCCTCACTAGCTGTTCCATAGGGTATCATTCCTTTGCGTAGTACAATATCCGATACAGAAGCTTGAAATCTAAAGATAGCCATATAAGCCAATAGGACAGGTCAGTGAAAGTATACAACATTCTAAAATGAAGCAGAATGTATCTGTTTACTCTCTCAGGCTTACAGAAGGTTAGTAAAAGGAGAGAGAAAAGAGCGCTTTTATGGTGCAATACCTTTAATTCAGTTTGCAAATTGCAAAAGAAATGCACTTACAAGAACGCATAAATTTGCAAGTATATCTCACATGCGTAAGATATGCACATTTATGCCATCTTGTACGTGCATTTCTTTTGCAATTTGCAAACTGAATTAAAGGTATTGCACCATAGAGGCACTCTCTCTTCTCTCTCCTTTTTCTGATACAGACACTTGTCAAATCTCACTGCTGAGAAAGCTGCACTGGATGCTACCTTTCCTCCTTTCATTGTCTGACACTGACATTGGAGAACTGTTTCAGGGCTTTTGCACACCAAGAGCGGTTCTGAGAGTGTTTAAAAACGCTTGCGCTTTGAAAACCGCTTGGCTAATGTATTTTAATGGGATCATGCACACCAGAGAGATTCATTTTTTCTCCAAATGCAAACTCAGGTCCTGCAGCATTTTTGCTGATTTCTGAGGAGATTCAGCCTCAATGTTAAGTATAGGAAAGTGGAAAATTGCTCTGAAAAGCGCTAGCTCAAAGCGATTTTCCAAGCCTTTTTGTTAGAGAAGCTGTTCAGTTACAGCTCTACTGTAACAAAAAATGCTACACCAAAACGCTCCAAAATTCGCTAGGCACATGCCTACAGTCGCCTAGAAAAATCACATCAAAAAGCACTGAGTGTTTGCAATTATACTAGCGCTTTTTGGTGTGCACTGGCCCTCACTTTGGACATAATATCCTTTAGTTTGGGTTGCAACACGCAGCATGCATACATTTATATTACAGGAGGTTAGTATCTGTCTTTATTCTTATTATAGGTGCCCACCACTGACACTAGGGAGTGTCTAGGTGTTTCGGGGGGGTTTCATTGGTAAGCTCACTTTGACTCAGTAATTTCTAAAGTATCTCTAAAGTTGAAAAGTGTGGGCATCCCGCTCTACAGTTTACTTTTTTTTATCTGTATGCTTTCTCCACATCTGTACATTACCTTTTTTCTTTGGTACACTTACCTCTTCTTCTATGACATATGTCACTCTCCATCCCCTGCCGTCTTCAAGCATAGGACATTCCTGTCAGGCACCAATGAAGTTCCATTCTCTGTAGAATCTGATCCAGCATCTCAGCTTCTGGATCTGCAGTTTACTCAGTCCCCTAAGGGCTCGTTTCCACTAGCGCGGAACCCGGGCCGAATCCACAGAGTTTCCCTGCAGGCAAATCGCTCGGGTAAACTCTGCCATAGGAAAGAATGGCGCCGCCGGCAAAACCGCTTGCCCTAGCGATTCATCCGGCATTGCCCACAGTTTTCGCACCGGAGGCAGCGAATCCCATAGCTGTGCATGGCACAGCTTCTGGGATTCGTCTGCGTTCCCGCAGACCCGGAAGTGCCGCCGCGCGTCTCCCAGCTGCGCGTGTTGGCTAGTGGAAACTGGCCCTTAATTGTACTCGCATAGATTGCCACCCAATGTGGTAACCAGTTTAATCCCTCTCTTATCTACATCTGACCAGAGATGGATCAAACCTCTTCATACACGTCACTGTTTTAGGCAGTGCAATGCACTGGTCCATAGATCTGTCACTGCTACTGGCCTACCCCAATCAATCAATATTTTGGGGCCAATTTGATCAATAATTTCAATACATTTTCAGAAAAACCTATTGAAATTACGATCAGTGAAACATGATGTGCTATAGGGTCCTTACGGATTTGATCATATTGAATTGAGCAGGAAAATCTATGAGTGTATGGCCTGCATTACTTGTTTCCACTCTATGCTAGATTACAAGTTTTCAAGGTCAGTGTTCTCTCCCTTATTGTTTCTAGTACTTACAGTATATTATCTCCCCTATTGTTGCTAGTACTTGCAGTATATTTGTTAGAAAATGTAACTGTCACAATAATAACTTTATATTTTGCATCTATGTTTGCATCCTACTCTGTAGAGGAGACAGAAAATGATGACACTATAGACAAAAAAATAAATAAATAAAAGCTATGACTATTAAAATAGTGGCAGGACTGGAACTTTGTTGCGAGTTATAAGACAGCCAAGACATATTGGTCAAGAAAATAGAGAAAATTGATGCTTGCAGGCACTATATGAAGATATGGAAGACAGTCATCGTATGATTTTGTTTTCAGCTCCTAAAGAAACTCAGCGAGTCCCTCTGACAACAGCCCAGCAGTATGGATGGTGGCTGCCCCAGGAACCCAGAGAAAATCCGCAAACTCTCTATCCTTGGATTCAAAGCACGCGATACCCTATGATCAACAGTGCTATGACCAGGTGAGCCAGCAGTCATTCTGCAATAATAGGATGCATCTGCACCAGAAGAGACAGATGCTAAGGGTCTTTTCACACTTTGCCCATTGCATTATGACAGAGTACCCAAGCAGCTGAGGGTGACCCAAAACCACTAGGAAAGTAAAGGGACTAAAAGAGACCGAAAAGTCCTCCTACCAAAAAGCAATGCTTAGTGTGGTTTCCCTTCTTAGCCTCTTGCGGACCTCAGTGTTAAACCCCCCTAATGACCAGGCGATTTTGTGTTAAATGGGCCACTGCAGCTTTAAGGCCAAGCTGCAGGACCGCAAAACAGCACACAAGTGATTCCCCCCCCCCCCCCCTTTTGTCCCCACCAACAGAGCTCTCTATTGGTGGGGTCTGATCGCCCCTGCAGTGTTTTTATTTTTTTATATATATAAATCCTTATTTTTTTTTTATTAAATGTTCGTATTTTTTTATTATATTTTTTTCCCTCTGTCCCTCCCACCCCCCAGGCAGCCAATAACGGCGATCGGCTTTCATAGGCTTTAGCCTATGAGAGCCGATCGCTCTCGTCTCCCGGGGGGGACAGCGCTGCTGCAGATTGCAGCGCTGTACAATACAATCAAGCAGCGGTTTCGCCGTTACAGTCTCCCGAGCGGCGACTGCCGCTCGGAGACTGAAGGCGGAGCTAAATCTCCGCCCACCAAGCAGGAGGCTGCGCGCGATCTCCTGCAAATGCAAGCCCCAGGACTTAACACCAATCGGCATTAGCTGGTCCTGGGGCTGCCGCCGCGGCCACGCCCATCGGCGTGACGTGGTCGGGAAATGGTTAAAGCAGAAGGTATTTGCGATAATTCTGCCTTAAGTGAACATATGTGGTTACCCACAATGCACCGCTACTCAATATGCAAATTATCTCTTCATGCCCCCGAAGCCAGGCTTACGTCCAGAACCTCTGGTGTATAGCAAGCCTATAGCTTTAAATTTTACAGAGCCACAAGCCTGTTTCTGAGTTTTGGTCCTTCTTAGTGTATGGCAGGGATTGATGGGGCTCTATGGGATAGGATTTGGACCAGTGCAACAGCGTAACCAAGCAGCTCGGGGTGACCCATGACCCAAACCACTAGGAAAGTATAGGGGACTAAAAGAGACCAAACAGCCATTCCTACTAAAAAAGCAATGCTTAGTGTGATTGGCCCTAAAACAGAAGGTATTTGCAATGGACAAAATCAGCGCATCGTATTGCAGATGTAATGATAGTTCTATGGGGCTGTTACATTGAATGCGGTTTGATGTGACAAGTTCCTTCAGGATAACGCAGTGGATACACTTGCGTTACAGGATGATGTGCACATTTACATTGAAAGTGAGGCATACTTTCATAGTGTTGTATGCCTCTCTGTATGGGCGACCACACAGTCAGGATGGGATGTGACTTTTCAGCAATGTTGGTGTGTGATTAAAGAGTAATCGCACCACAACGGATTCCACGTAGTGTGTAAGGAGCCTAAATCTCCATCCAACAACATCAACACAACAGTAGTAACTTCACAAAAGCAAATACAGCAATCACTAGCAGTAATAAAAGTCTACAGATGTGAAGCTTACATCGGTATTTTTATTCACCTCCTGTTTTTGTTATCTTGCAGAGAACAGTGGGTGAACAGATGATGTGAAATAACTTCTACTTCTGTCACTAAAGGTGGCCATACATCTATAGATTTAGCAGCCGATCGACCATCTGATTTAATAATTATTATTGTATAAAAATAGGTGCAGCCAAAAGCATGGCAGATAGACGATGCGACAAATATCGGGCCAAAATTGGTCGCATGTATCAATCGGGCATGCTGGAAAATCTTAGGTCGACATGCTCGATCTCATGCGCTGCGTTACTGCACAGGGCACCGAGGGGACTACATGTACACAAGGGGGGACAGCGGCTGGGGGCGGCAAGGCAGCATCACAAGGCCAATTGCTGAAAGATTTCCTGCGAAAATTGGTCGGGAATCGGCCTGAGGTTTATGGTGGCCAACAAATCTCTCTCTGATCAAATTCAATCAGAGAGAGTTCTGTCTATTGGTCGTTCAGCCACCAAAATGGTATGATGTATGGGTATCTGATCTGATCTCTAGATATATTTTTGAGCGACAGTTTTAGAATGAGGCATGTGTACAGTAACGCTCGCAGCTGAAATGTTACTTTTGCTCTATGAAGAGGGATGGGGTAGGGTGCATGAGCACTGCCAAGAGGAGGCCTGCATCATCAGGGGAAGTCTATACTCTATTTCCTGGCTGGACAATCAGGAACAATGGTTTTGGAAGATGAAATCTAAAATGCGAATGTAGTTTATAGAGTGCCACTACCAAGAGTTTTGTGGTGTGCCTCTGCAAATGCTCTCCATTGAATGCACTGTGACTGACAAATGTCTTGCCACACAAACTCAAAGGCTATGCAACCCATGTGGCCAGCTGGCCATGTTTTGCATGGTAGCACGTTGCTATGTGATTCAGTATGGCTCACGTCACATGATTGGGGTTATCTGCTGCTGCATGCACAAAGGACCACCAGCTGAAATGTTTTCAGTGTACCATGCTGGGGTCTATTTAAAACAAAACATTGGGCTAGAGTGGGGACATTCCCACTACTCAGCTGTAATCCTAGTGGGAACGAACCATTAGTGATCGCCCATAAGCATGTTGTATACAGGAAATACTTTCCCAGGAAGTACAACTCAAAGCTGAGCCCATGGTGTCACTGGGACAGGAAATGTGGAAATGCTTCCTTAATAGGGATATGGACAGACAGTAAAAAGTGACAAAGGTTGTGTTTTTTCCCCGTTTATCGAAAGTTTAAAAACATTCTACTTTAATAGTGAGACATCATTTTTCTTGTGTATTTGGTTATTAATAAGCAGTGTTTTGACGCACAGTATTACATCTCTTTTCCACAGTATAAACAAAACAAGGAAACCTTTTCATGGGATGTTTTATGTAATCATGAAAATGTATTTTTCCTATCACAGGCTATAGAGGCAGTGAAATAGCTGCCATTTCCTGCATACAGCCGCTCACAATATGCATTCATTAATGGCTGCCCACATGGCTCCAGCTCCACCACTGATCTGACACCCAGAGCATTGAATAATTAATTCCCAGTGAACTGTGCTCATGAATTATAGAACACCTCTGTGGTTCCTGCCTTGTGCCGAGATGCTTACAATCAGGCCAAGAGCATTTCAATGCAGCGTCCTCACTGAAGACCCTTGTGTTTGCAACCACTGCATTACATACAGAGTACATTTTACTGTAGGGAAAATGCTGCTTTCGGTGTTCTGGTAAATTAAATGTTTTCAGCAACCGAAAAAGCATATTTAATGCTATGTTTAGCATGTAATTTCACTGAGATGGAACATACTGTATAGTATGTGTATGAGGTCAGTAAGCTTCTTATGGCTTTAAATGCCATGTTTGTAGAGGGCACTTTCAGCATTAACCCCCAGATAAAGGGGTTTCCGTCCTTTCCACCTCTGCAGTCGCTGATTTTGTCTTTTTATTTTTCACTTGTTCTTGAGGCTTTATGAAAGCTAATTTCTGATTGTTAGGAGACAACTGTTCTGAATAATAGCAGATTATTATCCCAGTAACGTCACAATCTATATACATGGTCTAATGGTAATTGGAGTGTGGAGGTTTGCTGCTAATGTTTTATCCTCTTGTGAGGTGGAGGCCCGGATCCTAATATTATTTATTGGGTAGGGTCTGAGTGGGAACATTAAAATGGAAGGGGGGTCTAATGTATATGAACCGAGCATGTAAGGGTTATTAATGTTTGGGTAACTGGCTGCAGGTGTTATTTGATATGGGGGTGAATGTTGATTGGAGGAGAGGCCTAATGTTTTATGAGAGGCTTTATTCCTGGCAAGTTATGTTTCCTACATTTACTCAAATATAAGCTGATGTGATTGTAGGCTGCTCCTTAGGAAACCGGTAAAATAGTTGGTGGCATTATAAAAAGAGAGTCTCTGTTTCCTCACTGTCACTTTGCCACCACACCACTTTATAATTATTATTCTGAATCCGATGAGCAGGATTGCTTAGTTATTATCTAAGATTTAATTTCTTATTTATTCATTTATTTGGGGGGCTCTAGTTGTGCCCTTGCATATGGGGGGGGGGGGGGTATTCATTACCTTGTAGAATAATCATGATTTTCCACTTGTACCGATAGTTTTTCTAAAGAGAAATGTTCAATTTAAATTTTGTATTCAAGCCAGTGATTCACTTGACTACATTATCAAACTGATCATTCTTTCAAACGATCAGATTGTGCTAGGCATCAGGGCTGGGCTGAGGTGGAGGCGAGAGACTCCAGCTTTAGGGCGCAGCGTAGGAGGGTCGCAAAACTCACTCAGCTATCATTCCCTTATTGTGTTTGAAGCAAAGAGAAATAAGGAAAAGGGATACATGGCAGTGACTGCAAGCCAGATAACTAGAGACTAAGGTGTTGGGGGCCCTGGGCCGTCTCTGAGGGCTGGTGCACACCAGAGCATTTTTTTAAAACGCTTGCAGGGGGGAAACCGCTTGGGTAATGTATTTCACTGGGATGGTGCACACCAGAGCAGTTTGTTTTTTCCACAAACGCAAACTCGGGAACTGCCGCATTTTTTAGATTTCTGAGGAGTTTCTGCCTCAATGTTAAAGTATAGAAAAGTGGAAAACCGCTCTGAAAATCGCTCGATCAGAGCAGTTTTCCAGGCGTTTTTGTTACAGAAGCTGTTCAGTAACAGCTTTACTGTAACAATATTTGAAATCTGCTACACAAACGCTCCAAAAAACGCTAGGCATGTTTAGAAAACGTCTCTAAACACCTAGAATCACTCTGAAATCTGCTTCAAAAACCTATAGCGGTTTGCAGATCTGCTAGAGGTGTTTGGTGTGCACTGGGCCTTAGTCTAATAGTAATCCGTGTGAGACGGCTGGGGTGGCAGGGATGGAGGGGCGCACTTTGGTGTCTCAGCCTTGGGTGCTGGAGGACCTTGTCCCGGCTCTGCTAGGCATGGCCACTTTTCAGACAGCGGCTCCAGTCTGTAACCTTTTATTTCTAAGTTATGCCTTTTATTTCATCTTGCCCATGGTTTATTGCACCAAAAATGTTCACTGCACACAACACATTTCTCTGTCTCGCCACAGTGCACATAGCAATCTTCTTTCCTCCTTGTAACCATATGCATTTTTACCATCTACTGTACCTCTGCTACTGTCTAAGCAAGCACCAGCACAGCCCCACCACCATTGCTAGAGTTGCTTTTGGCACTCCAATAAACAAAGTCTATGAACAGGTTATGCCTCATCCTGTTTTTAATACGCTGAATATGCAGTGCTAGAATCACACGTTAACATGTAACACGTTACCATTGGTCAGTTGCTTCCTTGCTTGCGTTACTGCATGCCACCACAAATGTCTTTGGTTGCACTATGTGTATAAGGCAATACAATGCCCCAGTGTGAACCAAGCCTACTTCTTCCAGACCAGTCTCACTGGAGGTGCTACACAGGACTGCAATAACATATCTTCTAGTAGTTTACTAACCATTCAGGAACTGCACTGTGGTCTGGGATGGCACATGGGAAGGTTCCACTTATGCCACCTGATAGAAGACCCAGGTTTATTGGATCACTTATCAGCCAACCTCACTCAGTAGCAGTCTCCATCACACAATGCTATTTAGCATCAAACTGGACTTTCCATAGTGTTCTACTTTTATTTCTCACCAAAATCTTTCTTGTTTTTCAGGTTTGTGGATCAGATGGCGGTGACCAATAAGGAATTCAGCTTATTCTGACACGTGACATGAAGATGCAGGACACTAATAAAGTAGATCTCTCCCAGTTTATGAATATACGGGCCTCTCTTGTAATCACCTGCAGTCATCCAGCTTCAGCCACTGTACACATTCCTATGCTTGCTTGGTTTGACCCACTGAGCTGAAATTAAGAACAGTAAGGTTGTCTTTTTTATAGTCGGCCCTGAACATCTGCCAAAACAACCATGAATTGATAGATTTTCAGTAGGTACCAATACACTACATAGAAATACAGCAGATTTGATCAGTGTGATCGAATCTGCAGTGAAATTTTTAACGCAGATGTTGACCGATCGACCGATTTCCAATCGAAAATGTTGCTAGATCGCCAGCAGATCAGGAGCGCATTGTTAGTGGCATTCGATATGGTGATGACCAACACAGCAGTAATATTACCTGTCCACCGGCGTGAGTCCCTAGGTCCCTGCAGTCTCTCAATTCTTATCAGTGTCCTCCCCCGTTCTTCCCTTCACTTCCTGTCCCGCCCTGTGAGAAGGCAAAGTTCAAACAGTAGAGTGCCCTCTACTGTCTTAACTTACGCTTGTCACAGGGCGGGACAGGAAATGAAGGGAAGAACAGAGGAGGACGCCGGTAAGAATTGAGGTAAGAATTGAGAGACTGCAGAGACCTGGGGATTCGCCCTGGTGGACAGGCAATATCATTGGGGCGGCGAGGCAGGCGGCAGTGGCAGGTCCACAGTTGTGAACAGATTTCATGCTGAAATCGATTCAAAATCTGTGTGCAGTGTATGAGCAGCAAATAGATCCCTCTCCGATCAGATTTGATCAGAGAGGGATCGATCTGTTGGTCGATCGAAATTCAGATTGTACATGTTGGAAAAAAACAATCTGGCAGGTAAATCTGCCACAAAATTGTATCGTGTGTACCTAGCATTAGATGTTTCAGCTTCATTGGACCTAGAAAGGCTATATTTTAATAGATTTTCATTTAATGCAATGGTTTAATGAATTTAATGGCTAATCTATTAAATACAGCTAATGCAATATGGGTACTTTTAAATGTTGTGTGGCTACTGCCAGCTCTGCAGTTTAGTTGTCCAGGTGACTTGCCTGCCA